>NC_141315.1:952500-1552500 GCF_037954325.1 Fistularia commersonii
TTCACTGAATTTGACATATATTGTGCAGAATCTTGTCCTAAACAACATATTTCAACAGCATAAACCAGCTTGATGAAATTCATTAGTTATTTCCACTCCGAATCAAAAACGCTTCAACTCGGTGAGATAAGCACTTTTTGAACGAATGGCTATATCTTTTGAACTTGTCGCTGGATTACACTGAATTTAACATATGTTTTGCAGAATCATGTCCTAAACAACATATTTCAACAGCAGAAACCAGCTTGACGAAATCCATCAGTTATTTCCACTCCTAATCAAAAACGCTTCAACCCGATAAGATAAGCAGTTTTTGAACGAATGGCTATATGTTTTGAACCTGTGATGTGATTACACTAAATTTTACATATATTGTGCAGAATCATATCCTAAAAAACATATTTCAAGAGCAGAAAACAGCTTAATGAAATTCATTGATTATTTCCACTCCTAATCCAAAAAGCTTCAACTCGGTGAGATAAGTACTTTTTGAACGAATGGCTATATCTTTTGAACTTGTGAAGGGATTACACTTAATTTGACATATATTGTGCAGAATTATGTCATATACAACATATTTCAACAGCAGGAACCAGCTTGATGAAATCCATTAGTTATTTCCACTCCTAATCAAAAACGCTTCAACTCGGTGAGATAAGTCCTTTTTGAAAGAATGGCTATATCCTTTGAACCTTTAATGGGATCACATTGAATTTGACATATATTGTGCAGAATCATATCCCAAAAAACATATTTCAACAGCAGAAACCAGCTTGATGAAATTCTTTAGTTATTTCCTCTCCGAAACAAAAACGCTTCAACTCGGTGAGATAAGCATTATTTGCAAGAGTGGATATATCTTTTGATCTTGTCGCTGGATTACACTGAATTTGAAATATTTTCTGCAGAATCATGTCCTAAACAACATATTTTAACAGCAGAAACCAGCTTGATGAAATTCAAAAGTTATTTCCACTCCTAATCAAAAACGCTTCAATCGGTGAGATAAGTACTTTTTGAACGAATGGCTGTATCTTTTGAAATTGTGAAGGGATTACACTGAATTTGACATATATTGTCCAGAATCATGTCCTAAACAACAAATTTCAATAGCAGAAACCAGCTTGATGAAATTCATTAGTTACTTCCAATACTAATCAAAAACTCTTCAACTTGGTGAGATAAGCACTTTTTGCACAAATGGCTATATTTTTTGAACCTGGGATGGGATTTCACTGAATTTGACATATATTGTGCAGAATCTTGTCCTAAACAACATATTTCAACAGCATAAACCAGCTTGATGAAATTCATTAGTTATTTCCACTCCGAATCAAAAACGCTTCAACTCGGTGAGATAAGCACTTTTTGAACGAATGGCTATATCTTTTGAACTTGTCGCTGGATTACACTGAATTTAACATATGTTTTGCAGAATCATGTCCTAAACAACATATTTCAACAGCAGAAACCAGCTTGACGAAATCCATCAGTTATTTCCACTCCTAATCAAAAACGCTTCAACCCGATAAGATAAGCAGTTTTTGAACGAATGGCTATATCTTTTGAACCTGTGATGTGATTACACTAAATTTTACATATATTGTGCAGAATCATATCCTAAAAAACATATTTCAAGAGCAGAAACCAGCTTAATGAAATTCATTGATTATTTCCACTCCTAATCCAAAACGCTTCAACTCGGTGAGATAAGCACTTTTTGAACGAATGGCTATATCTTTTGAACTTGTGAAGGGATTACACTGAATTTGACATATATTGTGCAGAATCATGTCCTAAACAACAAATTTCAACAGCAGAAACCAGCGTGATGAAATTCAAAAGTTATTTCCACTCCTATACAAAAACGCTTCAACTCGGTGAGATAAGTACGTTTTGAACGAATGGCTATATCTTTTGAACTTGTGAAGGGATTACACTTAATTTGACATATATTGTGCAGAATTATGTCATATACAACATATTTCAACAGCAGAAACCAGCTTGATGAAATCCATTCGTTATTTCCACTCCTAATCAAAAACGCTTCAACTCGGTGAGATAAGTCCTTTTTGAAAGAATGGCTATATCCTTTGAACCTTTAATGGGATCACATTGAATTTGACATATATTGTGCAGAATCATATCCCAAAAAACATATTTCAACAGCAGAAACCAGCTTGATGAAATTCTTTAGTTATTTCCTCTCCGAAACAAAAACGCTTCAACTAGGTGAGATAAGCATTATTTGCAAGAGTGGATATATCTTTTGATCTTGTTGATGGATTACACTGAATTTGAAATATTTTCTGCAGAATCATGTCCTAAACAACATATTTCAACAGCAGAAACCAGCTTGATGAAATTCATAAGTTATTTCCACTCCTAATCAAAAACGCTTGAACTCGGTGAGATAAGTACTTTTTGAACGAATGGCTATATCTTTTGAACTTGTAAAGGGATTACACTGAATTTGACATATATTGTCCAGAATCATGTCCTAAAAAACATATTTCAACAGTGGGAACCAGCTTGATGAAATTCATTAGTTATATCCACTCCTAATCAGAAACGTCTCAACTCGGTGAGATAAGCACTTTTTTCACGAATGGCTATATCTTTTAAACTTATCGCTGGATTACACTGAATTTGACATATGTTTTGCAGAATCATGTCCTAAACAACAAATTTCAACAGCAGAAACCAGCGTGATGAAATTCAAAAGTTATTTCCACTCCTAATAAAAAACGCTTCAACTCGGTGAGATAAGTACGTTTTTATAACGAATGGCTATATATGTTGAACTTGTGAAGGGATTACACTTAATTTGACATATATTATGCAGAATTATGTCATATACAACATTTTTCAACAGCAGAAACCAGCTTGATGAAATCCATTAGTTATTTCCACTCCTAATAAAAAACGCTTCAACTCGGTGAGATCAGTACGTTTTTATAACGAATGGCTATATATGTTGAACTTGTGAAGGGATTACACTTAATTTGACATATATTATGCAGAATTATGTCATATACAACATTTTTCAACAGCAGAAACCAGCTTGATGAAATCCATTAGTTATTTCCACTCCTAATCAAAAACGCTTCAACTCGGTGAGATAAGTCCTTTTTGAAAGAATGGCTATATCCTTTGAACCTTTAATGGGATCACACTGAATTTGACATATATTGTGCAGAATCATATCCCAAAAAACATATTTCAACAGCAGAAACCAGCTTGATGAAATTCTTTAGTTATTTCTACTCCTAAACAAAAACGCTTCAACTCGATGAGATAAGAGCTTTTTGATCGAATGGCAATATCTTTTGAACTTGTCGCTGGATTATACTGAATTTGAATATTTTGTGCAGAATCTTGTCCTAAACAACATTTTTCAACAGCAGGAACCAGCTTGATGAAATTCATTAGTTATTTGCACTCCTAATCAAAAACGCTTCAACTCGGTCTCATAAGCACGTTTTGAACGATTGGCTATATCCTTTGAACCTGTAATGGGCTCACAAGAATTTGACATATATTGTGCAGAATCATGTCCTAAACAACATATTTCAACAGCAGAAACCAGCTTGATGAAATTCATTAGTTATTTCCACTCCTAATCAAAAATGCTTCAACTCGGTGAGATAAGTACTTTTTGAACGAATGGCTATATCTTTTGGACTTTTGATGGGATATCTCTGAATATGACATATATTGTGCAGAATCTTGACCTAACAACATATTTCAACAGCAGAAACCAGCTTGATGAAATTCATTAGTTATTTCCACTCCTAATCAAAAACTCTTCAACTTGGTGACATAAGTACTTTTTGGACGAATGGCTATATCTTTTGAACCTGTAATGGGATTTCATTGAATTTGACATATATTGTGCAGAATCATGTCCTAAACAACATATTTCAACAGCAGAAACCAGCTTGATGAAATTCATTAGTTATTTCCACTCCTAATCAAAAACGCTTCAACTCGGTGAGATAAGTACTTTTTGAACGAATGGCTATATCTTTTGAACTTTTAAAGGGATTACACTGAATTTGACATATATTGTCCAGAATCATGTCCTAAACAACATATTTCAACAGCGGGAACCAGCTTGATGAAATTCATTAGTTATATCCACTCCTAATCAGAAACGTCTCAACTCGGTGAGATAAGCACTTTTTTCACAAATGGCTATATCTTTTAAACTTATCGCTGGATTACACTGAATTTGACATGTGTTTTGCAGAATCATGTCCTAAACAACAAATTTCAACAGCAGAAACCAGCGTGATGAAATTCAAAAGTTATTTCCACTCCTAATCAAAAACGCTTCAACTCGGTGAGATAAGTTCGTTTTTATAACGAAATGCTTTATATGTTGAACTTGTGAAGGGATTACACTTAATTTGACATATATTGTGCAGAATTATGTCATATACAACATATTTCAACAGCAGAAACCAGCTTGATGAAATCCATTAGTTATTTCCACTCCTAATCAAAAACGCTTCAACTCGGTGAGATAAGTCCTTTTTGAAAGAATGGCTATATCCTTTGAACCTGTAATGGGATCACACTGAATTTGACATATATTGTGCAGAATCATATCCCAAAAAACATATTTCAACAGCAGAAACCAGCTTGATGAAATTCTTTAGTTATTTCCTCTCCTAAACAAAAACGCTTCAACTCGGTGAGATAAGCATTATTTGCAAGAGTGGCTATATCTTTTGATGTTGTCGCTGGATTACACTGAATTTGAAATATTTTCTGCAGAATCATGTACTAAACAACATATTTTAACAGCAGAAACCAGCTTGATGAAATTCAAAAGTTATTTCCACTCCTAATCAAAAACGCTTCAATCGGTGAGATAAGTACTTTTTGAACGAATGGCTGTATCTTTTGAAATTGTGAAGGGATTACACTGAATTTGACATATATTGTCCAGAATCATGTCCTAAACAACAAATTTCAATAGCAGAAACCAGCTTGATGAAATTCATTAGTTACTTCCAATACTAATCAAAAACTCTTCAACTTGGTGAGATAAGCACTTTTTGCACAAATGGCTATATTTTTTGAACATGGGATGGGATTTCACTGAATTTGACATATATTGTGCAGAATCTTGTCCTAAACAACATATTTCAACAGCATAAACCAGCTTGATGAAATTCATTAGTTATTTCCACTCCGAATCAAAAACGCTTCAACTCGGTGAGATAAGCACTTTTTGAACGAATGGCTATATCTTTTGAACTTGTCGCTGGATTACACTGAATTTAACATATGTTTTGCAGAATCATGTCCTAAACAACATATTTCAACAGCAGAAACCAGCTTGACGAAATCCATCAGTTATTTCCACTCCTAATCAAAAACGCTTCAACCCGATAAGATAAGCAGTTTTTGAACGAATGGCTATATCTTTTGAACCTGTGATGTGATTACACTAAATTTTACATATATTGTGCAGAATCATATCCTAAAAAACATATTTCAAGAGCAGAAACCAGCTTAATGAAATTCATTGATTATTTCCACTCCTAATCCAAAACGCTTCAACTCGGTGAGATAAGTACTTTTTGAACGAATGGCTATATCTTTTGAACTTGTGAAGGGATTACACTTAATTTGACATATATTATGCAGAATTATGTCATATACAACATATTTCAACAGCAGGAACCAGCTTGATGAAATCCATTCGTTATTTCCACTCCTAATCAAAAACGCTTCAACTCGTTGAGATAAGTCCTTTTTGAAAGAATGGCTATATCCTTTGAACCTTTAATGGGATCACATTGAATTTGACATATATTGTGCAGAATCATATCCCAAAAAACATATTTCAACAGCAGAAACCAGCTTGATGAAATTCTTTAGTTATTTCCTCTCCGAAACAAAAACGCTTCAACTCGGTGAGATAAGCATTATTTGCAAGAGTGGATATATCTTTTGATCTTGTCGCTGGATTACACTGAATTTGAAATATTTTCTGCAGAATCATGTCCTAAACAACATATTTTAACAGCAGAAACCAGCTTGATGAAATTCAAAAGTTATTTCCACTCCTAATCAAAAACGCTTCAATCGGTGAGATAAGTACTTTTTGAACGAATGGCTGTATCTTTTGAAATTGTGAAGGGATTACACTGAATTTGACATATATTGTCCAGAATCATGTCCTAAACAACAAATTTCAATAGCAGAAACCAGCTTGATGAAATTCATTAGTTACTTCCAATACTAATCAAAAACTCTTCAACTTGGTGAGATAAGCACTTTTTGCACAAATGGCTATATTTTTTGAACCTGGGATGGGATTTCACTGAATTTGACATATATTGTGCAGAATCTTGTCCTAAACAACATATTTCAACAGCATAAACCAGCTTGATGAAATTCATTAGTTATTTCCACTCCGAATCAAAAACGCTTCAACTCGGTGAGATAAGCACTTTTTGAACGAATGGCTATATCTTTTGAACTTGTCGCTGGATTACACTGAATTTAACATATGTTTTGCAGAATCATGTCCTAAACAACATATTTCAACAGCAGAAACCAGCTTGACGAAATCCATAAGTTATTTCCACTCCTAATCAAAAACGCTTCAACCCGATAAGATAAGCAGTTTTTGAACGAATGGCTATATCTTTTGAACCTGTGATGTGATTACAATAAATTTTACATATATTGTGCAGAATCATATCCTAAAAAACATATTTCAAGAGCAGAAACCAGCTTAATGAAATTCATTGATTATTTCCACTCCTAATCCAAAACGCTTCAACTCGGTGAGATAAGCACTTTTTGAACGAATGGCTATATCTTTTGAACTTGTGAAGGGATTACACTGAATTTGACATATATTGTGCAGAATCATGTCCTAAACAACAAATTTCAACAGCAGAAACCAGCGTGATGAAATTCAAAAGTTATTTCCACTCCTATACAAAAACGCTTCAACTCGGTGAGATAAGTACGTTTTGAACGAATGGCTATATCTTTTGAACTTGTGAAGGGATTACACTTAATTTGACATATATTGTGCAGAATTATGTCATATACAACATATTTCAACAGCAGAAACCAGCTTGATGAAATCATTTCGTTATTTCCACTCCTAATCAAAAACGCTTCAACTCGGTGAGATAAGTCCTTTTTGAAAGAATGGCTATATCCTTTGAACCTTTAATGGGATCACATTGAATTTGACATATATTGTGCAGAATCATATCCCAAAAAACATATTTCAACAGCAGAAACCAGCTTGATGAAATTCTTTAGTTATTTCCTCTCCGAAACAAAAACGCTTCAACTCGGTGAGATAAGCATTATTTGCAAGAGTGGATATATCTTTTGATCTTGTTTCTGGATTACACTGAATTTGAAATATTTTCTGCAGAATCATGTCCTAAACAACATATTTCAACAGCAGAAACCAGCTTGATGAAATTCATTAGTTACTTCCAATACTAATCAAAAACTCTTCAACTTGGTGAGATAAGCACTTTTTGCACAAATGGCTATATTTTTTGAACCTGGGATGGGATTTCACTGAATTTGACATATATTGTGCAGAATCTTGTCCTAAACAACATATTTCAACAGCATAAACCAAATTGATGAAATTCATTAGTTATTTCCACTCCGAATCAAAAACGCTTCAACTCGGTGAGATTAGCAATTTTTGAACTAATGGCTATATCTTTTGAACTTGTCGCTGGATTACACTGAATTTAACATATGTTTTGCAGAATCATGTCCTAAACAACAAATTTCAACAGCAGAAACCAGCTTGACGAAATCCATCAGTTATTTCCACTCCTAATCAAAAACGCTTCAACCCGATAAGATAAGCAGTTTTTGAACGAATGGCTATATCTTTTGAACCTGTGATGTGATTACACTAAATTTTACATATATTGTGCAGAATCATATCCTAAAAAACATATTTCAAGAGCAGAAACAAGCTTAATGAAATTCATTGATTATTTCCACTCCTAATCCAAAACGCTTCAACTCGGTGAGATAAGCACTTTTTGAACGAATGGCTATATCTTTTGAACTTGTGAAGGGATTACACTGAATTTGACATATATTGTGCAGAATCATGTCCTAAACAACAAATTTCAACAGCAGAAACCAGCGTGATGAAATTCAAAAGTTATTTCCACTCCTATACAAAAACGCTTCAACTCGGTGAGATAAGTACGTTTTGAACGAATGGCTATATCTTTTGAACTTGTGAAGGGATTACACTTAATTTGACATATATTGTGCAAAATTATGTCATATACAACATATTTCAACAGCAGAAACCAGCGTGATGAAATTCAAAAGTTATTTCCACTCCTAATAAAAAACGCTTCAACTCGGTGAGATAAGTACGTTTTTATAACGAATGGCTATATATGTTGAACTTGTGAAGGGATTACACTTAATTTGACATATATTATGCAGAATTATGTCATATACAACATTTTTCAACAGCAGAAACCAGCTTGATGAAATCCATTAGTTATTTCCACTCCTAATAAAAAACGCTTCAACTCGGTGAGATCAGTACGTTTTTATAACGAATGGCTATATATGTTGAACTTGTGAAGGGATTACACTTAATTTGACATATATTATGCAGAATTATGTCATATACAACATTTTTCAACAGCAGAAACCAGCTTGATGAAATCCATTAGTTATTTCCACTCCTAATCAAAAACGCTTCAACTCGGTGAGATAAGTCCTTTTTGAAAGAATGGCTATATCCTTTGAACCTTTAATGGGATCACACTGAATTTGACATATATTGTGCAGAATCATATCCCAAAAAACATATTTCAACAGCAGAAACCAGCTTGATGAAATTCTTTAGTTATTTCTACTCCTAAACAAAAACGCTTCAACTCGATGAGATAAGAGCTTTTTGATCGAATGGCAATATCTTTTGAACTTGTCGCTGGATTATACTGAATTTGAATATTTTGTGCAGAATCTTGTCCTAAACAACATTTTTCAACAGCAGGAACCAGCTTGATGAAATTCATTAGTTATTTGCACTCCTAATCAAAAACGCTTCAACTCGGTCTCATAAGCACGTTTTGAACGATTGGCTATATCCTTTGAACCTGTAATGGGCTCACAAGAATTTGACATATATTGTGCAGAATCATGTCCTAAACAACATATTTCAACAGCAGAAACCAGCTTGATGAAATTCATTAGTTATTTCCACTCCTAATCAAAAATGCTTCAACTCGGTGAGATAAGTACTTTTTGAACGAATGGCTATATCTTTTGGACTTTTGATGGGATATCTCTGAATATGACATATATTGTGCAGAATCTTGACCTAACAACATATTTCAACAGCAGAAACCAGCTTGATGAAATTCATTAGTTATTTCCACTCCTAATCAAAAACTCTTCAACTTGGTGACATAAGTACTTTTTGGACGAATGGCTATATCTTTTGAACCTGTAATGGGATTTCATTGAATTTGACATATATTGTGCAGAATCATGTCCTAAACAACATATTTCAACAGCAGAAACCAGCTTGATGAAATTCATTAGTTATTTCCACTCCTAATCAAAAACGCTTCAACTCGGTGAGATAAGTACTTTTTGAACGAATGGCTATATCTTTTGAACTTTTAAAGGGATTACACTGAATTTGACATATATTGTCCAGAATCATGTCCTAAACAACATATTTCAACAGCGGGAACCAGCTTGATGAAATTCATTAGTTATATCCACTCCTAATCAGAAACGTCTCAACTCGGTGAGATAAGCACTTTTTTCACAAATGGCTATATCTTTTAAACTTATCGCTGGATTACACTGAATTTGACATGTGTTTTGCAGAATCATGTCCTAAACAACAAATTTCAACAGCAGAAACCAGCGTGATGAAATTCAAAAGTTATTTCCACTCCTAATCAAAAACGCTTCAACTCGGTGAGATAAGTTCGTTTTTATAACGAAATGCTTTATATGTTGAACTTGTGAAGGGATTACACTTAATTTGACATATATTGTGCAGAATTATGTCATATACAACATATTTCAACAGCAGAAACCAGCTTGATGAAATCCATTAGTTATTTCCACTCCTAATCAAAAACGCTTCAACTCGGTGAGATAAGTCCTTTTTGAAAGAATGGCTATATCCTTTGAACCTGTAATGGGATCACACTGAATTTGACATATATTGTGCAGAATCATATCCCAAAAAACATATTTCAACAGCAGAAACCAGCTTGATGAAATTCTTTAGTTATTTCCTCTCCTAAACAAAAACGCTTCAACTCGGTGAGATAAGCATTATTTGCAAGAGTGGCTATATCTTTTGATGTTGTCGCTGGATTACACTGAATTTGAAATATTTTCTGCAGAATCATGTACTAAACAACATATTTTAACAGCAGAAACCAGCTTGATGAAATTCAAAAGTTATTTCCACTCCTAATCAAAAACGCTTCAATCGGTGAGATAAGTACTTTTTGAACGAATGGCTGTATCTTTTGAAATTGTGAAGGGATTACACTGAATTTGACATATATTGTCCAGAATCATGTCCTAAACAACAAATTTCAATAGCAGAAACCAGCTTGATGAAATTCATTAGTTACTTCCAATACTAATCAAAAACTCTTCAACTTGGTGAGATAAGCACTTTTTGCACAAATGGCTATATTTTTTGAACATGGGATGGGATTTCACTGAATTTGACATATATTGTGCAGAATCTTGTCCTAAACAACATATTTCAACAGCATAAACCAGCTTGATGAAATTCATTAGTTATTTCCACTCCGAATCAAAAACGCTTCAACTCGGTGAGATAAGCACTTTTTGAACGAATGGCTATATCTTTTGAACTTGTCGCTGGATTACACTGAATTTAACATATGTTTTGCAGAATCATGTCCTAAACAACATATTTCAACAGCAGAAACCAGCTTGACGAAATCCATCAGTTATTTCCACTCCTAATCAAAAACGCTTCAACCCGATAAGATAAGCAGTTTTTGAACGAATGGCTATATCTTTTGAACCTGTGATGTGATTACACTAAATTTTACATATATTGTGCAGAATCATATCCTAAAAAACATATTTCAAGAGCAGAAACCAGCTTAATGAAATTCATTGATTATTTCCACTCCTAATCCAAAACGCTTCAACTCGGTGAGATAAGTACTTTTTGAACGAATGGCTATATCTTTTGAACTTGTGAAGGGATTACACTTAATTTGACATATATTATGCAGAATTATGTCATATACAACATATTTCAACAGCAGGAACCAGCTTGATGAAATCCATTCGTTATTTCCACTCCTAATCAAAAACGCTTCAACTCGTTGAGATAAGTCCTTTTTGAAAGAATGGCTATATCCTTTGAACCTTTAATGGGATCACATTGAATTTGACATATATTGTGCAGAATCATATCCCAAAAAACATATTTCAACAGCAGAAACCAGCTTGATGAAATTCTTTAGTTATTTCCTCTCCGAAACAAAAACGCTTCAACTCGGTGAGATAAGCATTATTTGCAAGAGTGGATATATCTTTTGATCTTGTCGCTGGATTACACTGAATTTGAAATATTTTCTGCAGAATCATGTCCTAAACAACATATTTTAACAGCAGAAACCAGCTTGATGAAATTCAAAAGTTATTTCCACTCCTAATCAAAAACGCTTCAATCGGTGAGATAAGTACTTTTTGAACGAATGGCTGTATCTTTTGAAATTGTGAAGGGATTACACTGAATTTGACATATATTGTCCAGAATCATGTCCTAAACAACAAATTTCAATAGCAGAAACCAGCTTGATGAAATTCATTAGTTACTTCCAATACTAATCAAAAACTCTTCAACTTGGTGAGATAAGCACTTTTTGCACAAATGGCTATATTTTTTGAACCTGGGATGGGATTTCACTGAATTTGACATATATTGTGCAGAATCTTGTCCTAAACAACATATTTCAACAGCATAAACCAGCTTGATGAAATTCATTAGTTATTTCCACTCCGAATCAAAAACGCTTCAACTCGGTGAGATAAGCACTTTTTGAACGAATGGCTATATCTTTTGAACTTGTCGCTGGATTACACTGAATTTAACATATGTTTTGCAGAATCATGTCCTAAACAACATATTTCAACAGCAGAAACCAGCTTGACGAAATCCATAAGTTATTTCCACTCCTAATCAAAAACGCTTCAACCCGATAAGATAAGCAGTTTTTGAACGAATGGCTATATCTTTTGAACCTGTGATGTGATTACAATAAATTTTACATATATTGTGCAGAATCATATCCTAAAAAACATATTTCAAGAGCAGAAACCAGCTTAATGAAATTCATTGATTATTTCCACTCCTAATCCAAAACGCTTCAACTCGGTGAGATAAGCACTTTTTGAACGAATGGCTATATCTTTTGAACTTGTGAAGGGATTACACTGAATTTGACATATATTGTGCAGAATCATGTCCTAAACAACAAATTTCAACAGCAGAAACCAGCGTGATGAAATTCAAAAGTTATTTCCACTCCTATACAAAAACGCTTCAACTCGGTGAGATAAGTACGTTTTGAACGAATGGCTATATCTTTTGAACTTGTGAAGGGATTACACTTAATTTGACATATATTGTGCAGAATTATGTCATATACAACATATTTCAACAGCAGAAACCAGCTTGATGAAATCATTTCGTTATTTCCACTCCTAATCAAAAACGCTTCAACTCGGTGAGATAAGTCCTTTTTGAAAGAATGGCTATATCCTTTGAACCTTTAATGGGATCACATTGAATTTGACATATATTGTGCAGAATCATATCCCAAAAAACATATTTCAACAGCAGAAACCAGCTTGATGAAATTCTTTAGTTATTTCCTCTCCGAAACAAAAACGCTTCAACTCGGTGAGATAAGCATTATTTGCAAGAGTGGATATATCTTTTGATCTTGTTTCTGGATTACACTGAATTTGAAATATTTTCTGCAGAATCATGTCCTAAACAACATATTTCAACAGCAGAAACCAGCTTGATGAAATTCATTAGTTACTTCCAATACTAATCAAAAACTCTTCAACTTGGTGAGATAAGCACTTTTTGCACAAATGGCTATATTTTTTGAACCTGGGATGGGATTTCACTGAATTTGACATATATTGTGCAGAATCTTGTCCTAAACAACATATTTCAACAGCATAAACCAAATTGATGAAATTCATTAGTTATTTCCACTCCGAATCAAAAACGCTTCAACTCGGTGAGATTAGCAATTTTTGAACTAATGGCTATATCTTTTGAACTTGTCGCTGGATTACACTGAATTTAACATATGTTTTGCAGAATCATGTCCTAAACAACAAATTTCAACAGCAGAAACCAGCTTGACGAAATCCATCAGTTATTTCCACTCCTAATCAAAAACGCTTCAACCCGATAAGATAAGCAGTTTTTGAACGAATGGCTATATCTTTTGAACCTGTGATGTGATTACACTAAATTTTACATATATTGTGCAGAATCATATCCTAAAAAACATATTTCAAGAGCAGAAACAAGCTTAATGAAATTCATTGATTATTTCCACTCCTAATCCAAAACGCTTCAACTCGGTGAGATAAGCACTTTTTGAACGAATGGCTATATCTTTTGAACTTGTGAAGGGATTACACTGAATTTGACATATATTGTGCAGAATCATGTCCTAAACAACAAATTTCAACAGCAGAAACCAGCGTGATGAAATTCAAAAGTTATTTCCACTCCTATACAAAAACGCTTCAACTCGGTGAGATAAGTACGTTTTGAACGAATGGCTATATCTTTTGAACTTGTGAAGGGATTACACTTAATTTGACATATATTGTGCAAAATTATGTCATATACAACATATTTCAACAGCAGAAACCAGCTTGATGAAATCATTTCGTTATTTCCACTCCTAATCAAAAACGCTTCAACTCGGTGAGATAAGTCCTTTTTGAAAGAATGGCTATATCCTTTGAACCTTTAATCGGATCACATTGAATTTGACATATATTGTGCAGAATCATATCCCAAAAAACATATTTCAACAGAAGAAACCAGCTTGATGAAATTCTTTAGTTATTTCCTCTCCGAAACAAAAACGCTTCAACTCGGTGAGATAAGCATTATTTGCAAGAGTGGATATATCTTTTGATCTTGTTGCTGGATTACACTGAATTTGAAATATTTTCTGCAGAATCATGTCCTAAACAACATATTTCAACAGAAGAAACCAGCTTGATGAAATTCAAAAGTTATTTCCACTCCTAATCAAAAACGCTTCAATCGGTGAGATAAGAACTTTTTGAACGAATGGCTATATCTTTTGAACTTGTGAAGGGATTACACTGAATTTGACATATATTATCCAGAATCATGTCCTAAACAACAAATTTCAATAGCAGAAACCAGCTTGATGAAATTCATTAGTTACTTTCAATACTAATCAAAAACTCTTCAACTTGGTGAGACAAGCAATTTTTGAACGAATGGCTATATTTTTTGAACCTGGGATGGGATTTCACTGAATTTGACATATATTGTGCAGAATATTGTCCTAAACAACATATTTCAACAGCAGAAACCAGCTTGATGAAATTCATTAGTTATTTCCACACCTAATCAAAATTGCTTCAACTCGGTGAGATGAGCACTTTTTGCACGAATGGGTATATCTTTTGATCTTGTCGCTGGATCACACTGAATTTTAAATATTTTCTGCAGAATAATGTCCTAAACAACATATTTCAACAGCAGAAACCAGCTTGATGAAATTCATTAGTTATTTCCACTCCGAATCAAAAACGCTTCAACTCGGTGAGATAAGCACTTTTTGATCGAATGGATATCTTTTGAACTTGTCGTTGGATTCTACTGAATTTGACATATGTTGTGCAGAATTTTTTTTCCTAAACAACATTTTTCAACAGCAGGAACCAGCTTGATGAAATTCATTAGATATTTGCACTCCTAATCAAAAACGCTTCAACTCGGTCTCATAGAAACGTTTTAAACGAATGGCTATGTCCTTTGAACCCATAATGGGCTCACAAGAATTTGACATATATTGTGCAGAATCATGTCCTAAACCACATATTTCAACAGCAGAAACCAGCTTGATGAAATTCAAAAGTTATTTCCACTCCTAATCAAAAACGCTTCAACTCGAAGAGATAAGTACTTTTTGAACGAATGGCTATATCTTTTGAACTTGTGATGGGATTTCACTGAATTTGACATATATTGTGCAGAATTTTGTCCTAAACAACATATTTCAACAGCAGAAACCAGCTTGATGAAATTCATTAGTTATTTCCAATTCGAATCAAAAACGCTTCAACTCGGTGAGATAAGCACTTTTTGATCGAATGGCTATATCTTTTGAACTTGTCGCTGGATTATACTGAATTTGACATATTTTGTGCAGAATCTTTTCCTAAAAAACATATTTCAACAGCGGGAACCAGCTTGATGAAATTCATTAGTTATTTCCACTCCTAATCAGAAACGTCTCAACTCGGTGAGATAAGCACCTTTTTCACGAATGGCTATATCTTTTGATCTTATCGCTGGATTACACTGAATTTGACATGTGTTTTGCAGAATCATGTCCTAAAAAACATATTTCAATAGCAGAAACCAGCTTGACGAAATCCATCAGTTATTTCCACTCCAAATCAAAAACGCTTCAACCCGATAAGATAAGCACTATTTGAACGAATGGCTATATCTTTTGAACCTGTGATGTGATTACACTAAATTTGACATATATTGTGCAAAATCATATCCTTAAGCACATATTTCAACAACAGAAACAAGCTTGATGAAATTCATTGGTTATTTCCACTCCGAATCAAAAACAGCTCAACTCGGTGAGATAAGTTCTTTTGGAACGACTGGCGATATCTTTTGAACCTATGAAGGGATTACACTGAATTTGACATATATTGTGCAGAAAAATGTCCTAAACAACTTATTTCAACAGCAGAAACCAGCTTGATGAAATTCAAAAGTTATTTCCACTCCTTATCAAAAACGCTTCAACTCGGTGAGATAAGAACTTTTTGAACGAATGGCTATATCTTTTGAACTTGTGAAGGGATTACACTGAATTTGACATATTTTGTGCAGAATCATGTCATAAACAACATATTTCAACAGCAGAAACCAGATTGATGAAATTCATTAGTTATTTCTACTCCGAATAAAAAACGCTTCACCTCGGTGAGATAAGCACTTTTTGATCGAATGGCAATATCTTTTGAACTTGTCGCTGGATTATACTGAATTTGACATATTTTCTGCAAAATCTTGTCCTAAACAACATTTTTCAACAGCAGGAACCAGCTTGATGAAATTCATTAGTTATTTGCACTCCTAATCAAAAACGCTTCAACTCGGTCTCATAAGCACGTTTTGAACGATTGGCTATATCCTTTGAACCTGTAATGGGCTTACAAGAATTTGACATATATTGTGCAGAATCATGTCCTAAACAACATATTTCAACAGCAGAAACCAGCTTGATGAAATTCATTAGTTATTTCCACTCCTAATCAGAAACGTCTCAACTCGGTGAGTTAAGCACTTTTTGGACGAATGGCTATATCCTTTGAACCTGTGATGGGATTTCACTGAATTTGACATATATTGTGCAGAATCATGTCCTAAACAACATATTTCAACAGCAAAAACCAGCTTGATGAAATTCAAAAGTTATTTCCACTCCTAATCAAAAACGCTTCAATCGGTGAGATAAGTACTTTTTGAACGAATGGCTGTATCTTTTGAAATTGTGAAGGGATTACACTGAATTTGACATATATTGTCCAGAATCATGTCCCAAACAACAAATTTCAATAGCAAAAACCAGCTTGATGAAATTCATTAGTTACTTTCAATACTAATCAAAAACTCTTCAACTTGGTGAGATAAGCAATTTTTGAACGAATGGCTATATTTTTTGAACCTGGGATGGGATTTCACTGAATTTGACATATATTGTGCAGAATCTTGTCCTAAACAACATATTTCAACAGCATAAACCAGCTTGATGAAATTCATTAGTTATTTCCACTCCGAATCAAAAACGCTTCAACTCGGTGAGATAAGCACTTTTTGAACGAATGGCTATATCTTTTGAACTTGTGAAGGGATTATACTGAATTTGACATATATTGTGCAGAATCATGTCCTAAACAACATACTTCAATAGCAGAAACCAGCTTAATGAAATTCATTAGTTATTTCCAGTCCTAATCAAAAACGCTTCAACTCGGTGAGATAAGTCCTTTTGAACGAATGGCTATATCCTTTGAACCTGTAATTGGGATCACACTGAATTTGACATATATTGTGCAGAATCATATCCTAAACAACATATTTCAAGAGCAGAAACCAGCTTGATGAAATTCATTAGTTATTTCCACTCCTAATCAGAAACGTCTCAACTCGGTGAGTTAAGCACTTTTTGAACGAATGGCTATATCTTTTGGACTTTTGATGGGATATCTCTGAATATGACATATATTGTGAAGAATCTTGACCTAACAACATATTTCAACAGCAGAAACCAGCTTGATGAAATTCATTAGTTATTTCCACTCCTAATCAAAAACTCTTCAACTTGGTGACATAAGTACTTTTTGGACGAATGGCTATATCCTTTGAACCTGTAATGGGATTTCATTGAATTTGACATATATTGTGCAGAATCATGTCCTAAACAACATATTTCAACAGCAGAAACCAGCTTGATGAAATTCAAAAGTTATTTCCACTCCTAATCAAAAACGCTTGAACTCGGTGAGATAAGTACTTTTTGAACGAATGGCTATATCTTTTGAACTTGTAAAGGGATTACACTGAATTTGACATATATTGTCCAGAATCATATCCTAAAAAACATATTTCAACAGTGGGAACCAGCTTGATGAAATTCATTAGTTATATCCACTCCTAATCAGAAACGTCTCAACTCGGTGAGATAAGCACTTTTTTCACGAATGGCTATATCTTTTAAACTTATCGCTGGATTACACTGAATTTGACATGTGTTTTGCAGAATCATGTCCTAAACAACAAATTTCAACAGCAGAAACCAGCGTGATGAAATTCAAAAGTTATTTCCACTCCTAATCAAAAACGCTTCAACTCGGTGAGATAAGTACGTTTTTATAACGAATGGCTATATATGTTGAACTTGTGAAGGGATTAAACTTAATTTGACATATATTATGCAGAATTATGTCATATACAACATTTTTCAACAGCAGAAACCAGCTTGATGAAATCCATTAGTTATTTCCACTCCTAATCAAAAACGCTTCAACTCGGTGAGATAAGTCCTTTTTGAAAGAATGGCTATATCCTTTGAACCTTTAATGGGATCACACTGAATTTGACATATATTGTGCAGAATCATATCCCAAAAAACATATTTCAACAGCAGAAACCAGCTTGATGAAATTCTTTAGTTATTTCTACTCCTAAACAAAAACGCTTCAACTCGATGAGATAAGCACTTTTTGATCGAATGGCAATATCTTTTGAACTTGTCGCTGGATTATACTGAATTTGAATATTTTGTGCAGAATCTTGTCCTAAACAACATTTTTCAACAGCAGGAACCAGCTTGATGAAATTCATTAGTTATTTGCACTCCTAATCAAAAACGCTTCAACTCGGTCTCATAAGCACGTTTTGAACGATTGGCTATATCCTTTGAACCTGTAATGGGCTCACAAGAATTTGACATATATTGTGCAGAATCATGTCCTAAACAACATATTTCAACAGCAGAAACCAGCTTGATGAAATTCATTAGTTATTTCCACT
The DNA here is from genome assembly GCF_037954325.1 of Fistularia commersonii. Lineage (NCBI taxonomy): Eukaryota > Metazoa > Chordata > Actinopteri > Syngnathiformes > Fistulariidae > Fistularia > Fistularia commersonii. The sequence goes on from NC_141315.1 coordinate 971,426, forward strand.
CCTAATCAAAAATGCTTCAACTCGGTGAGATAAGTACTTTTTGAACGAATGGCTATATCTTTTGGACTTTTGATGGGATATCTCTGAATATGACATATATTGTGCAGAATCTTGACCTAACAACATATTTCAACAGCAGAAACCAGCTTGATGAAATTCATTAGTTATTTCCACTCCTAATCAAAAACTCTTCAACTTGGTGACATAAGTACTTTTTGGACGAATGGCTATATCTTTTGAACCTGTAATGGGATTTCATTGAATTTGACATATATTGTGCAGAATCATGTCCTAAACAACATATTTCAACAGCAGAAACCAGCTTGATGAAATTCATTAGTTATTTCCACTCCTAATCAAAAACGCTTCAACTCGGTGAGATAAGTACTTTTTGAACGAATGGCTATATCTTTTGAACTTTTAAAGGGATTACACTGAATTTGACATATATTGTCCAGAATCATGTCCTAAACAACATATTTCAACAGCGGGAACCAGCTTGATGAAATTCATTAGTTATATCCACTCCTAATCAGAAACGTCTCAACTCGGTGAGATAAGCACTTTTTTCACGAATGGCTATATCTTTTAAACTTATCGCTGGATTACACTGAATTTGACATGTGTTTTACAGAATCATGTCCTAAACAACAAATTTCAACAGCAGAAACCAGCGTGATGAAATTCAAAAGTTATTTCCACTCCTAATCAAAAACGCTTCAACTCGGTGAGATAAGCACTTTTTGAACGAATGGCTATATCTTTTGAACTTGTGAAGGGATTACACTGAATTTGACATATATTGTGCAGAATCATGTCCTAAACAACAAATTTCAACAGCAGAAACCAGCGTGATGAAATTCAAAAGTTATTTCCACTCCTATACAAAAACGCTTCAACTCGGTGAGATAAGTACGTTTTGAACGAATGGCTATATCTTTTGAACTTGTGAAGGGATTACACTTAATTTGACATATATTGTGCAGAATTATGTCATATACAACATATTTCAACAGCAGAAACCAGCTTGATGAAATCCATTCGTTATTTCCACTCCTAATCAAAAACGCTTCAACTCGGTGAGATAAGTCCTTTTTGAAAGAATGGCTATATCCTTTGAACCTTTAATGGGATCACATTGAATTTGACATATATTGTGCAGAATCATATCCCAAAAAACATATTTCAACAGCAGAAACCAGCTTGATGAAATTCTTTAGTTATTTCCTCTCCGAAACAAAAACGCTTCAACTAGGTGAGATAAGCATTATTTGCAAGAGTGGATATATCTTTTGATCTTGTTGCTGGATTACACTGAATTTGAAATATTTTCTGCAGAATCATGTCCTAAACAACATATTTCAACAGCAGAAACCAGCTTGATGAAATTCATAAGTTATTTCCACTCCTAATCAAAAACGCTTGAACTCGGTGAGATAAGTACTTTTTGAACGAATGGCTATATCCTTTGAACTTGTAAAGGGATTACACTGAATTTGACATATATTGTCCAGAATCATGTCCTAAAAAACATATTTCAACAGTGGGAACCAGCTTGATGAAATTCATTAGTTATATCCACTCCTAATCAGAAACGTCTCAACTCGGTGAGATAAGCACTTTTTTCACGAATGGCTATATCTTTTAAACTTATCGCTGGATTACACTGAATTTGACATGTGTTTTGCAGAATCATGTCCTAAACAACAAATTTCAACAGCAGAAACCAGCGTGATGAAATTCAAAAGTTATTTCCACTCCTAATAAAAAACGCTTCAACTCGGTGAGATAAGTACGTTTTTATAACGAATGGCTATATATGTTGAAATTGTGAAGGGATTACACTGAATTTGACATATATTGTCCAGAATCATGTCCTAAACAACAAATTTCAATAGCAGAAACTAGCTTGATGAAATTCATTAGTTACTTCCAATACTAATCAAAAACTCTTCAACTTGGTGAGATAAGCACTTTTTGCACAAATGGCTATATTTTTTGAACCTGGGATGGGATTTCACTGAATTTGACATATATTGTGCAGAATCTTGTCCTAAACAACATATTTCAACAGCATAAACCAGCTTGATGAAATTCATTAGTTATTTCCACTCCGAATCAAAAACGCTTCAACTCGGTGAGATAAGCACTTTTTGAACGAATGGCTATATCTTTTGAACTTGTCGCTGGATTACACTGAATTTAACATATGTTTTGCAGAATCATGTCCTAAACAACATATTTCAACAGCAGAAACCAGCTTGACGAAATCCATCAGTTATTTCCACTCCTAATCAAAAACGCTTCAACCCGATAAGATAAGCAGTTTTTGAACGAATGGCTATATGTTTTGAACCTGTGATGTGATTACACTAAATTTTACATATATTGTGCAGAATCATATCCTAAAAAACATATTTCAAGAGCAGAAAACAGCTTAATGAAATTCATTGATTATTTCCACTCCTAATCCAAAAAGCTTCAACTCGGTGAGATAAGTACTTTTTGAACGAATGGCTATATCTTTTGAACTTGTGAAGGGATTACACTTAATTTGACATATATTGTGCAGAATTATGTCATATACAACATATTTCAACAGCAGGAACCAGCTTGATGAAATCCATTAGTTATTTCCACTCCTAATCAAAAACGCTTCAACTCGGTGAGATAAGTCCTTTTTGAAAGAATGGCTATATCCTTTGAACCTTTAATGGGATCACATTGAATTTGACATATATTGTGCAGAATCATATCCCAAAAAACATATTTCAACAGCAGAAACCAGCTTGATGAAATTCTTTAGTTATTTCCTCTCCGAAACAAAAACGCTTCAACTCGGTGAGATAAGCATTATTTGCAAGAGTGGATATATCTTTTGATCTTGTCGCTGGATTACACTGAATTTGAAATATTTTCTGCAGAATCATGTCCTAAACAACATATTTTAACAGCAGAAACCAGCTTGATGAAATTCAAAAGTTATTTCCACTCCTAATCAAAAACGCTTCAATCGGTGAGATAAGTACTTTTTGAACGAATGGCTGTATCTTTTGAAATTGTGAAGGGATTACACTGAATTTGACATATATTGTCCAGAATCATGTCCTAAACAACAAATTTCAATAGCAGAAACCAGCTTGATGAAATTCATTAGTTACTTCCAATACTAATCAAAAACTCTTCAACTTGGTGAGATAAGCACTTTTTGCACAAATGGCTATATTTTTTGAACCTGGGATGGGATTTCACTGAATTTGACATATATTGTGCAGAATCTTGTCCTAAACAACATATTTCAACAGCATAAACCAGCTTGATGAAATTTATTAGTTATTTCCACTCCGAATCAAAAACGCTTCAACTCGGTGAGATAAGCACTTTTTGAACGAATGGCTATATCTTTTGAACTTGTCGCTGGATTACACTGAATTTAACATATGTTTTGCAGAATCATGTCCTAAACAACATATTTCAACAGCAGAAACCAGCTTGACGAAATCCATCAGTTATTTCCACTCCTAATCAAAAACGCTTCAACCCGATAAGATAAGCAGTTTTTGAACGAATGGCTATATCTTTTGAACCTGTGATGTGATTACACTAAATTTTACATATATTGTGCAGAATCATATCCTAAAAAACATATTTCAAGAGCAGAAACCAGCTTAATGAAATTCATTGATTATTTCCACTCCTAATCCAAAACGCTTCAACTCGGTGAGATAAGCACTTTTTGAACGAATGGCTATATCTTTTGAACTTGTGAAGGGATTACACTGAATTTGACATATATTGTGCAGAATCATGTCCTAAACAACAAATTTCAACAGCAGAAACCAGCGTGATGAAATTCAAAAGTTATTTCCACTCCTATACAAAAACGCTTCAACTCGGTGAGATAAGTACGTTTTGAACGAATGGCTATATCTTTTGAACTTGTGAAGGGATTACACTTAATTTGACATATATTGTGCAGAATTATGTCATATACAACATATTTCAACAGCAGAAACCAGCTTGATGAAATCCATTCGTTATTTCCACTCCTAATCAAAAACGCTTCAACTCGGTGAGATAAGTCCTTTTTGAAAGAATGGCTATATCCTTTGAACCTTTAATGGGATCACATTGAATTTGACATATATTGTGCAGAATCATATCCCAAAAAACATATTTCAACAGCAGAAACCAGCTTGATGAAATTCTTTAGTTATTTCCTCTCCGAAACAAAAACGCTTCAACTAGGTGAGATAAGCATTATTTGCAAGAGTGGATATATCTTTTGATCTTGTTGATGGATTACACTGAATTTGAAATATTTTCTGCAGAATCATGTCCTAAACAACATATTTCAACAGCAGAAACCAGCTTGATGAAATTCATAAGTTATTTCCACTCCTAATCAAAAACGCTTGAACTCGGTGAGATAAGTACTTTTTGAACGAATGGCTATATCTTTTGAACTTGTAAAGGGATTACACTGAATTTGACATATATTGTCCAGAATCATGTCCTAAAAAACATATTTCAACAGTGGGAACCAGCTTGATGAAATTCATTAGTTATATCCACTCCTAATCAGAAACGTCTCAACTCGGTGAGATAAGCACTTTTTTCACGAATGGCTATATCTTTTAAACTTATCGCTGGATTACACTGAATTTGACATATGTTTTGCAGAATCATGTCCTAAACAACAAATTTCAACAGCAGAAACCAGCGTGATGAAATTCAAAAGTTATTTCCACTCCTAATAAAAAACGCTTCAACTCGGTGAGATAAGTACGTTTTTATAACGAATGGCTATATATGTTGAACTTGTGAAGGGATTACACTTAATTTGACATATATTATGCAGAATTATGTCATATACAACATTTTTCAACAGCAGAAACCAGCTTGATGAAATCCATTAGTTATTTCCACTCCTAATAAAAAACGCTTCAACTCGGTGAGATAAGTACGTTTTTATAACGAATGGCTATATATGTTGAACTTGTGAAGGGATTACACTTAATTTGACATATATTATGCAGAATTATGTCATATACAACATTTTTCAACAGCAGAAACCAGCTTGATGAAATCCATTAGTTATTTCCACTCCTAATCAAAAACGCTTCAACTCGGTGAGATAAGTCCTTTTTGAAAGAATGGCTATATCCTTTGAACCTTTAATGGGATCACACTGAATTTGACATATATTGTGCAGAATCATATCCCAAAAAACATATTTCAACAGCAGAAACCAGCTTGATGAAATTCTTTAGTTATTTCTACTCCTAAACAAAAACGCTTCAACTCGATGAGATAAGAGCTTTTTGATCGAATGGCAATATCTTTTGAACTTGTCGCTGGATTATACTGAATTTGAATATTTTGTGCAGAATCTTGTCCTAAACAACATTTTTCAACAGCAGGAACCAGCTTGATGAAATTCATTAGTTATTTGCACTCCTAATCAAAAACGCTTCAACTCGGTCTCATAAGCACGTTTTGAACGATTGGCTATATCCTTTGAACCTGTAATGGGCTCACAAGAATTTGACATATATTGTGCAGAATCATGTCCTAAACAACATATTTCAACAGCAGAAACCAGCTTGATGAAATTCATTAGTTATTTCCACTCCTAATCAAAAATGCTTCAACTCGGTGAGATAAGTACTTTTTGAACGAATGGCTATATCTTTTGGACTTTTGATGGGATATCTCTGAATATGACATATATTGTGCAGAATCTTGACCTAACAACATATTTCAACAGCAGAAACCAGCTTGATGAAATTCATTAGTTATTTCCACTCCTAATCAAAAACTCTTCAACTTGGTGACATAAGTACTTTTTGGACGAATGGCTATATCTTTTGAACCTGTAATGGGATTTCATTGAATTTGACATATATTGTGCAGAATCATGTCCTAAACAACATATTTCAACAGCAGAAACCAGCTTGATGAAATTCATTAGTTATTTCCACTCCTAATCAAAAACGCTTCAACTCGGTGAGATAAGTACTTTTTGAACGAATGGCTATATCTTTTGAACTTTTAAAGGGATTACACTGAATTTGACATATATTGTCCAGAATCATGTCCTAAACAACATATTTCAACAGCGGGAACCAGCTTGATGAAATTCATTAGTTATATCCACTCCTAATCAGAAACGTCTCAACTCGGTGAGATAAGCACTTTTTTCACAAATGGCTATATCTTTTAAACTTATCGCTGGATTACACTGAATTTGACATGTGTTTTGCAGAATCATGTCCTAAACAACAAATTTCAACAGCAGAAACCAGCGTGATGAAATTCAAAAGTTATTTCCACTCCTAATCAAAAACGCTTCAACTCGGTGAGATAAGTTCGTTTTTATAACGAAATGCTTTATATGTTGAACTTGTGAAGGGATTACACTTAATTTGACATATATTGTGCAGAATTATGTCATATACAACATATTTCAACAGCAGAAACCAGCTTGATGAAATCCATTAGTTATTTCCACTCCTAATCAAAAACGCTTCAACTCGGTGAGATAAGTCCTTTTTGAAAGAATGGCTATATCCTTTGAACCTGTAATGGGATCACACTGAATTTGACATATATTGTGCAGAATCATATCCCAAAAAACATATTTCAACAGCAGAAACCAGCTTGATGAAATTCTTTAGTTATTTCCTCTCCTAAACAAAAACGCTTCAACTCGGTGAGATAAGCATTATTTGCAAGAGTGGCTATATCTTTTGATGTTGTCGCTGGATTACACTGAATTTGAAATATTTTCTGCAGAATCATGTACTAAACAACATATTTTAACAGCAGAAACCAGCTTGATGAAATTCAAAAGTTATTTCCACTCCTAATCAAAAACGCTTCAATCGGTGAGATAAGTACTTTTTGAAAGAATGGCTGTATCTTTTGAAATTGTGAAGGGATTACACTGAATTTGACATATATTGTCCAGAATCATGTCCTAAACAACAAATTTCAATAGCAGAAACCAGCTTAATGAAATTCATTGATTATTTCCACTCCGAATCAAAAACGCTTCAACTCGGTGAGATAAGCACTTTTTGAACGAATGGCTATATCTTTTGAACTTGTCGCTGGATTACACTGAATTTAACATATGTTTTGCAGAATCATGTCCTAAACAACATATTTCAACAGCAGAAACCAGCTTGACGAAATCCATCAGTTATTTCCACTCCTAATCAAAAACGCTTCAACCCGATAAGATAAGCAGTTTTTGAACGAATGGCTATATCTTTTGAACCTGTGATGTGATTACACTAAATTTTACATATATTGTGCAGAATCATATCCTAAAAAACATATTTCAAGAGCAGAAACCAGCTTAATGAAATTCATTGATTATTTCCACTCCTAATCCAAAACGCTTCAACTCGGTGAGATAAGTACTTTTTGAACGAATGGCTATATCTTTTGAACTTGTGAAGGGATTACACTTAATTTGACATATATTATGCAGAATTATGTCATATACAACATATTTCAACAGCAGGAACCAGCTTGATGAAATCCATTCGTTATTTCCACTCCTAATCAAAAACGCTTCAACTCGTTGAGATAAGTCCTTTTTGAAAGAATGGCTATATCCTTTGAACCTTTAATGGGATCACATTGAATTTGACATATATTGTGCAGAATCATATCCCAAAAAACATATTTCAACAGCAGAAACCAGCTTGATGAAATTCTTTAGTTATTTCCTCTCCGAAACAAAAACGCTTCAACTCGGTGAGATAAGCATTATTTGCAAGAGTGGATATATCTTTTGATCTTGTCGCTGGATTACACTGAATTTGAAATATTTTCTGCAGAATCATGTCCTAAACAACATATTTTAACAGCAGAAACCAGCTTGATGAAATTCAAAAGTTATTTCCACTCCTAATCAAAAACGCTTCAATCGGTGAGATAAGTACTTTTTGAACGAATGGCTGTATCTTTTGAAATTGTGAAGGGATTACACTGAATTTGACATATATTGTCCAGAATCATGTCCTAAACAACAAATTTCAATAGCAGAAACCAGCTTGATGAAATTCATTAGTTACTTCCAATACTAATCAAAAACTCTTCAACTTGGTGAGATAAGCACTTTTTGCACAAATGGCTATATTTTTTGAACCTGGGATGGGATTTCACTGAATTTGACATATATTGTGCAGAATCTTGTCCTAAACAACATATTTCAACAGCATAAACCAGCTTGATGAAATTCATTAGTTATTTCCACTCCGAATCAAAAACGCTTCAACTCGGTGAGATAAGCACTTTTTGAACGAATGGCTATATCTTTTGAACTTGTCGCTGGATTACACTGAATTTAACATATGTTTTGCAGAATCATGTCCTAAACAACATATTTCAACAGCAGAAACCAGCTTGACGAAATCCATCAGTTATTTCCACTCCTAATCAAAAACGCTTCAACCCGATAAGATAAGCAGTTTTTGAACGAATGGCTATATCTTTTGAACCTGTGATGTGATTACAATAAATTTTACATATATTGTGCAGAATCATATCCTAAAAAACATATTTCAAGAGCAGAAACCAGCTTAATGAAATTCATTGATTATTTCCACTCCTAATCCAAAACGCTTCAACTCGGTGAGATAAGCACTTTTTGAACGAATGGCTATATCTTTTGAACTTGTGAAGGGATTACACTGAATTTGACATATATTGTGCAGAATCATGTCCTAAACAACAAATTTCAACAGCAGAAACCAGCGTGATGAAATTCAAAAGTTATTTCCACTCCTATACAAAAACGCTTCAACTCGGTGAGATAAGTACGTTTTGAACGAATGGCTATATCTTTTGAACTTGTGAAGGGATTACACTTAATTTGACATATATTGTGCAGAATTATGTCATATACAACATATTTCAACAGCAGAAACCAGCTTGATGAAATCATTTCGTTATTTCCACTCCTAATCAAAAACGCTTCAACTCGGTGAGATAAGTCCTTTTTGAAAGAATGGCTATATCCTTTGAACCTTTAATGGGATCACATTGAATTTGACATATATTGTGCAGAATCATATCCCAAAAAACATATTTCAACAGCAGAAACCAGCTTGATGAAATTCTTTAGTTATTTCCTCTCCGAAACAAAAACGCTTCAACTCGGTGAGATAAGCATTATTTGCAAGAGTGGATATATCTTTTGATCTTGTTTCTGGATTACACTGAATTTGAAATATTTTCTGCAGAATCATGTCCTAAACAACATATTTCAACAGCAGAAACCAGCTTGATGAAATTCATTAGTTACTTCCAATACTAATCAAAAACTCTTCAACTTGGTGAGATAAGCACTTTTTGCACAAATGGCTATATTTTTTGAACCTGGGATGGGATTTCACTGAATTTGACATATATTGTGCAGAATCTTGTCCTAAACAACATATTTCAACAGCATAAACCAAATTGATGAAATTCATTAGTTATTTCCACTCCGAATCAAAAACGCTTCAACTCGGTGAGATTAGCAATTTTTGAACTAATGGCTATATCTTTTGAACTTGTCGCTGGATTACACTGAATTTAACATATGTTTTGCAGAATCATGTCCTAAACAACAAATTTCAACAGCAGAAACCAGCTTGACGAAATCCATCAGTTATTTCCACTCCTAATCAAAAACGCTTCAACCCGATAAGATAAGCAGTTTTTGAACGAATGGCTATATCTTTTGAACCTGTGATGTGATTACACTAAATTTTACATATATTGTGCAGAATCATATCCTAAAAAACATATTTCAAGAGCAGAAACAAGCTTAATGAAATTCATTGATTATTTCCACTCCTAATCCAAAACGCTTCAACTCGGTGAGATAAGCACTTTTTGAACGAATGGCTATATCTTTTGAACTTGTGAAGGGATTACACTGAATTTGACATATATTGTGCAGAATCATGTCCTAAACAACAAATTTCAACAGCAGAAACCAGCGTGATGAAATTCAAAAGTTATTTCCACTCCTATACAAAAACGCTTCAACTCGGTGAGATAAGTACGTTTTGAACGAATGGCTATATCTTTTGAACTTGTGAAGGGATTACACTTAATTTGACATATATTATCCAGAATCATGTCCTAAACAACAAATTTCAATAGCAGAAACCAGCTTGATGAAATTCATTAGTTACTTTCAATACTAATCAAAAACTCTTCAACTTGGTGAGACAAGCAATTTTTGAACGAATGGCTATATTTTTTGAACCTGGGATGGGATTTCACTGAATTTGACATATATTGTGCAGAATATTGTCCTAAACAACATATTTCAACAGCAGAAACCAGCTTGATGAAATTCATTAGTTATTTCCACTCCGAATCAAAAACGCTTCAACTCGGTGAGATAAGCACTTTTTGAACGAATGGCTATATCTTTTGAACTTGTGAAGGGATTATACTGAATTTGACATATATTGTGCAAAATCATGTCCTAAACAACATATTTCAATAGCAGAAACCAGCTTAATGAAATTCATTAGTTATTTCCAGTCCTAATCAAAAACGCTTCAACTCGGTGAGATAAGTCCTTTTGAACGAATGGCTATATCCTTTGAACCTGTAATTGGGATCACACTGACTTTGACATATATTGTGCAGAATCATATCCTAAACAACATATTTCAACAGCAGAAACCAGCTTGATGAAATTCATTAGTTATTTCCACACCTAATCAAAATTGCTTCAACTCGGTGAGATGAGCACTTTTTGCACGAATGGGTATATCTTTTGATCTTGTCGCTGGATCACACTGAATTTTAAATATTTTCTGCAGAATAATGTCCTAAACAACATATTTCAACAGCAGAAACCAGCTTGATGAAATTCATTAGTTATTTCCACTCCGAATCAAAAACGCTTCAACTCGGTGAGATAAGCACTTTTTGATCGAATGGATATCTTTTGAACTTGTCGTTGGATTCTACTGAATTTGACATATGTTGTGCAGAATTTTTTTTCCTAAACAACATTTTTCAACAGCAGGAACCAGCTTGATGAAATTCATTAGATATTTGCACTCCTAATCAAAAACGCTTCAACTCGGTCTCATAGAAACGTTTTAAACGAATGGCTATGTCCTTTGAACCCATAATGGGCTCACAAGAATTTGACATATATTGTGCAGAATCATGTCCTAAACCACATATTTCAACAGCAGAAACCAGCTTGATGAAATTCAAAAGTTATTTCCACTCCTAATCAAAAACGCTTCAACTCGAAGAGATAAGTACTTTTTGAACGAATGGCTATATCTTTTGAACTTGTGATGGGATTTCACTGAATTTGACATATATTGTGCAGAATTTTGTCCTAAACAACATATTTCAACAGCAGAAACCAGCTTGATGAAATTCATTAGTTATTTCCAATTCGAATCAAAAACGCTTCAACTCGGTGAGATAAGCACTTTTTGATCGAATGGCTATATCTTTTGAACTTGTCGCTGGATTATACTGAATTTGACATATTTTGTGCAGAATCTTTTCCTAAAAAACATATTTCAACAGCGGGAACCAGCTTGATGAAATTCATTAGTTATTTCCACTCCTAATCAGAAACGTCTCAACTCGGTGAGATAAGCACCTTTTTCACGAATGGCTATATCTTTTGATCTTATCGCTGGATTACACTGAATTTGACATGTGTTTTGCAGAATCATGTCCTAAAAAACATATTTCAATAGCAGAAACCAGCTTGACGAAATCCATCAGTTATTTCCACTCCAAATCAAAAACGCTTCAACCCGATAAGATAAGCACTATTTGAACGAATGGCTATATCTTTTGAACCTGTGATGTGATTACACTAAATTTGACATATATTGTGCAAAATCATATCCTTAAGCACATATTTCAACAACAGAAACAAGCTTGATGAAATTCATTGGTTATTTCCACTCCGAATCAAAAACGCCTCAACTCGGTGAGATAAGTTCTTTTGGAACGACTGGCGATATCTTTTGAACCTATGAAGGGATTACACTGAATTTGACATATATTGTGCAGAAAAATGTCCTAAACAACTTATTTCAACAGCAGAAACCAGCTTGATGAAATTCAAAAGTTATTTCCACTCCTTATCAAAAACGCTTCAACTCGGTGAGATAAGAACTTTTTGAACGAATGGCTATATCTTTTGAACTTGTGAAGGGATTACACTGAATTTGACATATTTTGTGCAGAATCATGTCATAAACAACATATTTCAACAGCAGAAACCAGATTGATGAAATTCATTAGTTATTTCTACTCCGAATAAAAAACGCTTCACCTCGGTGAGATAAGCACTTTTTGATCGAATGGCAATATCTTTTGAACTTGTCGCTGGATTATACTGAATTTGACATATTTTCTGCAAAATCTTGTCCTAAACAACATTTTTCAACAGCAGGAACCAGCTTGATGAAATTCATTAGTTATTTGCACTCCTAATCAAAAACGCTTCAACTCGGTCTCATAAGCACGTTTTGAACGATTGGCTATATCCTTTGAACCTGTAATGGGCTTACAAGAATTTGACATATATTGTGCAGAATCATGTCCTAAACAACATATTTCAACAGCAGAAACCAGCTTGATGAAATTCATTAGTTATTTCCACTCCTAATCAGAAACGTCTCAACTCGGTGAGTTAAGCACTTTTTGGACGAATGGCTATATCCTTTGAACCTGTGATGGGATTTCACTGAATTTGACATATATTGTGCAGAATCATGTCCTAAACAACATATTTCAACAGCAAAAACCAGCTTGATGAAATTCAAAAGTTATTTCCACTCCTAATCAAAAACGCTTCAATCGGTGAGATAAGTACTTTTTGAACGAATGGCTGTATCTTTTGAAATTGTGAAGGGATTACACTGAATTTGACATATATTGTCCAGAATCATGTCCCAAACAACAAATTTCAATAGCAAAAACCAGCTTGATGAAATTCATTAGTTACTTTCAATACTAATCAAAAACTCTTCAACTTGGTGAGATAAGCAATTTTTGAACGAATGGCTATATTTTTTGAACCTGGGATGGGATTTCACTGAATTTGACATATATTGTGCAGAATCTTGTCCTAAACAACATATTTCAACAGCATAAACCAGCTTGATGAAATTCATTAGTTATTTCCACTCCGAATCAAAAACGCTTCAACTCGGTGAGATAAGCACTTTTTGAACGAATGGCTATATCTTTTGAACTTGTGAAGGGATTATACTGAATTTGACATATATTGTGCAGAATCATGTCCTAAACAACATACTTCAATAGCAGAAACCAGCTTAATGAAATTCATTAGTTATTTCCAGTCCTAATCAAAAACGCTTCAACTCGGTGAGATAAGTCCTTTTGAACGAATGGCTATATCCTTTGAACCTGTAATTGGGATCACACTGAATTTGACATATATTGTGCAGAATCATATCCTAAACAACATATTTCAAGAGCAGAAACCAGCTTGATGAAATTCATTAGTTATTTCCACACCTAATCAAAATTGCTTCAACTCGGTGAGATGAGCACTTTTTGCACGAATGGGTATATCTTTTGATCTTGTCGCTGGATCACACTGAATTTTAAATATTTTCTGCAGAATCATGTCCTAAACAACATATTTCAACAGCAGAAACCAGCTTGATGAAATTCATTAGTTATTTCCACTCCGAATCAAAAACGCTTCAACTCGGTGAGATAAGCACTTTTTGATCGAATGGATATCTTTTGAACTTGTCGTTGGATTCTACTGAATTTGACATATTTTGTGCAGAATTTTTTTCCTTAACAACATTTTTCAACAGCAGGAACCAGCTTGATGAAATTCATTAGATATTTGCACTCCTAATCAAAAACGCTTCAACTCGGTCTCATAGAAACGTTTTAAACGAATGGCTATGTCCTTTGAACCCATAATGGGCTCACAAGAATTTGACATATATTGTGCAGAATCATGTCCTAAACCACATATTTCAACAGCAGAAACCAGCTTGATGAAATTCAAAAGTTATTTCCACTCCTAATCAAAAACGCTTCAACTCGAAGAGATAAGTACTTTTTGAACGAATGGCTATATCTTTTGAACTTGTGATGGGATTTCACTGAATTTGACATATATTGCGCAGAATCTTGTCCTAAACAACATATTTCAACAGCAGAAACCAGCTTGATGAAATTCATTAGTTATTTCCAATTCGAATCAAAAACGCTTCAACTCGGTGAGATAAGCACTTTTTGATCGAATGGCTATAGCTTTTGAACTTGTCGCTGGATTATACTGAATTTGACATATTTTGTGCAGAATCTTTTCCTAAACAACATATTTCAACAGCGGGAACCAGCTTGATGAAATTGATTAGTTATTTCCACTCCTAATCAGAAACGTCTCAACTCGGTGAGATAAGCACCTTTTTCACGAATGGCTATATCTTTTGATCTTATCGCTGGATTACACTGAATTTGACATGTGTTTTGCAGAATCATGTCCTAAAAAACATATTTCAATAGCAGAAACCAGCTTGACGAACTCCATCAGTTATTTCCACTCCTAATCAAAAACGCTTCAACCCGATAAGATAAGCACTTTTTGAACGAATGGCTATATCTTTTGAACCTGTGATGTGATTACACTAAATTTGACATATATTGTGCAAAATCATATCCTTAAGCACATATTTCAACAACAGAAACAAGCTTGATGAAATTCATTGGTTATTTCCACTCCGAATCAAAAACGCCTCAACTCGGTGAGATAAGTTCTTTTGGAACGACTGACGATATCTTTTGAACCTATGAAGGGATTACACTGAATTTGACATATATTGTGCAGAAACATGTTCTAAACAACATATTTCAACAGCAGAAACCAGCTTGATGAAATTCAAAAGTTATTTCCACTCCTAATCAAAAACGCTTCAACTCGGTGAGATAAGCACTTTTTGAACGAATGGCTATATCTTTTGAACTTGTGAAGGGATTACACTTAATTTGACATATATTGTGCAGAATTATGTCATATACAACATATTTCAACAGCAGAAACCAGCTTGATGAAATCCATTAGTTATTTCCACTCCTAATCAAAAACGCTTCAACTCGGTGAGATAAGTCCTTTTTGAAAGAATGGCTATATCCTTTGAACCTTTAATGGGATCACACTGAATTTGACATATATTGTGCAGAATCATATCCCAAAAAACATATTTCAACAGCAGAAACCAGCTTGATGAAATTCTTTAGTTATTTCCTCTCCTAAACAAAAACGCTTCAACTCGGTGAGATAAGCATTATTTGCAAGAGTGGCTATATCTTTTGATCTTGTCGCTGGATTACACTGAATTTGAAATATTTTCTGCAGAATCATGTCCTAAACAACATATTTTAACAGCAGAAACCAGCTTGATGAAATTCAAAAGTTATTTCCACTCCTAATCAGAAACGTCTCAACTCGGTGAGATAAGCACCTTTTTCACGAATGGCTATATCTTTTGATCTTATCGCTGGATTACACTGAATTTGACATGTGTTTTGCAGAATCATGTCCTAAAAAACATATTTCAATAGCAGAAACCAGCTTGACGAAATCCATCAGTTATTTCCACTCCAAATCAAAAACGCTTCAACCCGATAAGATAAGCACTATTTGAACGAATGGCTATATCTTTTGAACCTGTGATGTGATTACACTAAATTTGACATATATTGTGCAAAATCATATCCTTAAGCACATATTTCAACAACAGAAACAAGCTTGATGAAATTCATTGGTTATTTCCACTCCGAATCAAAAACGCCTCAACTCGGTGAGATAAGTTCTTTTGGAACGACTGGCGATATCTTTTGAACCTATGAAGGGATTACACTGAATTTGACATATATTGTGCAGAAAAATGTCCTAAACAACTTATTTCAACAGCAGAAACCAGCTTGATGAAATTCAAAAGTTATTTCCACTCCTTATCAAAAACGCTTCAACTCGGTGAGATAAGCACTTTTTGAACGAATGGCTATATCTTTTGAACTTGTGAAGGGATTACACTGAATTTGACATATTTTGTGCAGAATCATGTCATAAACAACATATTTCAACAGCAGAAACCTGCTTGATGAAATTCATTAGTTATTTCTACTCCGAATAAAAAACGCTTCACCTCGGTGAGATAAGCACTTTTTGATCGAATGGCAATATCTTTTGAACTTGTTGCTGGATTATACTGAATTTGACATATTTTCTGCAAAATCTTGTCCTAAACAACATTTTTCAACAGCAGGAACCAGCTTGATGAAATTCATTAGTTATTTGCACTCCTAATCAAAAACGCTTCAACTCGGTCTCATAAGCACGTTTTGAACGATTGGCTATATCCTTTGAACCTGTAATGGGCTTACAAGAATTTGACATATATTGTGCAGAATCATGTCCTAAACAACATATTTCAACAGCAGAAACCAGCTTGATGAAATTCATTAGTTATTTCCACTCCTAATCAGAAACGTCTCAACTCGGTGAGTTAAGCACTTTTTGGACGAATGGCTATATCCTTTGAACCTGTGATGGGATTTCACTGAATTTGACATATATTGTGCAGAATCATGTCCTAAACAACATATTTCAACAGCAAAAACCAGCTTGATGAAATTCAAAAGTTATTTCCACTCCTAATCAAAAACGCTTCAATCGGTGAGATAAGTACTTTTTGAACGAATGGCTGTATCTTTTGAAATTGTGAAGGGATTACACTGAATTTGACATATATTGTCCAGAATCATGTCCTAAACAACAAATTTCAATAGCAAAAACCAGCTTGATGAAATTCATTAGTTACTTTCAATACTAATCAAAAACTCTTCAACTTGGTGAGATAAGCAATTTTTGAACGAATGGCTATATTTTTTGAACCTGGGATGGGATTTCACTGAATTTGACATATATTGTGCAGAATCTTGTCCTAAACAACATATTTCAACAGCATAAACCAGCTTGATGAAATTCATTAGTTATTTCCACTCCGAATCAAAAACGCTTCAACTCGGTGAGATAAGCACTTTTTGAACGAATGGCTATATCTTTTGAACTTGTGAAGGGATTATACTGAATTTGACATATATTGTGCAGAATCATGTCCTAAACAACATACTTCAATAGCAGAAACCAGCTTAATGAAATTCATTAGTTATTTCCAGTCCTAATCAAAAACGCTTCAACTCGGTGAGATAAGTCCTTTTGAACGAATGGCTATATCCTTTGAACCTGTAATTGGGATCACACTGAATTTGACATATATTGTGCAGAATCATATCCTAAACAACATATTTCAACAGCAGAAACCAGCTTGATGAAATTCATTAGTTATTTCCACACCTAATCAAAATTGCTTCAACTCGGTGAGATGAGCACTTTTTGCACGAATGGGTATATCTTTTGATCTTGTCGCTGGATCACACTGAATTTTAAATATTTTCTGCAGAATCATGTCCTAAACAACATATTTCAACAGCAGAAACCAGCTTGATGAAATTCATTAGTTATTTCCACTCCGAATCAAAAACGCTTCAACTCGGTGAGATAAGCACTTTTTGATCGAATGGATATCTTTTGAACTTGTCGTTGGATTCTACTGAATTTGACATATTTTGTGCAGAATTTTTTTCCTTAACAACATTTTTCAACAGCAGGAACCAGCTTGATGAAATTCATTAGATATTTGCACTCCTAATCAAAAACGCTTCAACTCGGTCTCATAGAAACGTTTTAAACGAATGGCTATGTCCTTTGAACCCATAATGGGCTCACAAGAATTTGACATATATTGTGCAGAATCATGTCCTAAACCACATATTTCAACAGCAGAAACCAGCTTGATGAAATTCAAAAGTTATTTCCACTCCTAATCAAAAACGCTTCAACTCGAAGAGATAAGTACTTTTTGAACGAATGGCTATATCTTTTGAACTTGTGATGGGATTTCACTGAATTTGACATATATTGCGCAGAATCTTGTCCTAAACAACATATTTCAACAGCAGAAACCAGCTTGATGAAATTCATTAGTTATTTCCAATTCGAATCAAAAACGCTTCAACTCGGTGAGATAAGCACTTTTTGATCGAATGGCTATAGCTTTTGAACTTGTCGCTGGATTATACTGAATTTGACATATTTTGTGCAGAATCTTTTCCTAAACAACATATTTCAACAGCGGGAACCAGCTTGATGAAATTGATTAGTTATTTCCACTCCTAATCAGAAACGTCTCAACTCGGTGAGATAAGCACCTTTTTCACGAATGGCTATATCTTTTGATCTTATCGCTGGATTACACTGAATTTGACATGTGTTTTGCAGAATCATGTCCTAAAAAACATATTTCAATAGCAGAAACCAGCTTGACGAACTCCATCAGTTATTTCCACTCCTAATCAAAAACGCTTCAACCCGATAAGATAAGCACTTTTTGAACGAATGGCTATATCTTTTGAACCTGTGATGTGATTACACTAAATTTGACATATATTGTGCAAAATCATATCCTTAAGCACATATTTCAACAACAGAAACAAGCTTGATGAAATTCATTGGTTATTTCCACTCCGAATCAAAAACGCCTCAACTCGGTGAGATAAGTTCTTTTGGAACGACTGACGATATCTTTTGAACCTATGAAGGGATTACACTGAATTTGACATATATTGTGCAGAAACATGTTCTAAACAACATATTTCAACAGCAGAAACCAGCTTGATGAAATTCAAAAGTTATTTCCACTCCTAATCAAAAACGCTTCAACTCGGTGAGATAAGCACTTTTTGAACGAATGGCTATATCTTTTGAACTTGTGAAGGGATTACACTTAATTTGACATATATTGTGCAGAATTATGTCATATACAACATATTTCAACAGCAGAAACAAGCTTGATGAAATCCATTAGTTATTTCCACTCCTAATCAAAAACGCTTCAACTCGGTGAGATAAGTCCTTTTTGAAAGAATGGCTATATCCTTTGAACCTTTAATGGGATCACACTGAATTTGACATATATTGTGCAGAATCATATCCCAAAAAACATATTTCAACAGCAGAAACCAGCTTGATGAAATTCTTTAGTTATTTCCTCTCCTAAACAAAAACGCTTCAACTCGGTGAGATAAGCATTATTTGCAAGAGTGGCTATATGTTTTGATCTTGTCGCTGGATTACACTGAATTTGAAATATTTTCTGCAGAATCATGTCCTAAACAACATATTTTAACAGCAGAAACCAGCTTGATGAAATTCAAAAGTTATTTCCACTCCTAATCAAAAACGCTTCAATCGGTGAGATAAGTACTTTTTGAACGACTGGCTGTATCTTTTGAAATTGTGAAGGGATTATACTGAATTTGACATATATTGTCCAGAATCATGTCCTAAACAACAAATTTCAATAGCAGAAACCAGCTTGATGAAATTCATTAGTTACTTCCAATACTAATCAAAAACTCTTCAACTTGGTGAGATAAGCACTTTTTGCACAAATGGCTATATTTTTTGAACCTGGGATGGGATTTCACTGAATTTGACATATATTGTGCAGAATCTTGTCCTAAACAACATATTTCAACAGCATAAACCAGCTTGATGAAATTCATTAGTTATTTCCACTCCGAATCAAAAACGCTTCAACTCGGTGAGATAAGCACTTTTTGAACGAATGGCTATATCTTTTGAACTTGTCGCTGGATTACACTGAATTTAACATATGTTTTGCAGAATCATGTCCTAAACAACATATTTCAACAGCAGAAACCAGCTTGACGAAATCCATCAGTTATTTCCACTCCTAATCAAAAACGCTTCAACCCGATAAGATAAGCAGTTTTTGAACGAATGGCTATATCTTTTGAACCTGTGATGTGATTACACTAAATTTTACATATATTGTGCAGAATCATATCCTAAAAAACATATTTCAAGAGCAGAAACCAGCTTAATGAAATTCATTGATTATTTCCACTCCTAATCCAAAACGCTTCAACTCGGTGAGATAAGCACTTTTTGAACGAATGGCTATATCTTTTGAACTTGTGAAGGGATTACACTGAATTTGACATATATTGTGCAGAATCATGTCCTAAACAACAAATTTCAACAGCAGAAACCAGCGTGATGAAATTCAAAAGTTATTTCCACTCCTATACAAAAACGCTTCAACTCGGTGAGATAAGTACGTTTTGAACGAATGGCTATATCTTTTGAACTTGTGAAGGGATTACACTTAATTTGACATATATTGTGCAGAATTATGTCATATACAACATATTTCAACAGCAGAAACCAGCTTGATGAAATCATTTCGTTATTTCCACTCCTAATCAAAAACGCTTCAACTCGGTGAGATAAGTCCTTTTTGAAAGAATGGCTATATCCTTTGAACCTTTAATGGGATCACATTGAATTTGACATATATTGTGCAGAATCATATCCCAAAAAACATATTTCAACAGAAGAAACCAGCTTGATGAAATTCTTTAGTTATTTCCTCTCCGAAACAAAAACGCTTCAACTCGGTGAGATAAGCATTATTTGCAAGAGTGGATATATCTTTTGATCTTGTCGCTGGATTACACTGAATTTGAAATATTTTCTGCAGAATCATGTCCTAAACAACATATTTCAACAGAAGAAACCAGCTTGATGAAATTCAAAAGTTATTTCCACTCCTAATCAAAAACGCTTCAATCGGTGAGATAAGAACTTTTTGAACGAATGGCTATATCTTTTGAACTTGTGAAGGGATTACACTGAATTTGACATATATTATCCAGAATCATGTCCTAAACAACAAATTTCAATAGCAGAAACCAGCTTGATGAAATTCATTAGTTACTTTCAATGCTAATCAAAAACTCTTCAACTTGGTGAGATAAGCAATTTTTGAACGAATGGCTATATTTTTTGAACCTGGGATGGGATTTCACTGAATTTGACATATATTGTGCAGAATCTTGTCCTAAACAACATATTTCAACAGCATAAACCAGCTTGATGAAATTCATTAGTTATTTCCACTCCTAATCAAAAACGCTTCAACTCGGTGAGATAAGCACTTTTTGAACGAATGGCTATATCTTTTGAACTTGTGAAGGGATTATACTGAATTTGACATATATTGTGCAGAATCATGTCCTAAACAACATATTTCAATAGCAGAAACCAGCTTAATGAAATTCATTAGTTATTTCCAGTCCTAATCAAAAACGCTTCAACTCGGTGAGATAAGTCCTTTTGAACGAATGGCTATATCCTTTGAACCTGTAATTGGGATCAAATTGACTTTGACATATATTGTGCAGAATCATATCCTAAACAACATATTTCAACAGCAGAAACCAGCTTGATGAAATTCATTAGTTATTTCCACACCTAATCAAAATTGCTTCAACTCGGTGAGATGAGCACTTTTTGCACGAATGGGTATATCTTTTGATCTTGTCGCTGGATCACACTGAATTTTAAATATTTTCTGCAGAATCATGTCCTAAACAACATATTTCAACAGCAGAAACCAGCTTGATGAAATTCATTAGTTATTTCCACTCCGAATCAAAAACGCTTCAACTCGGTGAGATAAGCACTTTTTGATCGAATGGATATCTTTTGAACTTGTCGTTGGATTCTACTGAATTTGACATATATTGTGCAGAATATTTTCCTAAACTTCATTTTTCAACAGCAGGAACCAGCTTGATGAAATTCATTAGATATTTGCACTCCTAATCAAAAACGTTTCAACTCGGTCTCATAGAAACGTTTTAAACGAATGGCTATGTACTTTGAACCCATAATGGGCTCACAAGAATTTGACATATATTGTGCAGAATCATGTCCTAAACCACATATTTCAACAGCAGAAACCAGCTTGATGAAATTCAAAAGTTATTTCCACTCCTCATCAAAAACGCGTCAACTCGAAGAGATAAGTACTTTTTGAACGAATGGCTATATCTTTTGAACTTGTGATGGGATTTCACTGAATTTGACATATATTGTGCAGAATCTTGTCCTAAACAACATATTTCAACAGCAGAAACCAGCTTGATGAAATTCATTAGTTATTTCCAATTCGAATCAAAAACGCTTCAACTCGGTGAGATAAGCACTTTTTGATCGAATAGCTATATCTTTTGAACTTGTCGCTGGATTATACTGAATTTGACATATTTTGTGCAGAATCTTTTCCTAAAAAACATATTTCAACAGCGGGAACCAGCTTGATGAAATTCATTAGTTATTTCCACTCCTAATCAGAAACGTCTCAACTCGGTGAGATAAGCACCTTTTTCACGAATGGCTATATCTTTTGATCTTATCGCTGGATTACACTGAATTTGACATGTGTTTTGCAGAATCATGTCCTAAAAAACATATTTCAATAGCAAAAACCAGCTTGATTAAATCCATTAGTTATTTCCACTCCTAATCAAAAACGCTTCAACCCGATAAGATAAGCACTTTTTGAACGAATGGCTATATCTTTTGAACCTGTGATGTGATTACACTAAATTTGACATATATTGTGCAAAATCATATCCTTAAGCACATATTTCAACAACAGAAACAAGCTTGATGAAATTCATTGGTTATTTCCACTCCGAATAAAAAACGCCTCAACTCGGTGAGATAAGTTCTTTTGGAACGACTGGCCATATCTTTTGAACCTATGAAGGGATTACACTGAATTTGACATATATTGTGCAGAAACATGTTCTAAACAACATATTTCAACAGCAGAAACCAGCTTGATGAAATTCAAAAGTTATTTCCACTCCTTATCAAAAACACTTCAACTCGGTGAGATAAGCACTTTTTGAACGAATGGCTATATCTTTTGAACTTGTGAAGGGATTACACTGAATTTGACATATTTTGTGCAGAATCATGTAAATAAACAACATATTTCAACAGCAGAAACCAGATTGATGAAATTCATTAGTTATTTCTACTCCGAATAAAAAACGCTTCACCCCGGTGAGATAAGCACTTTTTGATCGAATGGCAATATCTTTTGAACTTGTCGCTGGATTATACTGAATTTGACATATTTTCTGCAAAATCTTGTCCTAAACAACATTTTTCAACAGCAGGAACCAGCTTGATGAAATTCATTAGTTATTTGCACTCCTAATCAAAAACGCTTCAACTCGGTCTCATAAGCACGTTTTGAACGATTGGCTATATCCTTTGAACCTGTAATGGGCTTACAAGAATTTGACATATATTGTGCAGAATCATGTCCTAAACAACATATTTCAACAGCAGAAACCAGCTTGATGAAATTCATTAGTTATTTCCACTCCTAATCAGAAACGTCTCAACTCGGTGAGTTAAGCACTTTTTGGACGAATGGCTATATCCTTTGAACCTGTGATGGGATTTCACTGAATTTGACATATATTGTGCAGAATCATGTCCTAAACAACATATTTCAACAGCAGAAACCAGCTTGATGAAATTCAAAAGTTATTTCCACTCCTAATCAAAAACGCTTCAATCGGTGAGATAAGTACTTTTTGAACGAATGGCTGTATCTTTTGAAATTGTGAAGGGATTACACTGAATTTGACATATATTGTCCAGAATCATGTCCCAAACAACAAATTTCAATAGCAAAAACCAGCTTGATGAAATTCATTAGTTACTTTCAATACTAATCAAAAACTCTTCAACTTGGTGAGATAAGCAATTTTTGAACGAATGGCTATATTTTTTGAACCTGGGATGGGATTTCACTGAATTTGACATATATTGTGCAGAATCTTGTCCTAAACAACATATTTCAACAGCATAAACCAGCTTGATGAAATTCATTAGTTATTTCCACTCCGAATCAAAAACGCTTCAACTCGGTGAGATAAGCACTTTTTGAACGAATGGCTATATCTTTTGAACTTGTGAATGGATTATACTGAATTTGACATATATTGTGCAGAATCATGTCCTAAACAACATACTTCAATAGCAGAAACCAGCTTAATGAAATTCATTAGTTATTTCCAGTCCTAATCAAAAACGCTTCAACTCGGTGAGATAAGTCCTTTTGAACGAATGGCTATATCCTTTGAACCTGTAATTGGGATCACACTGAATTTGACATATATTGTGCAGAATCATATCCTAAACAACATATTTCAACAGCAGAAACCAGCTTGATGAAATTCATTAGTTATTTCCACACCTAATCAAAATTGCTTCAACTCGGTGAGATGAGCACTTTTTGCACGAATGGGTATATCTTTTGATCTTGTCGCTGGATCACACTGAATTTTAAATATTTTCTGCAGAATCATGTCCTAAACAACATATTTCAACAGCAGAAACCAGCTTGATGAAATTCATTAGTTATTTCCACTCCGAATCAAAAACGCTTCAACTCGGTGAGATAAGCACTTTTTGATCGAATGGATATCTTTTGAACTTGTCGTTGGATTCTACTGAATTTGACATATTTTGTGCAGAATTTTTTCCTTAACAACATTTTTCAACAGCAGGAACCAGCTTATTGAAATTCATTAGATATTTGCACTCCTAATCAAAAACGCTTCAACTCGGTCTCATAGAAACGTTTTAAACGAATGGCTATGTCCTTTGAACCCATAATGGGCTCACAAGAATTTGACATATATTGTGCAGAATCATGTCCTAAACCACATATTTCAACAGCAGAAACCAGCTTGATGAAATTCAAAAGTTATTTCCACTCCTAATCAAAAACGCTTCAACTCGAAGAGATAAGTACTTTTTGAACGAATGGCTATATCTTTTGAACTTGTGATGGGATTTCACTGAATTTGACATATATTGTGCAGAATCTTTTCCTAAACAACATATTTCAACAGCGGGAACCAGCTTGATGAAATTCATTAGTTATTTCCACTCCTAATCAGAAACGTCTCAACTCGGTGAGATAAGCACCTTTTTCACGAATGGCTATATCTTTTGATCTTATCGCTGGATTACACTGAATTTGACATGTGTTTTGCAGAATCATGTCCTAAAAAACATATTTCAATAGCAGAAACCAGCTTGACGAACTCCATCAGTTATTTCCACTCCTAATCAAAAACGCTTCAACCCGATAAGATAAGCACTTTTTGAACGAATGGCTATATCTTTTGAACCTGTGATGTGATTACACTAAATTTGACATATATTGTGCAAAATCATATCCTTAAGCACATATTTCAACAACAGAAACAAGCTTGATGAAATTCATTGGTTATTTCCACTCCGAATCAAAAACGCCTCAACTCGGTGAGATAAGTTCTTTTGGAACGACTGGCGATATCTTTTGAACCTATGAAGGGATTACACTGAATTTGACATATATTGTGCAGAAACATGTTCTAAACAACATATTTCAACAGCAGAAACCAGCTTGATGAAATTCAAAAGTTATTTCCACTCCTAATCAAAAACGCTTCAACTCGGTGAGATAAGCACTTTTTGAACGAATGGCTATATCTTTTGAACTTGTGAAGGGATTACACTTAATTTGACATATATTGTGCAGAATTATGTCATATACAACATATTTCAACAGCAGAAACCAGCTTGATGAAATTCAAAAGTTATTTCCACTCCTAATCAAAAACGCTTCAATCGGTGAGATAAGTACTTTTTGAACGAATGGCTGTATCTTTTGAAATTGTGAAGGGATTACACTGAATTTGACATATATTGTCCGGAATCATGTCCTAAACAACATATTTCAACAGCATAAACCAGCTTGATGAAATTCATTAGTTATTTCCACTCCGAATCAAAAACGCTTCAACTCGGTGAGATAAGCACTTTTTGAACGAATGGCTATATCTTTTGAACTTGTCGCTGGATTACACTGAATTTAACATATGTTTTGCAGAATCATGTCCTAAACAACATATTTCAACAGCAGAAACCAGCTTGACGAAATCCATCAGTTATTTCCACTCCTAATCAAAAACGCTTCAACCCGATAAGATAAGCAGTTTTTGAACGAATGGCTATATCTTTTGAACCTGTGATGTGATTACACTAAATTTTACATATATTGTGCAGAATCATATCCTAAAAAAACATATTTCAAGAGCAGAAACCAGCTTAATGAAATTCATTGATTATTTCCACTCCTAATCCAAAACGCTTCAACTCGGTGAGATAAGCACTTTTTGAACGAATGGCTATATCTTTTGAACTTGTGAAGGGATTACACTTAATTTGACATATATTGTGCAGAATCATGTCCTAAACAACAAATTTCAACAGCAGAAACCAGCGTGATGAAATCATTTCGTTATTTCCACTCCTAATCAAAAACGCTTCAACTCGGTGAGATAAGTCCTTTTTGAAAGAATGGCTATATCCTTTGAACCTTTAATGGGATCACATTGAATTTGACATATATTGTGCAGAATCATATCCCAAAAAACATATTTCAACAGAAGAAACCAGCTTGATGAAATTCTTTAGTTATTTCCTCTCCGAAACAAAAACGCTTCAACTCGGTGAGATAAGCATTATTTGCAAGAGTGGATATATCTTTTGATCTTGTTGCTGGATTACACTGAATTTGAAATATTTTCTGCAGAATCATGTCCTAAACAACATATTTCAACAGAAGAAACCAGTTTGATGAAATTCAAAAGTTATTTCCACTCCTAATCAAAAACGCTTCAATCGGTGAGAT
Organism: Fistularia commersonii; assembly: GCF_037954325.1. Lineage (NCBI taxonomy): Eukaryota > Metazoa > Chordata > Actinopteri > Syngnathiformes > Fistulariidae > Fistularia > Fistularia commersonii. Next base: position 998,191 of record NC_141315.1, read on the forward strand.
AAGAACTTTTTGAACGAATGGCTATATCTTTTGAACTTGTGAAGGGATTACACTGAATTTGACATATATTATCCAGAATCATGTCCTAAACAACAAATTTCAATAGCAGAAACCAGCTTGATGAAATTCATTAGTTACTTTCAATACTAATCAAAAACTCTTCAACTTGGTGAGATAAGCAATTTTTGAACGAATGGCTATATTTTTTGAACCTGGGATGGGATTTCACTGAATTTGACATATATTGTGCAGAAACATGTCCTAAACAACATATTTCAACAGCATAAACCAGCTTGATGAAATTCATTAGTTATTTCCACTCCGAATCAAAAACGCTTCAACTCGGTGAGATAAGCACTTTTTGAACGAATGGCTATATCTTTTGAACTTGTGAAGGGATTATACTGAATTTGACATTTATTGTGCAGAATCATGTTCTAAACAACATATTTCAACAGCAGAAACCAGCTTAATGAAATTCATTAGTTATTTCCAGTCCTAATCAAAAACGCTTCAACTCGGTGAGATAAGTCCTTTTGAACGAATGGCTATATCCTTTGAACCTGTAATTGGGATCAAATTGACTTTGACATATATTGTGCAGAATCATATCCTAAACAACATATTTCAACAGCAGAAACCAGCTTGATGAAATTCATTAGTTATTTCCACACCTAATCAAAATTGCTTCAACTCGGTGAGATGAGCACTTTTTGCACGAATGGGTATATCTTTTGATCTTGTCGCTGGATCACACTGAATTTTAAATATTTTCTGCAGAATAATGTCCTAAACAACATATTTCAACAGCAGAAACCAGCTTGATGAAATTCATTAGTTATTTCCACTCCGAATCAAAAACGCTTCAACTCGGTGAGATAAGCACTTTTTGATCGAATGGATATCTTTTGAACTTGTCGTTGGATTCTACTGAATTTGACATATATTGTGCAGAATTTTTTCCTAAACTTCATTTTTCAACAGCAGGAACCAGCTTGATGAAATTCATTAGATATTTGCACTCCTAATCAAAAACGCTTCAACTCGGTCTCATAGAAACGTTTTAAACGAATGGCTATGTCCTTTGAACCCATAATGGGCTCACAAGAATTTGACATATATTGTGCAGAATCATGTCCTAAACCACATATTTCAACAGCAGAAACCAGCTTGATGAAATTCAAAAGTTATTTCCACTCCTAATTAAAAAACGCTTCAACTCGAAGAGATAAGTACTTTTTGAACGAATGGCTATATCTTTTGAACTTGTGATGGGATTTCACTGAATTTGACATATATTGTGCAGAATCTTGTCCTAAACAACATATTTCAACAGCAGAAACCAGCTTGATGAAATTCATTAGTTATTTCCACTCCTAATCAGAAACGTCTCAACTCGGTGAGATAAGCACCTTTTTCACGAATGGCTATATCTTTTGATCTTATCGCTGGATTACACTGAATTTGACATGTGTTTTGCAGAATCATGTCCTAAAAAACATATTTCAATAGCAGAAACCAGCTTGACGAACTCTATCAGTTATTTCCACTCCTAATCAAAAACGCTTCAACCCGATAAGATAAGCACTTTTTGAACGAATGGCTATATCTTTTGAACCTGTGATGTGATTACACTAAATTTGACATATATTGTGCAAAATCATATCCTTAAGCACATATTTCAACAACAGAAACAAGCTTGATGAAATTCATTGGTTATTTCCACTCCGAATCAAAAACGCCTCAACTCGGTGAGATAAGTTCTTTTGGAACGACTGGCGATATCTTTTGAACCTATGAAGGGATTACACTGAATTTGACATATATTGTGCAGAAACATGTTCTAAACAACATATTTCAACAGCAGAAACCAGCTTGATGAAATTCAAAAGTTATTTCCACTCCTAATCAAAAACGCTTCAACTCGGTGAGATAAGCACTTTTTGAACGAATGGCTATATCTTTTAAACTTGTGAAGGGATTATACTGAATTTGACATATATTGTGCAGAATCATGTCCTAAACAACATATTTCAATAGCAGAAACCAGCTTAATGAAATCCATTAGTTATTTCCTCTCCTAATCAAAAACGCTTCAACTCGGTGAGATAAGTCCTTTTGAACGAATGGCTATATCCTTTGAACCTGTAATTGGGATCAAATTGACTTTGACATATATTGTGCAGAATCATATCCTAAACAACATATTTCAACAGCAGAAACCAGCTTGATGAAATTCATTAGTTATTTCCACACCTAATCAAAATTGCTTCAACTCGGTGAGATGAGCACTTTTTGCACGAATGGGTATATCTTTTGATCTTGTCGCTGGATCACACTGAATTTTAAATATTTTCTGCAGAATCATGTCCTAAACAACATATTTCAACAGCAGAAACCAGCTTGATGAAATTCATTAGTTATTTCCACTCCGAATCAAAAACGCTTCAACTCGGTGAGATAAGCACTTTTTGATCGAATGGATATCTTTTGAACTTGTCGTTGGATTCTACTGAATTTGACATATATTGTGCAGAATTTTTTCCTAAACTTCATTTTTCAACAGCAGGAACCAGCTTGATGAAATTCATTAGATATTTGCACTCCTAATCAAAAACGCTTCAACTCGGTCTCATAGAAACGTTTTAAACGAATGGCTATGTCCTTTGAACCCATAATGGGCTCACAAGAATTTGACATATATTGTGCAGAATCATGTCCTAAACCACATATTTCAACAGCAGAAACCAGCTTGATGAAATTCAAAAGTTATTTCCACTCCTAATCAAAAACGCTTCAACTCGAAGAGATAAGTACTTTTTGAACGAATGGCTATATCTTTTGAACTTGTGATGGGATTTCACTGAATTTGACATATATTGTGCAGAATCTTGTCCTAAACAACATATTTCAACAGCAGAAACCAGCTTGATGAAATTCATTAGTTATTTCCACTCCTAATCAGAAACGTCTCAACTCGGTGAGATAAGCACCTTTTTCACGAATGGCTATATCTTTTGATCTTATCGCTGGATTACACTGAATTTGACATATGTTTTGCAGAATCATGTCCTAAAAAACATATTTCAATAGCAGAAACCAGCTTGACGAACTTCATCAGTTATTTCCACTCCTAATCAAAAACGCTTCAACCCGATAAGATAAGCACTTTTTGAACGAATGGCTATATCTTTTGAACCTGTGATGTGATTACACTAAATTTGACATATATTGTGCAAAATCATATCCTTAAGCACATATTTCAACAACAGAAACAAGCTTGATGAAATTCATTGGTTATTTCCACTCCGAATCAAAAACGCCTCAACTCGGTGAGATAAGTTCTTTTGGAACGACTGGCGATATCTTTTGAACCTATGAAGGGATTACACTGAATTTGACATATATTGTGCAGAAACATGTTCTAAACAACATATTTCAACAGCAGAAACCAGCTTGATGAAATTCAAAAGTTATTTCCACTCCTAATCAAAAACGCTTCAACTCGGTGAGATAAGCACTTTTTGAACGAATGGCTATATCTTTTGAACTTGTGAAGGGATTACACTTAATTTGACATATATTGTGCAGAATTATGTCATATACAACATATTTCAACAGCAGAAACCAGCTTGATGAAATCCATTAGTTATTTCCACTCCTAATCAAAAACGCTTCAACTCGGTGAGATAAGTCCTTTTTGAAAGAATGGCTATATCCTTTGAACCTTTAATGGGATCACACTGAATTTGACATATATTGTGCAGAATCATATCCCAAAAAACATATTTCAACAGCAGAAACCAGCTTGATGAAATTCTTTAGTTATTTCCTCTCCGAAACAAAAACGCTTCAACTCGGTGAGATAAGCATTATTTGCAAGAGTGGATATATCTTTTGATCTTGTCGCTGGATTACACTGAATTTGAAATATTTTCTGCAGAATCATGTCCTAAACAACATATTTTAACAGCAGAAACCAGCTTGATGAAATTCAAAAGTTATATCCACTCCTAATCAAAAACGCTTCAATCGGTGAGATAAGTACTTTTTGAACGAATGGCTGTATCTTTTGAAATTGTGAAGGGATTACACTGAATTTGACATATATTGTCCAGAATCATGTCCTAAACAACAAATTTCAATAGCAGAAACCAGCTTGATGAAATTCATTAGTTACTTCCAATACTAATCAAAAACTCTTCAACTTGGTGAGATAAGCACTTTTTGCACAAATGGCTATATTTTTTGAACCTGGGATGGGATTTCACTGAATTTGACATATATTGTGCAGAATCTTGTCCTTAAAAACATATTTCAACAGCATAAACCAGCTTGATGAAATTCATTAGTTATTTCCACTCCGAATCAAAAACGCTTCAACTCGGTGAGATAAGCACTTTTTGAACGAATGGCTATATATTTTGAACTTGTCGCTGGATTACACTGAATTTAACATATGTTTTGCAGAATCATGTCCTAAACAACATATTTCAACAGCAGAAACCAGCTTGACGAAATCCATCAGTTATTTCCACTCCTAATCAAAAATGCTTCAACCCGATAAGATAAGCAGTTTTTGAACGAATGGCTATATCTTTTGAACCTGTGATGTGATTACACTAAATTTTACATATATTGTGCAGAATCATATCCTAAAAAACATATTTCAAGAGCAGAAACCAGCTTAATGAAATTCATTGATTATTTCCACTCCTAATCCAAAACGCTTCAACTCGGTGAGATAAGCACTTTTTGAACGAATGGCTATATCTTTTGAACTTGTGAAGGGATTACACTGAATTTGACATATATTGTGCAGAATCATGTCCTAAACAACAAATTTCAACAGCAGAAACCAGCGTGATGAAATTCAAAAGTTATTTCCACTCCTATACAAAAACGCTTCAACTCGGTGAGATAAGTACGTTTTGAACGAATGGCTATATCTTTTGAACTTGTGAAGGGATTACACTTAATTTGACATATATTGTGCAGAATTATGTCATATACAACATATTTCAACAGCAGAAACCAGCTTGATGAAATCATTTCGTTATTTCCACTCCTAATAAAAAACGCTTCAACTCGGTGAGATAAGTCCTTTTTGAAAGAATGGCTATATCCTTTGAACCTTTAATGGGATCACATTGAATTTGACATATATTGTGCAGAATCATATCCCAAAAAACTTATTTCAACAGAAAAAACCAGCTTGATGAAATTCTTTAGTTATTTCCTCTCCGAAACAAAAACGCTTCAACTCGGTGAGATAAGCATTATTTGCAAGAGTGGATATATCTTTTGATCTTGTTGCTGGATTACACTGAATTTGAAATATTTTCTGCAGAATCATGTCCTAAACAACATATTTCAACAGAAGAAACCAGCTTGATGAAATTCATTAGTTATTTCCACTCCTAATCAGAAACGTCTCAACTCGGTGAGATAAGCACCTTTTTCACGAATGGCTATATCTTTTGATCTTATCGCTGGATTACACTTAATTTGACAAGTGTTTTGCAGAATCATGTCCTAAAAAACATATTTCAATAGCAGAAACCAGCTTGATTAAATCCATTAGTTATTTCCACTCCTAATCAAAAACGCTTCAACCCGATAAGATAAGCACTTTTTGAACGAATGGCTATATCTTTTGAACCTGTGATGTGATTACACTAAATTTGACATATATTGTGCAAAATCATATCCTTAAGCACATATTTCAACAGCAGAAACCAGCTTGATGAAATTCAAAAGTTATTTCCACTCCTTATCAAAAACACTTCAACTCGGTGAGATAAGCACTTTTTGAACGAATGGCTATATCTTTTGAACTAGTGAAGGGATTACACTGAATTTGACATATTTTGTGCAGAATCATGTCATAAACAACATATTTCAACAGCAGAAACCAGATTGATGAAATTCATTAGTTATTTCTACTCCGAATAAAAAACGCTTCACCTCGGTGAGATAAGCACTTTTTGATCGAATGGCAATATCTTTTGAACTTGTCGCTGGATTATACTGAATTTGACATATTTTCTGCAAAATCTTGTCCTAAACAACATTTTTCAACAGCAGGAACCAGCTTGATGAAATTCATTAGTTATTTGCACTCCTAATCAAAAACGCTTCAACTCGGTCTCATAAGCACGTTTTGAACGATTGGCTATATCCTTTGAACCTGTAATGGGCTTACAAGAATTTGACATATATTGTGCAGAATCATGTCCTAAACAACATATTTCAACAGCAGAAACCAGCTTGATGAAATTCATTAGTTATTTCCACTCCTAATCAGAAACGTCTCAACTCGGTGAGTTAAGCACTTTTTGGACGAATGGCTATATCCTTTGAACCTGTAATGGGATTTCACTGAATTTGACATATATTGTGCAGAATCATGTCCTAAACAACATATTTCAACAGCAGAAACCAGCTTGATGAAATTCAAAAGTTATTTCCACTCCTAATCAAAAACGCTTCAATCGGTGAGATAAGTACTTTTTGAACGAATGGCTGTATCTTTTGAAATTGTGAAGGGATTACACTGAATTTGACATATATTGTCCAGAATCATTTCCTAAACAACAAATTTCAATAGCAAAAACCAGCTTGATGAAATTCATTAGTTACTTTCAATACTAATCAAAAACTCTTCAACTTGGTGAGATAAGCAATTTTTGAACGAATGGCTATATTTTTTGAACCTGGGATGGGATTTCACTGAATTTGACATATATTGTGCAGAATCATGTCCTAAACAACATATTTTAACAGCAGAAACCAGCTTGATGAAATTCAAAAGTTATTTCCACTCCTAATCAAAAACGCTTCAATCGGCGAAATAAGTACTTTTTGAACGAATGGCTATATCTTTTGAACTTGTGAAGGGATTACACTGAATTTGACATATATATTCCAGAATCATGTCCTAAACAACAAATTTCAAGTGCAGAAACCAGCTTGATGAAATTCATTAGTTATTTCCACACCTAATCAAAATTGCTTCAACTCGGTGAGATAAGCAATTTTTGCACAAATGGCTATATCTTTTGATCTTGTCGCTGGATTACACTGAATTTGACATGTGTTGTGCAGAATCATGTGCTAAACAACATATTTCAAACGCAGAAACCAGCTTGATTAAATCCATTAGTTATTTCAACTCTCAATCAAAAACGCTTCAACCCGATAAGATAAGCAGTTTTTGAACGAATGGCTATGTCTTTTGAACCTGTGATGTGATTACACTAAATTTGACATATATTGTGCAGAATCATATCCTAAACAACATATTTCAACAGCAGAAACCAGCTTGATGAAATTCATTGATTATTTCCACTCCGAATCCAAAAACGCTTCTACTCGGTGAGATAAGCACTTTTTGAACGAATGGCGATATCTTTTGAACCTATGAAGGGATTACACTGAATTTGACATATATTGTGCAGAATCATGTCCTAAACAACAAATTTCAACAGCAAAAACCAGCATGATGAAATTCAAAAGTTATTTCCACTCCTAATCAAATTTGCTTCAACTCGGTGAGATAAGTCCTTTTTGAAGAAATGGCTATATCCTTTGAACCTTTAATGGGATCACACTGAATTTGACATATATTGTGCAGAATCATATCCCAAAAAACATATTTCAACAGCAGAAACCAGCTTGATGAAATTCTTTAGTTATTTCCAATACTAATCAAAAACTCTTCAACTTGGTGACATAAGCAATTTTTTAACGAATGGCTATATTTTTTGAACCTGTGATGGGATTTCACTGAATTTTACATATATTGTGCAGAATCATGTCCTAAACAACATATTTCAACAGCAGAAACCAGCTTGATGAAATTCATTAGTTATTTCCACTCCGAATCAAAAACGCTTCAACTCGGTGAGATAAGCACTTTTTGATCGAATGGCTATATCTTTTGAACTTGTCGCTGGATTATACTGAATTTGACATATTTTGTGCAGAATCTTGTCCTAAACAACATATTTCAACAGCGGGAACCAGCTTGATGAAATTCATTAGTTATTTCCACTCCTAATCAGAAACGTCTCAACTCGGTGAGATAAGCACTTTTTTCACGAATGGCTATATCTTTTGATCTTATCGCTGGATTACACTGAATTTGACATGTGTTTTGCAGAATCATGTCCTAAACAACATATTTCAACAGCAGAAACCAGCTTGACGAAATCCATCAGTTATTTCCACTCCTAATCAAAAACGCTTCAACCCGATAAGATAAGCAGTTTTTGAACGAATGGCTACATCTTTTGAACCTGTGATGTGATTACACAAAATTTGACATATATTGTGCAGAATCATATCCTAAAAAACATATTTCAACAGCAGAAACCAGCTTGATGAAATTCATTGGTTATTTCCACTCCGAATCAAAAACGCCTCAACTCGGTGAGATAAGTTCTTTTGGAACGACTGGCGATATCTTTTGAACCTATGAAGGGATTACACTGAATTTGACATATATTGTGCAGAATCATGTCCTAAACAACATATTTCAACAGCAGAAACCAGCTTGAATAAATTCAAAAGTTATTTCCACTCCTAATCAAAAACGCTTCAACTCGGTGAGATAAGCACTTTTTGAACGAATGGCTATATCTATTGAACTAGTCACTGGATTATACTGAATTTGACATATTTTGTGCAGAATCTTGTCCTAAACAACATATTTCAACAGCAGAAACCAGTTTGATGAAATTCATTAGTTATGTCCACTCCGAATCAAAAACCGTTCAACTCGGTGAGATAAGCACTTTTTTAATGAATAGCTATATCTTTTGAACTTGTAGCTGGATTACACTGAATTTGACATGTGTTTTGCAGAATCATGTCCTAAACAACATATTTCAACAGCAGTAACCAGCATGACGAAATCCATCAGTTATTTCCACTCCGAATCAAAAACACTTCATCTCGGTGAGATAAGTACCTTTGGAACGAATGGCGATATCTTTTGAACCTATGAAGGGATTACACTGAATTTGACATATATTGTGCAGAACCATGTTCTAAACAACATATTTCAACAGCAGAAACCAGCTTGATGAAATTCAAAAGTTATTGCCACTCCTAATCAAATTTGCTTCAACTCGGTGAGATAAGTACAATTTGAACGAATGGCTATATCTTTTGAACTTGTGAAGGGATTACACTTAATTTGACATATATTGTGCAGAATTATGTCATATACAACATATTTCAACAGCAGAAACCAGCTTGATGAAATCCATTAGTTATTTCCACTCCTAATCAAAAACGCTTCAACTCGGTGAGATAAGTCCTTTTTGAAAGAATGGCTATATCCTTTGAACCTTTAATGGGATCACATTGAATTTGACATATATTGTGCAGAATCATATCCCAAAAAACATATTTCAACAGTAGAAACCAGCTTGATGAAATTCTTTAGTTATTTCCTCTCCTTAACAAAAACGCTTCAACTCGGTGAGATAAGCATTATTTGCAAGAGTGGCTATATCTTTTGATCTTGTTGCTGGATTACACTGAATTTGAAATATTTTCTGCAGAATCATGTCCTAAACAACATATTTTAACAGCAGAAACCAGCTTGATGAAATTCATTAGTTACTTCCAATACTAATCAAAAACTCTTCAACTTGGTGAGATAAGCAATTTTTGAACGAATGGCTATATTTTTTGAACCTGGGATGGGATTTCACTGAATTTGACGTATATTGTGCAGAATCCTGTCCTAAACAACATATTTCAACAGCAAAAACCAGCTTGATGAAATTCATTAGTTATTTCCAATCCGAATCAAAAACGCTTCAACTCGGTGAGATAAGCACTTTTTGAACGAATGGCTATATCTTTTGAACTTGTGAAGGGATTATACTGAATTTGACATATATTGTGCAGAATCATGTCCTAAACAACAAAATTCAATAGCAGGAACCAGCTTGATGAAATTCATTAGTTACTTCCAATACTAATCAAAAACTCTTCAACTTGGTGAGATAAGCAATTTTTGAACGAATGGCTATATTTTTTGAACCTGGGATGGGATTTCACTGAATTTGACATATATTGTGCAGAATCTTGTCCTAAACAACATATTTCAACAGCATAAACCAGCTTGATGAAATTCATTAGTTATTTCCACTCCGAATCAAAAACGCTTCAACTCGGTGAGATAAACACTTTTTGATCGAATGGCTATATCTTTTGAACTTGTCGCTGGATTATACTGAATTTGACATATTTTGTGCAGAATCTTGTCCTAAACAACATATTTCAACAGCAGGAACCAGCTTGATGAAATTCATTAGTTATTTCCACTCCTAATCAGAAACGTCTCAACTCGGTGAGATGAGCACTTTTTTCAGGAATGGCTATATATTTTAAACTTATCGCTGGATTACACTGAATTTGACATATATTGTGCAGAATCTTGTCCTAAACAACATATTTCAACAGCATAAACCAGCTTGATGAAATTCAAAAATTATTTCCACTCCTAATCAAAAACGCTTCAACTGGATGAGATAAGTACTCTTTGACCCTATGGTTCTATCTTTTGAACTTGTAGCTGGATTACACTGAATTTGAAATATTTTCTGCAAAATCTTGTCCTAAACAACATATTTTAACAGCAGAAACCAGCTTGATGAAATTCAAAAGTTATTTCCACTCCTAATCAAAAACGCTTCAATCGGTGAGATAAGTACTTTTTGAACGAATGGCTATATCTTTTGAACTTGTGAAGGGATTACAATGAATTTGACATGTGTTTTGCAGAATCATGTCCTATACAACATATTTCAACAGCAGTAACCAGCATGACGAAATCCATCAGTTATTTCCACTCTGAATCAAAAACGCTTCATCTCGGTGAGATAAGTACCTTTGGAACGAATGGCGATATCTTTTGAACCTATGAAGGGATTACACTGAATTTGACATATATTGTGCAGAACCATGTTCTAAACAACATATTTCAAAAGCAGAAACCAGCTTGATGAAATTCAAAAGTTATTTCCACTCCGAATCAAAAACGCTTCAACTCGGTGAGATAAGCACTTTTTGAACGAATGGCTATATCTTTTGAACCTTTGAAGGGATTACACTGAATTTGACATATATTGTGCAGAATCAAGTCCTAAACAACATATTTCAACAGCAGTAACCAGCTTGATGAAATTCAAAAGTTATTTGCACTCCTAATCAAAAGTGCTTCAACTCGGTGAGATAAGTAATTTTTGAACGAATGGGTATATCTTTTGAACCTGTGATGTGATTACACTGAATTTGACATATATTGTGCAGAATCATATCCTAAACAACATATTTCAACAGCAGAAACCAGCTTGATGAAATTCATTAGTTATTTTCACTCCTAATCAAAAACGCTTCAACTTTGTGAGATAAGCACTTTTTGAACGAATGGCTATATCTTTTGAACTTGTGAAGGGATTACACTGAATTTGACATATATTGTGCAGAATCATGTCCTAAACAACATATTTCAACAGTAGAAATATACATGATGAAATTCATTAGTTATTGCCACTCCTAATCAAATTTGCTTCAACTCGGTGAGATAAGCACTTTTTGCACGAATGGCTATATCTTTTGAACCTGTGATGTGATTACACTAAATTTGACATATACTGTGCAGAATCATGTCCTAAACAACAAATTTCAACAGCAGAAACCAGCGTGATGAAATTCAAAAGTTATTTCCACTCTTAATCAAAAACGCTTCAACTCGGTGAGATAAGTACGTTTTGAACGAATGGCTATATCTTTTGAACTTGTGAAGGGATTACACTTAATTTGACATATATTGTGCAGAATTATGTCATATACAACATATTTCAACAGCAGAAACCAGCTTGATGAAATCCATTAGTTATTTCCACTCCTAATCAAAAACGCTTCAACTCGGTGAGATAAGTCCTTTTTGAAGAAATGGCTATATCCTTTGAACCTTTAATGGGATCACATTGAATTTGACATATATTGTGCAGAATCATATCCAGAAAAACATATTTCAACAGCAGAAACCAGCTTGATGAAATTTTTTAGTTATTTCCTCTCCTTAACAAAAACGCTTCAACTCGGTGAGATAAGCATTATTTGCAAGAGTGGCTATATCTTTTGATCTTGTCGCTGGATTACACTGAATTTGAAATATTTTCTGCAGAATCATGTCCTAAACAACATATTTTAACAGCAGAAACCAGCTTGATGAAATTCATTAGTTACTTCCAATACTAATCAAAAACTCTTCAACTTGGTGAGATAAGCAATTTTTGAACGAATGGCTATATTTTTTGAACCTGGGATGGGATTTCACTGAATTTGACATATATTGTGCAGAATCCTGTCCTAAACAACATATTTCAACAGCAAAAACCAGCTTGATGAAATTCATTAGTTATTTCCAATCCGAATCAAAAACGCTTCAACTCGGTGAGATAAGCACTTTTTGAACGAATGGCTATATCTTTTGAACTTGTGAAGGGATTATACTGAATTTGACATATATTGTGCAGAATCATGTCCTAAACAACATATTTTAACAGCAGAAACCAGCTTGATGAAATTCAAAAGTTATTTCCACTCCTAATCAAAAACGCTTCAATCGGTGAGATAAGTACTTTCTGAACGAATGGCTATATCTTTTGAACTTGTGAAGGGATTACACTGAATTTGACATATATTGTCCAGAATCATGTCCTAAACAACAAATTTCAATAGCAGGAACCAGCTTGATGAAATCCATTAGTTACTTCCAATACTAATCAAAAACTCTTCAACTTGGTGAGATAAGCAATTTTTGAACGAATGGCTATATTTTTTGAACCTGGGATGGGATGTCACTGAATTTGACATATATTGTGCAGAATCTTGTCCTAAACAACATATTTCAACAGCATAAACCAGCTTGATGAAATTCATTAGTTATTTCCACTCCGAATCAAAAACGCTTCAACTCGGTGAGATAAGCACTTTTTGATCGAATGGCTATATCTTTTGAACTTGTCGCTGGATTATACTGAATTTGAAATATTTTGTGCAGAATCTTGTCCTAAACAACATATTTCAACAGCAGGAACCAGCTTGATGAAATTCATTAGTTATTTCCACTCCTAATCAGAAACGTCTCAACTCGGTGAGATGAGCACTTTTTTCAGGAATGGCTATATATTTTAAACTTATCGCTGGATTACACTGAATTTGACATATATTGTGCAGAATCTTGTCCTAAACAACATATTTCAACAGCATAAACCAGCTTGATGAAATTCAAAAATTATTTCCACTCCTAATCAAAAACGCTTCAACTGGGTGAGATAAGTACTCTTTGACCCTATGGTTCTATCTTTTGAACTTGTCGCTGGATTATACTGAATTTGACATATTTTGTGCAGAATCTTGTCCTAAACAACATATTTCAACAGCAGGAACCAGCTTGATGAAATTCATTAGTTATTTCCACTCCTAATCAGAAACGTCTCAACTCGGTGAGATGAGCACTTTTTTCAGGAATGGCTATATATTTTAAACTTATCGCTGGATTACACTGAATTTGACATATATTGTGCAGAATCTTGTCCTAAACAACATATTTCAACAGCATAAACCAGCTTGATGAAATTCAAAAATTATTTCCACTCCTAATCAAAAACGCTTCAACTGGGTGAGATAAGTACTCTTTGACCCTATGGTTCTATCTTTTGAACTTGTAGCTGGATTACACTGAATTTGAAATATTTTCTGCAAAATCTTGCCCTAAACAACATATTTCAACAGCAGGAACCAGCTTGATGAAATTCATTGGTTATTTACAATACTAATCAAAAACTCCTCAACTTGGTGACATCAGAACTTTTTGGACAAATGGCTATATCCTTTTGATCCTGTAATGGGATTTCACTGAATTTGACATATATTGTGCAGAATCATGTCCTAAACAACATATTTTAACAGCAGAAACCAGCTTGATGAAATTCATTAGTTATTTCCACACCTAATCAAAATTGCTTCAACTCGGTGAGATAAGCAATTTTTGCACGAATGGCTATATCTTTTGATCTTGTCACTGGATTACACTGAATTTGACATGTGTTGTGCAGAATCATGTGCTAAACAACATATTTCAAACGCAGAAACCAGCTTGATTAAATCCATTAGTTATTTCCACTCTCAATCAAAAACGCTTCAACCCGATGAGATAAGCAGTTTTTGAACGAATGGCTATGTCTTTTGAACCTGTGATGTGATTACACTAAATTTGAATTATATTGTGCAGAATCATATCCTAAACAACATATTTCAACAGCAGAAACCAGCTTGATGAAATTCATTGATTATTTCCACTCTTAATCAAAAACGCTTCTACTCGGTGAGATAAGTACGTTTTGAACGAATGGCTATATCTTTTGAACTTGTGAAGGGATTACACTTAATTTGACATATATTGTGCAGAATTATGTCATATACATCATATTTCAACAGCAGAAACCAGATTGATGAAATCCAGTAGTTATTTCCACTCCTAATCAAAAACGCTTCAACTCGGTGAGATAAGTCCTTTTTGAAGAAATGGCTATATCCTTTGAACCTTTAATGGGATCACACTGAATTTGACATATATTGTGCAGAATCATATTCCAAAAAACATCTTTCAACAGCAGAAACCAGCTTGATGAAATTCTTTAGTTATTTCCAATACTAATCAAAAACTCTTCAACTTGGTGACATAAGCAATTTTTGAACGAATGGCTTTTTTTTTTGAACCTGTGATGGGATTTCACTGAATTTTACATATATTGTGCAGAATCTTGTCCTAAACAACATATTTCAACAGCAGAAACCAGCTTGATGAAATTCATTAGTTATTTCCACTCCGAATCAAAAACGCTTCAACTCGGTGAGATAAGCACTTTTTGATCGAATGGCTATATCTTTTGAACTTGTCGCTGGATTATACTGAATTTGACATATTTTGTGCAGAATCTTGTCCTAAACAACATATTTCAACAGCGGGAACCAGCTTGATGAAATTCATTAGTTATTTCCACTCCTAATCAGAAACGTCTCAACTCGGTGAGATAAGCACTTTTTTCACGAATGGCTATATCTTTTGATCTTATCGCTGGATTACACTGAATTTGACATGTGTTTTGCAGAATCATGTCCTAAACAACATATTTCAACAGCAGAAACCAGCTTGACGAAATCCATCAGTTATTTCCACTCCTAATCAAAAACGCTTCAACCCGATAAGATAAGCAGTTTTTGAACGAATGGCTACATCTTTTGAACCTGTGATGTGATTCCACAAAATTTGACATATATTGTGCAGAATCATATCCTAAAAAACATATTTCAACAGCAGAAACCAGCTTGATTAAAATTCATTGGTTATTTCCACTCCGAATCAAAAACGCCTCAACTCGGTGAGATGAGTTCTTTTGGAACAACTGGCGATATCTTTTGAACCTATGAAGGGATTACACTGAATTTGACATATATTGTGCAGAATCATTTCCTAAACAACATATTTCAACAGCAGAAACCAGCTTGAATAAATTCAAAAGTTATTTCCACTCCTAATCAAAAACGCTTCAACTCGGTGAGATAAGCACTTTTTGAACGAATGGCTATATCTATTGAACTAGTCACTGGATTATACTGAATTTGACATATTTTGTGCAGAATCTTGTCCTAAACAACATATTTCAACAGCGGGAACCAGCTTGATGAAATTCATTAGTTATATCCACTCCTAATCAGAAACATTTTAACTCGGTCTCATGAGCACATTTTGAAAGAATGTCTATATCCTTTGAACTAGTAATGGGCTCACAAGAATTTGACATATATTATGCAGAATCATGTCCTAAACAACATATTTCAACAGCAGAAACCAGTTTGATGAAATTCATTAGTTATGTCCACTCCGAATCAAAAACGGTTCAACTCGGTGAGATAAGCACTTTTTGAATGAATAGCTATATCTTTTGAACTTGTAGCTGGATTACACTGAATTTGACATGTGTTTTGCAGAATCATGTCCTAAACAACATATTTCAACAGCAGTAACCAGCATGACGAAATCCATCAGTTATTTCCACTCCGAATCAAAAACGCTTCATCTCGGTGAGATAAGTACCTTTGGAACGAATGGCGATATCTTTTGAACCTATGAAGGGATTACACTGAATTTGACATATATTGTGCAGAACCATGTTCTAAACAACATATTTCAACAGCAGAAACCAGCTTGATGAAATTCAAAAGTTATTTCCACTCCGAATCAAAAACGCTTCAACTCGGTGAGATAAGCACTTTTTGAACGAATGGCTATATCTTTTGAACCTTTGAAGGGATTACACTGAATTTGACATATATTGTGCAAAATCATGTCCTAAACAACATATTTCAACAGCAGTAACCAGCTTGATGAAATTCAAAAGTTATTTCCACTCCTAATCAAAAGTGCTTCAACTCGGTGAGATAAGTAATTTTTGAATGAATGGGTATATCTTTTGAACCTGTGATGTGATTACACTGAATTTGACATATATTGTGCAGAATCATATCCTAAACAACATATTTCAACAGCAGAAACTAGCTTGATGAAATTCATTAGTTATTTTCACTCCTAATCAAAAACGCTTCAACTTTGTGAGATAAGCACTTTTTGAACGAATGGCTATATCTTTTGAACTTGTGAAGAGATTACACTGAATTTGACATATACTGTGCAGAATCATGTCCTAAACAACATATTTCAACAGTAGAAATCTACATGATGAAATTCATTAGTTATTGCCACTCCTAATCAAATTTGCTTCAACTCGGTGAGATAAGCACTTTTTGCACGAATGGCTATATCTTTTGAACCTGTGATGTGATTACACTAAATTTGACATATACTGTGCAGAATCATATCCTAAAAAACATATTTCAACAGCAGAAACCAGCTTGATGAAATTCATTGGTTATTTCCACTCCGAATCAAAAACGCCTCAACTTGGTGAGATAAGTTCTTTTGGAACGACTGGCGATATCTTTTGAACCTATGAAGGGATTACTCTGAATTTGACATATATTGTGCAGAATCATGTTCTAAACAACATATTTCAACAGCAGAAACCAGCTTGATAAAATTCAAAAGTTATTTACACTCCTAATCAAAAACGCTTAAACTTGGTGAGATAAGCACGTTTTGAACGAATGGCTATATCCTTTGAACCTGTAATGGGCTCACAAGAATTTGACATATATTGTGCAGAATCATGTCCTAAACAACACATTTCAACAGCAGAAACCAGCTTGATGAAATTCATTAGTTATTTCCACTCCTAATCAGAAAAGTCTCAACTCGGTGAGATAAGCACTTTTTGAACGAATGGCTGTATCTTTTGAAATTGTGAAGGGATTACACTGAATTTGACATATATTGTCCAGAATCATGTCCTAAACAACAAATTTCAAGAGCAGAAACCAGCTTGATATAATCATTAGTTATTTCCAATACTAATCAAAAACTATTCAACTTGGTGAGATAAGCAATTTTTGAACGAATGGCTAAAATTTTTTGAACCTGTGATGGGATTTCACTGAATTTGACATATATTGTGCAGAATCTTGTCCTAAACAACATATTTCAACAGCAGAAACCAGCGTGATGAAATCCATTAGTTATTTCCACTCCGAATCAAAAACGCTTCAACTCGGTGAGATAAGCACTTTTTGATCGAATGGCTATATCTTTTGAACTTGTCGCTGGATTATACTGAATTTGACATATATTGTGCAGAATCTTGTCCTAAACAACATATTTCAACGGCGGGAACCAGCTTGATGAAATTAATTAGTTATTTCCACTCCTAATCAGAAACGTCTCAACTCGGTGAGATAAGCACTTTTTTCACGAATGGCTATATCTTTTGATCTTATCACTGGATTACACTGAATTTGACATATATTGTGCAGAATCATGTTCTAAACAACATATTTCAACAGCAGAAACCAGCTTGATGAAATTCAAAAGTTATTTCCACTCCTAATCCAAAACGCTTCAACTCGATGAGATAAGCACTTTTTGAACGAATGGCTATATCTTTTGAATATGTGAAGGGATTACACTGAATTTGACATATATTGTGCAGAATCATGTCCTAAACAACATATTTCAACAGCAGAAACCAGCTTGATGAAATTCATTAGCTATTTCCACTCCTAATCAAAAACGCTTCAACTCGGTGAGATAAGTCCTTTTTGAACGAATGGCTATATCCTTTGAACCTGTAATGGGATCACACTGACTTTGACATATATTGTGCAGAATCATATCCTAAACAACATATTTCAACAGTAGAAATCTACTTGATGAAATTCATTAGTTATTGCCACTTCTAATAAAAATTGCTTCAACTCGGTGAGATAAGCACTTTTTGCACGAATGGCTATATCTTTTGATCTTGTCGCTGGATTACACTGAATTTGACATGTGTAATGCAGAATCATGTCCTAAACAACATATTTCAACAGCAGAAACCAGCTTGATTAAATCCATTAGTTATTTCCACTCCGAATCAAAAACGCTTCAACCCGATAAGATAAGCACTTTTTGAACGAATGGCTATATCTTTTGAATATGTAAAGGGATTACACTGAATTTGACATATATTGTGCAGAATCATGTCCTAAACAACATATTTCAACAGCAGAAACCAGCTTGATGAAATTCATTAGTTATTTCCACTCCTAATCAAAAACGCTTCAACTCGGTGAGATAAGTCCTTTTTGAACAAATGGCTATATCCTTTGAACCTGTAATGGGATCACACTGAATTTGACATATATTGTGCAGAATCATATCCTAAACAACATATTTCAACAGTAGAAATCTACTTGATGAAATTCATTAGTTATTGCCACTCCTAATCAAAATTGCTTCAACTCGGTGAGATAAGCACTTTTTGAACGAATGGCTATATCTTTTGAACTTTTGGGGGATTACACTGAATTTGACATATATTGTGCAGAATCATGTCCTAAACAACATATTTCAACATTAGAAATCTACTTGATGAAATTCATTGGTTATTGCCACTCCTAATCAAAATTGCTTTAACTCGGTGAGATAAGCACTTTTTTCACGAATGGCTATATCTTTTGATCTTGTCGCTGGATTACACTGAATTTGACATGTGTTGTGCAGAATCTTGTCCTAAACAACATATTTCAACAGCAGAAACCAGCTTGATTAAATCCATTCGTTATTTCCACTCTCAATCAAAAACGCTTCAACCCGATAAGATAAGCAGTTTTTGAACGAATGGCTATGTCTTTTGAACCTGTGATGTGATTACACTAAATTTGACATATATAGTGCAGAATCATATCCTAAAATACATATTTCAAGAGCAGAAACCAGCTTGATGAAAATTCATTGATTATTTCCACTCCGAATGTAAAAACGCTTCAACTCGGTGAGATAAGTACTTTTTGAACGAATGGCGATATCTTTTGAACTTGTGAAGGGATTACACTTAATTTGACATATATTGTGCAGAATCATGTCCTAAAAAACATATTTAACAGCAGAAACCAGTGTGATGAAATTCAAAAGTTTTTTCCACTCCTAATCAAAAACGCTTCAACTTGGTCTTATAAGCACGTTTTGAACGAATGGTTATATCCTTTGAACCTGTAATGGGCTCACAAGAATTTGACATATATTGTGCAGAATCATGTGCTAAACAACATATAATCAACAGCAGAAACCAGCTTGATGAAACTCATTAGTTATTTCCACTCCTAATCAGAAACGTCTCAACTCGGTGAGATAAGCACTTTTTGAACTAAAGGCTATATATTATGATCTTGACGCTGGATTACACTGAATTTGACATATTTTTTGTAGAATCATGTCCTAAACAACATATTTCAACAGCAGAAACCAGCTTGACGAGATCCATCAATTTTTTCCACTCCTAATCTAAAACGCTTCAACACGATAAGATAAGCAGTTTTAGAAGGAATGGCTCTATCTTTTGAACCTGTGATGTGATTACACTAAATTTGACATATATTGTGCAGAATCATATCCTAAAAAACATATTTCAACAGCAGAAACCAGCTTGATGAAATTCATTAGTTATTTCTACTCCGAATCAAAAACGCTTCAACTCGGTGAGATAAGCACTTTTTGATCGAAATGCTATATCTTTTGAACTTGTAGCTGGATTGCACTGAAAATGATATTTATTGTGCAGAATCATATCCTAAACAACATATTTCAACAGCAGAAACCAGCTTGATGAAATTCATTAGTTATTTCCATTCCTTATCCAAAATGGTTCAACCCGATAAGATAAAAACTTTTTGAACGAATGTCTATATCTTTTGAACCTGTAATGGGATCACGCTGAATTTGACATATATTTTGCAGAATCATGTCCTAAACAACAAATTTCAAAAGTAGAAACCAGCTTGATGAAATTCATTAGTTATTTCCAGAACTAAACAAGAATTCAACTAGGTGAGATAAGCATTTTTTGCACGAATGGCTATATCTTTTGTTCTTGTTGCTAGATTATACTGAATTTGAAATATTTTCTGCAGAATCATGTCCTAAACAACATATTTCAACAGCAGAAACCAGCTTGATGAAATTCATTAGTTATTTCCACTCCAAATCAAAAACGCTTCAACTCGGTGAGATAAGCACTTTTTGATCGAATTGCAATATCTTTTTGAACTTGTAGCTGGATTATACTGAATTTGACATATTTTGTGTAGAATCCTGTCCTAAACAACATATTTCAACAGCGGGAACCAGCTTGATGAAATTCATAAGTTATTTTCACTCCTAATCAGAAACGTCTGAACTCGGTGAGTTAAGCACTTTTTGAACGAATGGCTATATATTTTGGACTTTTGATGGGATTTCTCTGAATATGACATATTGTGCAAAATCTTGTCCTAAACAACATATTTCAACAGCAGAAACCAGCTTGATGAAATTCATTGGTTATTTCCAAAACTAATCAAAAATTCTTCAACTTACTGAGATAAGTACTTTTTGAACGAATGGCTATATCTTTTGAACTTGTGAAGGTATTACACTGAATTTGACATATATTGTCCAGAATCATGTCCTAAACAACATATTTCAACAGAAGAAACCAGCTTGATGAAATTCATTAGTTATTTCCACTCCTAATCAGAAACGTCCCAACTCGTGAGTTAAGCACTTTTTGAACGAATGGCTATATATTTATAACCTGTGATGGGATTATACTGAAGTTGACATATATTGTGCGGAATCATGTCCTGAACAACATATTTCAACAGCAGAAACCAGCTTGATGAAATCAATTAGTTATTTCCACTCCTAATCAAAAACGCTTCTACTCGGTGAGATAAGTCCTTTTTGAACGAATGGCTATATCCTTTGAACCTGTAATGGGATCACACTGAATTTGACATATATTGTGCAGAATCATGTCCTAAACAACATATTTCAACAGCAGAAACCAGCTTGATGAAATCCATTAGTTATTTCCACTCCTAATCAAAAACGCTTCAACCCGATAAGATAAACACTTTTTGAACGAATGGCTATATCTTTTGAACATGTTATGGGATCACACATAATTTGACATATATGTGCAAAATCATATCCTAAACAACATATTTCAACAGCAGAAACCAGCTTGATGAAATTCAAATGTTATTTCCACTCCTAATCAAAAACGCTTCAACTCGGTGAGATAAGTACTTTTTGAACGAATGGCTATATCTTTTGAACTTGTGAAGGGATTACACATAATTTGACATATATTGTGCAGAATCATGTTCTAAACAACATATTTCAATAGCAAAAACCAGCTTGATGAAATTCATTAGTTATTTCCACTCCTAATCAAAAACGCTTCAACTCGGTGGGATAAAATCTTTTGAACGAATGGCTATATCTTTTTAGCCTGTAATGGGATTACACTGAATTTGACATATATTGTGCAGAATCATGTCCTAAACAACATATATCAACAGAAAAAAACAACTTGGTGAAATTCTTTAGTTATTTCCAATCCAACTCAAACACGATTAAATTCGATAAGATAAGCAGTATTTGACCTTATGGCTATATCTTTTGAACTTGTAGCTGGATTACACTGAATATGACATATATTGTGTAGAATCATGTCCGAAACGACATATATCAACAAAAAAAACCAGCATATAGAAATTCATTAACTATTTCCGCTCCATCTCAAAAACGCTTCAACTCAGTGAGTTATGCAGTTTTTGAACAAATGGCTATATCTTTTGAACTTACGGCTGGATTACACTGAATTTGACATATATTGTGCAGAATCATACACTTAACAACAAATTTCAACAGCAGAAACCAGCTTGATGAAATTCATTAATTATTTCCATTCCTAATCAAAAACGCTTCAACCCGATAAGAAAAACACTTTTTGAACGAATGGCTTTATCTTTTGAACCTGTGATTGGATTACACTGAAGTTGACATATATTGTGCAAAATCATGTGCGAAAAACAAAATATTTCAAACGCAGAAACCAGCTTGATGAAATTCATTAGTTATTTCCACGCCGAATCAATTACGCTTCAACTCGTTGAGATAAGCACTTTTTGAACGAAAGGCTATATCCTTTGAACTTGTGGCTAGATTACACTGAATTTGACATATATAGTGCAGAATCATGTCCTAAACAAAATATATCAACAGCAAAAACCAGCATATTGAAATTCATTAGTTATTTTCGCTCCAACTCAAAAACGATTCAACTCAGTGAGTTATGCTGATTTTGAACAAATGGCTATATATTTTGAACTTGTGGCTGGATTACACTGAATTTGACATATATTGTGCAGAATCATGTCCTAAACAACATATTTCAACAGCAGAAACCAGCTTGATGAAATTCATTCGTTATTTCCACTCCTAATCAGAAACGTCTCAACTCGGTGAGATAAGCACTTTTTAATGAATGGCTATATCTTTTAAACCTGTGATGGGATTACACTGAAGTTGACATATATTGTGTAAAATCATGTCCTAAACAACATATATCAACAGCAGACACCAGCTTGATGAAATTCATCGGTTATTTACACTCCGAATCAAATACGCTTCAACTCGGTGAGATAAGCACTTTTTGAACGAATGGCTATATCTTTTGAACTTGTAGCTGGCTTACACTGAATTTGATATATATTGTGCAGAATCATGTCCTAAAAATATATTTCAACAGCAGAAACCAGCTTGATGAAATTCATTAGTTATTTCCACTCCGAATCAAAAACGCTTCAACTCCGTGAGATAAGAACTTTTGGAACGAATGGCTATGTCTTTTGGACTTTGGAGGGGTTTTCATTGAATTTGACATATATTGTGCAGAATCATGTCCTAAACAACATATTTCAACAGCAGAAACCAGCTTGATGAAATTCATTAGTTTTTTCCACTCCTAATCAGAAACGTCTCAACTCGGTGAGATAAGCATTTTTTCACGAATGGCTATATCTTTTGAACCTGTGATGGGATTACACTGAAGTTGACATATATTGTGCAAAATCATGTCCTAAACAACATAAATCAACAGCAGAAACCAGCTTGATGAAATCCATTAGTTTTTTCCACTCCGAATCAAAAACGCTTCAACTCGGTAAGATAAGTACTTTTTGAACGAATGGTTATATCTTTTGAACCTATGAAGGGATTACACTGAATTTGACATATATTGTGCAGAATCACGTCCTAACCAACATATTTCAACAGCAACAACCAGCTTGATAAAATTCAAATGTTATTTCCACTCCTAATCAAAAACGCTTCAACTCGGTGAGATAAGTCCTTTTGAACGAATGGCTATATCTTTTGAACTTGTGAAGGGATTACACATAATTTGACATATATTGTGCAGAATCATGTCCTAAACAACAAATCTCAACAGTAGAAACCAACTTGATGAAATCCATGAGTTATTTCCACTCCTAATCTAAAACGCTTCAACTCGGTGAGAAAAGCACTTTTTGAATGAATGGCTATATATTTTGATCCTGTAAATGGGTTACACTGAATTTTACATATATATTGCAGAATCATGTGCTAAAGAACATATTTCAACAGTAGAAACAAGCTTGATGAAATTCATTAGTTATTTCCACTCCGAATCAAATACGCTTCAACTCCGTGAGATAAGAACTTTTTGCACGAATGTCTATATCTTTTGGACTTTGGAGGGGTTTTCACTGAATTTGACATATATTGTGCAGAATCATGTTCTAAACAACATATTTCAACAGCAGAAACCAGATTGATGAAATTCATCAGTTATTTCCACTCCTAATCAGAAATGCTTCAACTCGGTGAGATAAGCACTTTTTGAACGAATGGCTATATCTTTTGAACTTGTAGCTGGATTACACTGAATTTGATATATATTGTGCAGAATCATGTCCTATAAATATATTTCAACAGCAGAAACCAGCTTGATGAAATTCATTAGTTATTTCCACTCCGAATCAAAAACGCTTCAACTCCGTGAGATAAGAACTTTTTGAACGAATGGCTATGTCTTTTGGACTTTGGAGGGGTTTCCATTGAATTTGACATATATTGTGCAGAATCATGTCCTAAACAACATATTTCAACAGCAGAAACCAGCTTGATGAAATTCATTAGTTTTTTCCATTCCTAATCAGAAACGTCTCAACTCGGTGAGATAAGCATTTTTTCACGAATGGCTATATCTTTTGAACCTGTGATGGGATTACACTGAAGTTGACATATATTGTGCAAAATCATGTCCTAAACAACATAAATCAACAGCAGAAACCAGCTTGATGAAATCCATTAGTTATTTCCACTCCTAATGAAAGACGCTTCAACTCGGTGAGATAAGTCCTTTTTGAACGAATGGCTATATCTTTTGAACATGTAATGGGATAACACTGAATATGACATATATTGTGCAGAATCATATCCTAAACAACATATTTCAACAGCAGAAACCAGCTTGATGAAATTCATTAGTTATTTCCATTCCGAATCAAAAACGCTTCAACTCTGTGAGATAATCACTTTATGAACGAATGGCTATATCTTTTGAACTTGTAGCTGGATTGCACTGAATTTGACATATTTTTTGCAGAATCATGTCCTGAACAACATATTTCAACAGCAGAAACCAGCTTGATGAAATTCATTAGTTTTTTCCACTCCGAATCAAAAACGCTTCAACTCGGTGAGATAAGTACTTTTTGAACGAATGGTTATATCTTTTGAACCTATGAAGGGATTACACTGAATTTGACATATATTGTGCAGAATCACGTCCTAACCAACATATTTCAACAGCAACAACCAGCTTGATAAAATTCAAATGTTATTTCCACTCCTAATCAAAAACGCTTCAACTCGGTGAGATAAGTCCTTTTGAACGAATGGCTATATCTTTTGAACTTGTGAAGGGATTACACATAATTTGACATATATTGTGCAGAATCATGTCCTAAACAACAAATCTCAACAGTAGAAACCAACTTGATGAAATCCATGAGTTATTTCCACTCCTAATCTAAAACGCTTCAACTCGGTGAGAAAAGCACTTTTTGAATGAATGGCTATATATTTTGATCCTGTAAATGGGTTACACTGAATTTTACATATATATTGCAGAATCATGTGCTAAAGAACATATTTCAACAGTAGAAACAAGCTTGATGAAATTCATTAGTTATTTCCACTCCGAATCAAATACGCTTCAACTCCGTGAGATAAGAACTTTTTGCACGAATGTCTATATCTTTTGGACTTTGGAGGGGTTTTCACTGAATTTGACATATATTGTGCAGAATCATGTTCTAAACAACATATTTCAACAGCAGAAACCAGATTGATGAAATTCATCAGTTATTTCCACTCCTAATCAGAAATGCTTCAACTCGGTGAGATAAGCACTTTTTGAACGAATGGCTATATCTTTTGAACTTGTAGCTGGATTACACTGAATTTGACATATATTGTGCAGAATCATTTCCTAAAAAAATATTTCAAAAGCAGAAACCAGCATGATAAAATTCATTAGTTTTCCACTCCTAATCAAAAATGCTTCAACTAAGTGATATAAGCCCTTTTTGAACGAAAGGCTATATCTTTTAAACTTGGGCTAGATTACACTGAATTTGAAATATATTGTGCAGAATCATGTCCTACACAACATATATCAACAGCAACAACCAGCATATTGATATTCATTAGTTATTTCCGCTCCAACTCAAAAACGCTTCAACTCGGTGAGTTATGCAGTTTTTGAACAAATGGCTATATCTTTTGAACTTGTGACTGGATTGCACTGAATTTGACATATATTGTGCAGAATCAAGTTCTAAACAACATATTTCAACAGCAGAAACCAGCTTGATGAAATTCATTAGTTATATCCACTCCTAATCAGAAACGTCTCAACTCGGTGAGATAAGCACTTTTTAACGAAAGGATATCTTTGGAACCTGTGATGGGATTACACTTAAGTTGACATATATTGTGCAAAATCATGTCCTAAACAACATAAATCAACAGCAGAAACCAGCTTGATGAAATCCATTAGTTATTTCCACTCCTAATCTAAAACGCTTCAACTCGGTGAGAAAAGCACTTTTTGAATGAATGGCTATATATTTTGATCCTGTAAATGGGTTACACTGAATTTTACATATATATTGCAGAATCATGTGCTAAAGAACATATTTCAACAGTAGAAACAAGCTTGATGAAATTCATTAGTTATTTCCACTCCGAATCAAATACGCTTCAACTCCGTGAGATAAGAACTTTTTGCACGAATGTCTATATCTTTTGGACATTGGAGGGGTTTTCACTGAATTTGACATATATTGTGCAGAATCATGTTCTAAACAACATATTTCAACAGCAGAAACCAGATTGATGAAATTCATCAGTTATTTCCACTCCTAATCAGAAATGCTTCAACTCGGTGAGATAAGCACTTTTTGAACGAATGGCTATATCTTTTGAACTTGTAGCTGGATTACACTGAATTTGACATATATTGTGCAGAATCATTTCCCAAAAAAATATTTCAAAAGCAGAAACCAGCATGATAAAATTCATTAGTTTTCCACTCCTAATCAAAAATGCTTCAACTAAGTGATATAAGCCCTTTTTGAACGAAAGGCTATATCTTTTAAACTTGGGCTAGATTACATTGAATTTGAAATATATTGTGCAGAATCATGTCCTACAAAACATATATCAACAGCAACAACCAGCATATTGATATTCATTAGTTATTTCCGCTCCAACTCAAAAACGCTTCAACTCGGTGAGTTATGCAGTTTTTGAACAAATGGCTATATCTTTTGAACTTGTGACTGGATTGCACTGAATTTGACATATATTGTGCAGAATCAAGTTCTAAACAACATATTTCAACAGCAGAAACCAGCTTGATGAAATTCATTAGTTATTTCCACTCCTAATCAGAAACGTCTCAACTCGGTGAGATAAGCACTTTTTAACGAAAGGCAATATCTTTGGAACCTGTGATGGGATTACACTTAAGTTGACATATATTGTGCAAAATCATGTCCTAAACAACATAAATCAACAGCAGAAACCAGCTTGATGAAATCCATTAGTTATTTCCACTCCTAATTAAAAACGCTTCAACTCGGTTAGATAAGTCCTTTTTGAACGAATGGCTATATCTTTTGAACATGTTATGGGACACACTGAATATGACATATATGTGCAGAATCATTTCCTAAACAACATATTTCAACAGCAGAAACCAGCTTGATGAAATTCAAATGTTATTTCCACTCCTAATCAAAAACGCTTCAACTCGGTGAGATAAGTCCTTTTGAACGAATGGCTATATCTTTTGAACTTGTGAAGGGATTACACATAATTTGAAATATATTGTGCAGAATCATGTCCTAAACAACAAATCTCAACAGTAGAAACCAACTTGATGAAATCCATTAGTTATTTCCACTCCTAATCTAAAACGCTTCAACTCGGTGAGAAAAGCACTTTTTGAATGAATGGCTATATATTTTGATCCTGTAAATGGGTTACACTGAATTTTACATATATATTGCAGAATCATGTGCTAAAGAACATATTTCAACAGTAGAAACAAGCTTGATGAAATTCATTAGTTATTTCCACTCCGAATCAAATACGCTTCAACTCCGTGAGATAAGAACTTTTTGCACGAATGTCTATATCTTTTGGACTTTGGAGGGGTTTTCACTGAATTTGACATATATTGTGCAGAATCATGTTCTAAACAACATATTTCAACAGCAGAAACCAGATTGATGAAATTCATCAGTTATTTCCACTCCTAATCAGAAATGCTTCAACTCGGTGAGATAAGCACTTTTTGAACGAATGGCTATATCTTTTGAACTTGTAGCTGGATTACACTGAATTTGACATATATTGTGCAGAATCATTTCCTAAAAAAATATTTCAAAAGCAGAAACCAGCATGATAAAATTCATTAGTTTTCCACTCCTAATCAAAAATGCTTCAACTAAGTGATATAAGCCCTTTTTGAACGAAAGGCTATATCTTTTAAACTTGGGCTAGATTACACTGAATTTGAAATATATTGTGCAGAATCATGTCCTACACAACATATATCAACAGCAACAACCAGCATATTGATATTCATTAGTTATTTCCGCTCCAACTCAAAAACGCTTCAACTCGGTGAGTTATGCAGTTTTTGAACAAATGGCTATATCTTTTGAACTTGTGACTGGATTGCACTGAATTTGACATATATTGTGCAGAATCAAGTTCTAAACAACATATTTCAACAGCAGAAACCAGCTTGATGAAATTCATTAGTTATTTCCACTCCTAATCAGAAACGTCTCAACTCGGTGAGATAAGCACTTTTTAACGAAAGGATATCTTTGGAACCTGTGATGGGATTACACTTAAGTTGACATATATTGTGCAAAATCATGTCCTAAACAACATAAATCAACAGCAGAAACCAGCTTGATGAAATCCATTAGTTATTTCCACTCCTAATCTAAAACGCTTCAACTCGGTGAGAAAAGCACTTTTTGAATGAATGGCTATATATTTTGATCCTGTAAATGGGTTACACTGAATTTTACATATATATTGCAGAATCATGTGCTAAAGAACATATTTCAACAGTAGAAACAAGCTTGATGAAATTCATTAGTTATTTCCACTCCGAATCAAATACGCTTCAACTCCGTGAGATAAGAACTTTTTGCACGAATGTCTATATCTTTTGGACTTTGGAGGGGTTTTCACTGAATTTGACATATATTGTGCAGAATCATGTTCTAAACAACATATTTCAACAGCAGAAACCAGATTGATGAAATTCATCAGTTATTTCCACTCCTAATCAGAAATGCTTCAACTCGGTGAGATAAGCACTTTTTGAACGAATGGCTATATCTTTTGAACTTGTAGCTGGATTACACTGAATTTGACATATATTGTGCAGAATCATTTCCTAAAAAAATATTTCAAAAGCAGAAACCAGCATGATAAAATTCATTAGTTTTCCACTCCTAATCAAAAATGCTTCAACTAAGTGATATAAGCCCTTTTTGAACGAAAGGCTATATCTTTTAAACTTGGGCTAGATTACATTGAATTTGAAATATATTGTGCAGAATCATGTCCTACACAACATATATCAACAGCAACAACCAGCATATTGATATTCATTAGTTATTTCCGCTCCAACTCAAAAACGCTTCAACTCGGTGAGTTATGCAGTTTTTGAACAAATGGCTATATCTTTTGAACTTGTGACTGGATTGCACTGAATTTGACATATATTGTGCAGAATCAAGTTCTAAACAACATATTTCAACAGCAGAAACCAGCTTGATGAAATTCATTAGTTATTTCCACTCCTAATCAGAAACGTCTCAACTCGGTGAGATAAGCACTTTTTAACGAAAGGCAATATCTTTGGAACCTGTGATGGGATTACACTTAAGTTGACATATATTGTGCAAAATCATGTCCTAAACAACATAAATCAACAGCAGAAACCAGCTTGATGAAATCCATTAGTTATTTCCACTCCTAATTAAAAACGCTTCAACTCGGTTAGATAAGTCCTTTTTGAACGAATGGCTATATCTTTTGAACATGTTATGGGACACACTGAATATGACATATATGTGCAGAATCATATCCTAAACAACATATTTCAACAGCAGAAACCAGCTTGATGAAATTCAAAAGTTATTTCCACTCCTAATCAAAAACGCTTCAACTCCGTGAGATAAGCACTTTTTGAACGAAAGGCTATATCTTTTGATCTTGACGCTGGATTACACTGAATTTGACCTATTTTGTGTAGAATCAAGTCCTGAACAATATATTTCAACAGCAGAAACCAGCTTGATGAAATTCATTAGTTATTTCCACTCCTAATAAAAAAAGGTTCAACTCAGTGAGATAAGCACTTTTTAACGAAAGGCTATATCTTTTGAACTTGTGAAGGGATTACACTGAATTTGACATATATTGTGCAGAATCATGTCCTAAACAACAAATCTCAACAGTAGAAAACAACTTGATGAAATCCATTAGTTATTTCCACTCCTAATCTAAAACACTTCAACTCGGTGAGAAAAGCACTTTTTGAATGAATGGCCATATATTTTGATCCTGTAGCTGGGTTACACTGAATTTGACATATATATTCCAGAATCATGTGCTAAAGAACATATTTCAACAGTAGAAACCAGCTTGATGAAATTCATTAGTTATTTCCATTCCGAATCAAATACGCTTCAACTCGGTGAGATAAGTACTTTTTGAACGAATGGCTATATCTTTTAAACTTGTAGCTGGATTACACTGAATTTGATATATATTGTGCAGAATCATGTCCTAAAAAAATATTTCAACAGCAGAAACCAGCATGATAAAATTCATGAGTTTTCCACTCCTAATCAAAAATGCTTCAACTCCGTGAGAAAAGAACTTTTTGAACGAATGGCTATGTCTTTTGGACTTTGGAGGGGTTTTCACTGAATTTGACATATATTGTGCAGAATCATGTCCTAAACAACATATTTCAACAGCAGAAACCAGCTTGATGGAATTCATTAGTTATTTCCTCTCCTAATCAGAAATGCTTCAACTCGGTGAGATAAGCACTTTTTGCACGAATGGCTATATATTTTGATCTTGTCGCTGGATTATACTGAATTTGACATATTTTGTGCAGATTATTGTCCTAAACAACATATTTCAACAGCAGAAACCAGCTTGATGAAATTCATTAGTTATTTCCACTCCGAATCAATTACGCTTCAACTTGGTGAGATAGCACTTTTTGAACGAATGGCTATATCTTTTGAACTTGTGGCTGGATTAAACTGAATTTGACATATATTGTGCAAAATCATGTCCTAAAAAAATATTTCAACAGCAGAAACCACCATGATAAAATTCATTAGTTTTCCACTCCTAATAGAAAACTTTTCAACTCAGTGATATAAGCCCTTTTTGAACGAAAGGCTATATCTTTTGAACTTGGGCTAGATTACACTGAATTTGAAATATATTTTGCAGAATCATGTCTTAAACAACATATATCAACAGCAACAACCAGCATATTGATATTAATTAGTTACTTCCGCTCCAACTCAAAAACGCTTCTATTCGGTGATTTATGCAGTTTTTGAACAAATGACTATATCTTTTGAATTTGTAGCTGGATTGCACTGAATTTGACATATATTTTGCAGAATCAGGTCCTGAACAACATATTTCAACAGCAGAAAACAGCTTGATGAAATTCATTAGTTATTTCCACTCCGAATCAAAAACGCTTCAACTCGGTGATATAAGTCCTTTTTGAACGAATGGTTATATCATTTGAACCTAAGAACGGATTACACTGAATTTGACATATATTGTGCGGAATCATGTCCTAAACAACATATTTCAACAGCAGAAACCAGCTTGATGAAATTCATTAGTTTTTTCCACTCCTAATCAGAAACGTCTCAACTCGGTGAGATAAGCATTTTTTCACGAATGGCTATATCTTTTGAACCTGTGATGGGATTACACTGAAGTTGACATATATTGTGCAAAATCATGTCCTAAACAACATATTTCAACAGCAGAAACCAGCTTGATGAAATTCATTAGTTATTTCCACTCCTAATCAAAGACGCTTCAACTCGGTGAGATAAGTCCTTTTTGAACGAATGGCTATATCTTTTGAACATGTAATGGGATAACACTGAATATGACATATATTGTGCAGAATCATATCCTAAACAACATATTTCAACAGTAGAAACCAACTTGATGAAATCCATGAGTTATTTCCACTCCTAATCTAAAACGCTTCAACTCGGTGAGAAAAGCACTTTTTGAATGAATGGCTATATATTTTGATCCTGTAAATGGGTTACACTGAATTTTACATATATATTGCAGAATCATGTGCTAAAGAACATATTTCAACAGTAGAAACAAGCTTGATGAAATTCATTAGTTATTTCCACTCCGAATCAAATACGCTTCAACTCCGTGAGATAAGAACTTTTTGCACGAATGTCTATATCTTTTGGACTTTGGAGGGGTTTTCACTGAATTTGACATATATTGTGCAGAATCATGTTCTAAACAACATATTTCAACAGCAGAAACCAGATTGATGAAATTCATCAGTTATTTCCACTCCTAATCAGAAATGCTTCAACTCGGTGAGATAAGCACTTTCTGAACGAATGGCTATATCTTTTGAACTTGTAGCTGGATTACACTGAATTTGACATATATTGTGCAGAATCATTTCCTAAAAAAATATTTCAAAAGCAGAAACCAGCATGATAAAATTCATTAGTTTTCCACTCCTAATCAAAAATGCTTCAACTAAGTGATATAAGCCCTTTTTGAACGAAAGGCTATATCTTTTAAACTTGGGCTAGATTACACTGAATTTGAAATATATTGTGCAGAATCATGTCCTACACAACATATATCAACAGCAACAACCAGCATATTGATATTCATTAGTTATTTCCGCTCCAACTCAAAAACGCTTCAACTCGGTGAGTTATGCAGTTTTTGAACAAATGGCTATATCTTTTGAACTTGTGGCTGGATTAAACTGAATTTGACATATATTGTGCAGAATCAAGTTCTAAACAACATATTTCAACAGCAGAAACCAGCTTGATGAAATTCATTAGTTATTTCCACTCCTAATCAGAAACGTCTCAACTCGGTGAGATAAGCACTTTTTAACGAAAGGCAATATCTTTGGAACCTGTGATGGGATTACACTTAAGTTGACATATATTGTGCAAAATCATGTCCTAAACAACATAAATCAACAGCAGAAACCAGCTTGATGAAATCCATTAGTTATTTCCACTCCTAATTAAAAACGCTTCAACTCGGTTAGATAAGTCCTTTTTGAACGAATGGCTATATCTTTTGAACATGTTATGGGACACACTGAATATGACATATATGTGCAGAATCATATCCTAAACAACATATTTCAACAGCAGAAACCAGCTTGATGAAATTCAAAAGTTATTTCCACTCCTAATCAAAAACGCTTCAACTCCGTGAGATAAGCACTTTTTGAACGAAAGGCTATATCTTTTGATCTTGACGCTGGATTACACTGAATTTGACCTATTTTGTGTAGAATCAAGTCCTGAACAATATATTTCAACAGCAGAAACCAGCTTGATGAAATTCATTAGTTATTTCCACTCCTAATAAAAAAAGGTTCAACTCGGTGAGATAAGCACTTTTTAACGAAAGGCAATATCTTTGGAACCTGTGATGGGATTACACTTAAGTTGACATATATTGTGCAAAATCATGTCCTAAACAACATAATTCAACAGCAGAAACCAGCTTGATGAAATCCATTAGTTATTTCCACTCCTAATTAAAAACGCTTCAACTCGGTTAGATAAGTCCTTTTTGAACGAATGGCTATATCTTTTGAACATGTTATGGGACACACTGAATATGACATATATGTGCAGAATCATATCCTAAACAACATATTTCAACAGCAGAAACCAGCTTGATGAAATTCAAAAGTTATTTCCACTCCTAATCAAAAACGCTTCAACTCCGTGAGATAAGCACTTTTTGAACGAAAGGCTATATCTTTTGATCTTGACGCTGGATTACACTGAATTTGACCTATTTTGTGTAGAATCAAGTCCCGAACAATATATTTCAACAGCAGAAACCAGCTTGATGAAATTCATTAGTTATTTCCACTCCTAATAAAAAAAGGTTCAACTCGGTGAGATAAGCACTTTTTAACGAAAGGCTATGTTTTTTGAACTTGTGAAGGGATTACACTGAATTTGACATATATTGTGCAGAATCATGTCCTAAACAACAAATCTCAACAGTAGAAAACAACTTGATGAAATCCATTAGTTATTTCCACTCCTAATCTAAAACACTTCAACTCGGTGAGAAAAGCACTTTTTGAATGAATGGCCATATATTTTGATCCTGTAGCTGGGTTACACTGAATTTGACATATATATTCCAGAATCATGTGCTAAAGAACATATTTCAACAGTAGAAACCAGCTTGATGAAATTCATTAGTTATTTCCATTCCGAATCAAATACGCTTCAACTCGGTGAGATAAGTACTTTTTGAACGAATGGCTATATCTTTTAAACTTGTAGCTGGATTACACTGAATTTGATATATATTGTGCAGAATCATGTCCTAAAAAAATATTTCAACAGCAGAAACCAGCATGATAAAATTCATGAGTTTTCCACTCCTAATCAAAAATGCTTCAACTCCGTGAGAAAAGATCTTTTTGAACGAATGGCTATGTCTTTTGGACTTTGGAGGGGTTTTCACTGGATTTGACATATATTGTGCAGAATCATGTCCTAAACAACATATTTCAACAGCAGAAACCAGCTTGATGGAATTCATTAGTTATTTCCTCTCCTAATCAGAAATGCTTCAACTCGGTGAGATAAGCACTTTTTGCACGAATGGCTATATATTTTGATCTTGTCGCTGGATTATACTGAATTTGACATATTTTGTGCAGATTATTGTCCTAAACAACATATTTCAACAGCAGAAACCAGCTTGATGAAATTCATTAGTTATTTCCACTCCGAATCAATTACGCTTCAACTTGGTGAGATAGCACTTTTTGAACGAATGGCTATATCTTTTGAACTTGTGGCTGGATTAAACTGAATTTGACATATATTGTGCAAAATCATGTCCTAAAAAAATATTTCAACAGCAGAAACCACCATGATAAAATTCATTAGTTTTCCACTCCTAATAGAAAACTTTTCAACTCAGTGATATAAGCCCTTTTTGAACGAAAGGCTATATCTTTTGAACTTGGGCTAGATTACACTGAATTTGAAATATATTTTGCAGAATCATGTCTTAAACAACATATATCAACAGCAACAACCAGCATATTGATATTAATTAGTTACTTCCGCTCCAACTCAAAAACGCTTCAATTCGGTGATTTATGCAGTTTTTGAACAAATGGCTATATCTTTTGAATTTGTAGCTGGATTGCACTGAATTTGACATATATTTTGCAGAATCAGGTCCTGAACAACATATTTCAACAGCAGAAACCAGCTTGATGAAATTCATTAGTTATTTCCACTCCGAATCAAAAACGCTTCAACTCGGTGATATAAGTCCTTTTTGAACGAATGGTTATATCATTTGAACCTAAGAAGGGATTACACTGAATTTGACATATATTGTGCAGAATCATGTCCTAAACAACATATTTCAACAGCAGAAACCAGCTTGATGAAATTCAAATGTTATTTCCACTCCTAATCAAAAATGGTTCAACTCGGTGAGATAAGTACTTTTTGAACGAATGGCTATATCTTTTGAACTTGTGAAAGGATTACACTGAATTTGACATATATTGTGCAGAATCATGTCCTAAACAACATATGTCAACAGCAGAAACCAGCTTGATGAAATTCAAATGTTATTTCCACTCCTAATCAAAAATGCTTCAACTCGGTGAGATAAGTACTTTTTGAACGAATGGCTATATCTTTTGAACATGTTATGGGACACACTGAATATGACATATATGTGCAGAATCATATCCTAAACAACATATTTCAACAGCAGAAACCAGCTTGATGAAATTCAAAAGTTATTTCCACTCCTAATCAAAAACGCTTCAACTCCGTGAGATAAGCACTTTTTGAACGAAAGGCTATATCTTTTGATCTTGACGCTGGATTACACTGAATTTGACCTATTTTGTGTAGAATCAAGTCCTGAACAATATATTTCAACAGCAGAAACCAGCTTGATGAAATTAATCAGTTATTTCCACTCCTAATAAAAAAAGTTTCAACTCAGTGAGATAAGCACTTTTTAACGAAAGGCTATATCTTTTGAACTTGTGAAGGGATTACACTGAATTTGACATATATTGTGCAGAATCATGTCCTAAACAACAAATCTCAACAGTAGAAAACAACTTGATGAAATCCATTAGTTATTTCCACTCCTAATCTAAAACACTTCATCTCGGTGAGAAAAGCACTTTTTGAATGAATGGCCATATATTTTGATCCTGTAGCTGGGTTACACTGAATTTGACATATATATTCCAGAATCATGTGCAAAAGAACATATTTCAACAGTAGAAACCAGCTTGATGAAATTCATTAGTTATTTCCACTCCGAATCAAATGCGCTTCAACTCGGTGAGATAAGCACTTTTTGAACGAATGGCTATATCTTTTAAACTTGTAGCTGGATTACACTGACTTTGATATATATATTGTGCAGGATCATGTCCCAAAAAAATATTTCAACAGCAGAAACCAGCTTGATAAAATTCATGAGTTTTCCACTCCGAATCAAAAACGCTGCAACTCAGTGATATAAGCCATTTTTGAACGAAAGGCTATATCTTTTGAACTTGTAGCTGGATTGCACTGAATTGTACATATATTGTGCTGAGTCATTTCCTAAACAACATATTTCAACAGCAGAAACCAGCTTGATGAAATTAATTAGTTATTGAATCTCCTATTCAAAATCGCTTCAACTTGGTGAGATAAGCACTTTTTGAATGAATGGCTATATCTTTTGAACTTGTAGCTGGATTACACTGAATTTGACATATATTGTGCAGAATCATGTTCCAAACAACATATTTCAACAGCAGAAACCAGCTTGATGAAATCCAAGAGTTATTTCCACTCCTAATCAGAAACGCTTCAACTCGGTGAGTAAAGTCCTTTTTGAACGAATGGCCTTATCTTTTGAACCTGTAATGGGATCACACTGAATTTGTCATATATTGTGCAGAATCATATCCTAAACAACATATTTCAACAGCAGGCACCAGCTTGATGAAATACATAAGTTATTTCCACTCCTAATCAAAAACGCTTCAACTCCCTGAGATAAGCACTTTTTGAACAAAAGGCTATAACTTTTGATCTTGACGCTGGATTAGACTGAATATGAAATATTTTGTGTAGAATCATGTCCTAAAGAACAAGTTTCAACGGCAAAAACCAGCTTGATGGAATCCATTAGTTATTCCCACTCCGAATCAAAAACGCTTCAACTCGGTGAGAAAAGTCCTTTTTGAACGAATGGCTATATATTTTGATCCTGTATCTGGGTTTCACTGAATTTGACATATATATTTCAGAATCATGTCCTAAAGAACGTATTTCAACAGTAGAAACAAGCATGATGAAATTCATTAGTTATTTACACTCCAACTCAAAAACGATTTAACTCTTTAAGATAATCAGTTTTTGACCTTGTGGCAATATCTTTTGAACTTGTTGCTGGATTACACTGAATTTGACATATATTGTGCAGAATCATGTCCTAAAAAACATATATAGACAGAAAAAAACAACTTGGTTAAATTCATTAGTTATTTCCACTCATAATCAAAAACGCTTCAACTCGGTGAGATAAATACTTTTTGAACGAATGGCTATATCTTTTGAACTTGTAGCTGGATTTGCTGAATTTGACATATATTGTACAGAATCATGTCCTAAACAACATATTTCAACAGCAGAAACCAGCTTGATGAAATTCATTAGTTATTTCCACTCCCAATCAGAAACGCTTCAACATGGTCAGATAAGCACTTTTTGAACGAATGGCTATATCTTTTGGTCTTTTGATGGGATTTTTCTGAATACGTTTGTGCAGAATCATATCCTGAAAAACATATTTCAACAGCAGAAACCAGCTTGATGAAATTCATTAGTTATTTCCACTCCTAATCAAAAACGCTTCAACTCGGTGAGATAAGTCCTTTTTGAACGAATGGCTATATCCTTTGAACCTGTGATGGGATCACACTGACTTTGACATATATTGTGCAGAATCATATCCTAAAAAACATATTTCAACAGCAGAAACCAGCTTGATGAAATTCATTAGTTATTTCCACACCTAATCAAAATTGCTTCAACTCGGTGAGATAAGCACTTTTTGCACGAATGGCTATATCTTTTGATCTTGTCGCTGGATTACACTGAATTTGACATATATTGTGCAGAATCATGTCCTAAACAACATATATCAACAACAAAAACCAGCATATTGAAATTCATTAGTTATTTGCACTCCATCTCAAAAACGCTTCAACTCGGTGAGATATTAGTTTTAGAACGAATGGCTATATCTTTTGTTCTTGTCGCTGGATTACACTGAATTTGACATATATTGTACAGAATCATGTCCTTTAAAACACCTATCAACAGCAGGATTGTTGAAATTCAATAGTTATTTCCTTTCTTCATCAAAAACGCTTAAACTTGGTAAAATAAGTACTTTTTGAACGAATGGCTATATATTTTGAACCTGTGATGGGATTACGATGAATTTGTCATATATTTTACAGAATCATGTCCTAAACAACATATTTCAACAGTAGAAACCAACTTGATGAAATTCATGAGTTATTTCCACTCCCAATCAAAAATGTTTCAACTCGGTGAGAAAAGCACTTTTTGAACGAATGGCTATAAATTTTGATCCTGTAGCTGGGTTACATTGAATATGATACATATATTGCAGAATCATGTCCTAAACAACATATTTCAACAGTAGAAACCAGCTTGATGAAATTCATTAGTTATTTCCACTCCTAATAGAAAACGCTTCAATTCGGTGAGATAAAGACTTTTTTAACGAATGGCTATATCTTTTTAACCTGTGATGGGATTACACTGATATTGACATATATTGTGCAAAATCATGTCCTAGACAACATATATTAACAGCAGAAACCAGAATGATGAAATTCATTAGTTATATACACTCCAACTCAAAAACGATTTAAATCGATAAGATAAGCAGTTTTTCACCATATGGCTACATCTTTTGAACTTGTCTCTGGATTACACTGAATTTGACATATATTGTGCAGAATCATGTCCTAAACAACATGTATCAACAGCAAAAACCAACGTGGTGAAATTCATTAATTATTTCCACTCCTAATCAAAAACGCTTCAATTCGGTGAGATAATAACTTTTTGAACGAATGGCTATATCTTTTGAACCTGTGATGTGATTACACTAAATTTGACATATATTGTGCAAAATCATGTCCTAAACAACATATATCAACAACATAAACCAGCATGATGAAATTCATTAGTTATATACACTCCAACTCAAAAAAGATTTAACCTCGGTAAGATAAGCACTTTTTGACCTTATGGCTATATCTTTTGAACTCATGGCTAGATTACACTGAATTTGAAATATATTGTGCAGAGTCATGTCCTAAACAACATATTTCAACAGCAGAAACCAGCTTGATGAAATTCAAATGTTATTTCCACTCCTAATCAAAAATGCTTCAACTCGGTGAGAAAAGTACTTTTTGAACGAATGGCTATATCTTTTGAACTTGTGAAGGGATTACACTGAATTTGACATATATTGTGCAGAATCATGTCCTAAACAACATATGTCAACAGCAGAAACCAGCTTGATGAAATTCAAATGTTATTTCCACTCCTAATCAAAAATGCTTCAACTCGGTGAGATAAGTACTTTTTGAACGAATGGCTATATCTTTTGAACTTGTGAAGGGATTACACTGAATTTGACATATATTGTGCAGAATCATGTCCTAAACAACAAATCTCAACAGTAGAAACCAACTTGATGAAATCCATTAGTTATTTCCACTCCTAATCTAAAACGCTTCAACTCGGTGAGAAAAGCACTTTTTGAATGAATGGCTATATATTTTGATCCTGTAGCTGGGTTACACTGAATTTGACATATATTGTGCAGAATCATGTGCTAAAGAACATATTTCAACAGTAGAAACCAGCTTGATGAAATTCATGAGTTATTTCCACTCCGAATCAAATGCGCTTCAACTCGGTGAGATAAGCACTTTTTGAACGAATGGCTATATCTTTTAAACTTGTAGCTGGATTACACTGACTTTGATATATATATTGTGCAGGATCATGTCCCAAAAAAATATTTCAACAGCAGAAACCAGTATGATAAAATTCATGAGTTTTCCACTCCGAATCAAAAACGCTGCAACTCAGTGATATAAGCCATTTTTGAACGAAAGGCTATATCTTTTGAACTTGTAGCTGGATTGCACTGAATTGTACATATATTGTGCAGAATCATGTCCTAAACAACATATATCAACAACAAAAACCAGCATATTGAAATTCATTAGTTATTTGCACTCCATCTCAAAAACGCTTCAACTCGGTGAGATATTAGTTTTAGAACGAATGGCTATATCTTTTGTTCTTGTCGCTGGATTACACTGAATTTGACATATATTGTACAGAATCATGTCCTTTAAAACACCTATCAACAGCAGGATTGTTGAAATTCAATAGTTATTTCCTTTCTTCATCAAAAACGCTTCAACTTGGTAAAATAAGTACTTTTTGAACGAATGGCTATATATTTTGAACCTGTGATGGGATTACGATGAATTTGTCATATATTTTGCAGAATCATGTCCTAAACAACATATTTCAACAGTAGAAACCAACTTGATGAAATTCATGAGTTATTTCCACTCCCAATCAAAAATGTTTCAACTCGGTGAGAAAAGCACTTTTTGAACGAATGGCTATAAATTTTGATCCTGTAGCTGGGTTACATTGAATATGATACATATATTGCAGAATCATGTCCTAAACAACATATTTCAACAGTAGAAACCAGCTTGATGAAATTCATTAGTTATTTCCACTCCTAATAGAAAACGCTTCAATTCGGTGAGATAAAGACTTTTTTAACGAATGGCTATATCTTTTTAACCTGTGATGGGATTACACTGATATTGACATATATTGTGCAAAATCATGTCCTAGACAACATATATTAACAGCAGAAACCAGAATGATGAAATTCATTAGTTATATACACTCCAACTCAAAAACGATTTAAATCGATAAGATAAGCAGTTTTTCACCATATGGCTACATCTTTTGAACTTGTCTCTGGATTACACTGAATTTGACATATATTGTGCAGAATCATGTCCTAAACAACATGTATCAACAGCAAAAACCAACGTGGTGAAATTCATTAATTATTTCCACTCCTAATCAAAAACGCTTCAATTCGGTGAGATAATAACTTTTTGAACGAATGGCTATATCTTTTGAACCTGTGATGTGATTACACTAAATTTGACATATATTGTGCAAAATCATGTCCTAAACAACATATATCAACAACATAAACCAGCATGATGAAATTCATTAGTTATATACACTCCAACTCAAAAAAGATTTAACCTCGGTAAGATAAGCACTTTTTGACCTTATGGCTATATCTTTTGAACTCATGGCTAGATTACACTGAATTTGAAATATATTGTGCAGAGTCATGTCCTAAACAACATATTTCAACAGCAGAAACCAGCTTGATGAAATTCAAATGTTATTTCCACTCCTAATCAAAAATGCTTCAACTCGGTGAGAAAAGTACTTTTTGAACGAATGGCTATATCTTTTGAACTTGTGAAGGGATTACACTGAATTTGACATATATTGTGCAGAATCATGTCCTAAACAACATATGTCAACAACATAAACCAGCATGATGAAATTCATTAGTTATATACACTCCAACTCAAAAAAGATTTAACCTCGGTAAGATAAGCACTTTTTGACCTTATGGCTATATCTTTTGAACTCATGGCTAGATTACACTGAATTTGAAATATATTGTGCAGAGTCATGTCCTAAACAACATATTTCAACAGCAGAAACCAGCTTGATGAAATTCAAATGTTATTTCCACTCCTAATCAAAAATGCTTCAACTCGGTGAGAAAAGTACTTTTTGAACGAATGGCTATATCTTTTGAACTTGTGAAGGGATTACACTGAATTTGACATATATTGTGCAGAATCATGTCCTAAACAACAAATCTCAACAGTAGAAACCAACTTGATGAAATCCATTAGTTATTTCCACTCCTAATCTAAAACGCTTCAACTCGGTGAGAAAAGCACTTTTTGAATGAATGGCTATATATTTTGATCCTGTAGCTGGGTTACACTGAATTTGACATATATTGTGCAGAATCATGTGCTAAAGAACATATTTCAACAGTAGAAACCAGCTTGATGAAATTCATGAGTTATTTCCACTCCGAATCAAATGCGCTTCAACTCGGTGAGATAAGCACTTTTTGAACGAATGGCTATATCTTTTAAACTTGTAGCTGGATTACACTGACTTTGATATATATATTGTGCAGGATCATGTCCCAAAAAAATATTTCAACAGCAGAAACCAGTATGATAAAATTCATGAGTTTTCCACTCCGAATCAAAAACGCTGCAACTCAGTGATATAAGCCATTTTTGAACGAAAGGCTATATCTTTTGAACTTGTAGCTGGATTGCACTGAATTGTACATATATTGTGCAGAATCATGTCCTAAACAACATATATCAACAACAAAAACCAGCATATTGAAATTCATTAGTTATTTGCACTCCATCTCAAAAACGCTTCAACTCGGTGAGATATTAGTTTTAGAACGAATGGCTATATCTTTTGTTCTTGTCGCTGGATTACACTGAATTTGACATATATTGTACAGAATCATGTCCTTTAAAACACCTATCAACAGCAGGATTGTTGAAATTCAATAGTTATTTCCTTTCTTCATCAAAAACGCTTCAACTTGGTAAAATAAGTACTTTTTGAACGAATGGCTATATATTTTGAACCTGTGATGGGATTACAATGAATTTGACATATATTTTGCAGAATCATGTCCTAAACAACATATTTCAACAGTAGAAACCAACTTGATGAAATTCATGAGTTATTTCCACTCCCAATCAAAAATGTTTCAACTCGGTGAGAAAAGCACTTTTTGAACGAATGGCTATATATTATGATCCTGTAGCTGGGTTACATTGAATATGATACATATATTGCAGAATCATGTCCTAAACAACATATTTCAACAGTAGAAACCAGCTTGATGAAATTCATTAGTTATTTCCACTCCTAATCAAAAACGCTTCAATTCGGTGAGATAAAGACTTTTTTAACGAATGGCTATATCTTTTTAACCTGTGATGGGATTACACTGATATTGACATATATTGTGCAAAATCATGTCCTAGACAACATATATTAACAGCAGAAACCAGAATGATGAAATTCATTAGTTATATACACTCCAACTCAAAAACGATTTAACTCGATAAGATAAGCAGTTTTTCACCATATGGCTATATCTTTTGAACTTGTCTCTGGATTACACTGAATTTGACATATATTGTGCAGAATCATGTCCTAAACAACATGTATCAACAGCAAAAACCAACGTGGTGAAATTCATTAATTATTTCCACTCCTAATCAAAAACGCTTCAATTCGGTGAGATAATAACTTTTTGAACGAATGGCTATATCTTTTGAACCTGTGATGTGATTACACTAAATTTGACATATATTGTGCAAAATCATGTCCTAAACAACATATATCAACAACATAAACCAGCATGATGAAATTCATTAGTTATATACACTCCAACTCAAAAAAGATTTAACCTCGGTAAGATAAGCACTTTTTGACCTTATGGCTATATCTTTTGAACTCATAGCTATATTACACTGAATTTGAAATATATTGTGCAGAGTCATGTCCTAAACAACATATTTCAACAGCAGAAACCAGCTTGATGAAATTCATTAGTTATTTCCACTCCTAATCAAAAAACGTCTCAACTCGGTGAGATAAGCCCTTTTTGAACGAAT
Organism: Fistularia commersonii; assembly: GCF_037954325.1. Classification (NCBI taxonomy): domain Eukaryota; kingdom Metazoa; phylum Chordata; class Actinopteri; order Syngnathiformes; family Fistulariidae; genus Fistularia; species Fistularia commersonii. Next base: position 1,042,629 of record NC_141315.1, read on the forward strand.
GGCTATATCTTTTGAAATTTTGATGGGATTACACAGAAGTTGACATATTTTGTGCAAAATCATATCCTAAACAACATATTTCAACAGCAGAAACCAGCTTGATGAAATTCATTAGTTATTTCCAATCCGAATCAAAAACGCTTCAACTTGGTGAGACAAGCACTTTTTGAACGAATGGCTATATCTATTGAACCTGTGATGTGATTCCACTAAATTTGACATATATTGTGCTTAATCATGTCCTAAACAACATATATCAACAGCAGGAACCAGAATGATGAAATTCATTAGTTATTTCCATTCCAACTCAAAAAAGATTTAACCTCGGTAAGATAAGCACTTTTTGAACGAATGGCTATTTCTTTTGAACTTGTAGCTGGATTATACTGAATTTGACATATATTGTGCAGAATCATGTCCTAAACAACATATTTCAACAGCAGAAACCAGCTTGATGAAATCCATTAGTCATTTCCACTCAAAATCAAAATCGCTTCAACTCGGTGAGATAAGCAGTTTTTGCACGAATGGCTGTATCTTTTGATATTGTCGCTGGATTACAATGAATTTGACATTTTTTTTTGTGCAGAATCATGTCCTAAACCACATATTTCAATAGCAGAAACCAGCTTGATGAAATTCATTAGTTATTTCCACTCCGAATCAAACATGCTTCACTCGGTGAGATAAGCAGTTTTTGAACGAATGGCTATATCTTTTGAACTTGTAACTTTGTTACACTGAATTTGACATATTTTGTGCTGAATCATGTCCTATAGAACATATTTCAACAGCAGAAACCAGCTTGATGAAATTCATTAGTTATTTCCACTCCTAATCAAAAACGCTTCAACTCAGTGAAATAAGTTTTTGCACGACTGGCTATTTTTTTTTATATTGTGGCTGGATTACACTGAATTTGACATATTTTGTGCTGAATTATGTCCTAAACAACATATTACAACAGCAGAAACCAGCTTGTTGAAATTCATTAGTTATTTCCACTCCGAATCAAAAACGCTTCAACCCGGAGGGATAAGCACGTTTTGAACAAATTGCTATATCCTTTGAACCTGGGATGGGCTCACAATGATTTTGACATATATTGTGCAGAATCATGTCCTACACAACGTATTTCAATAGCAGAAACCAGCTTGATGAAATTCATTAGTTACTTCCACTCCTACTGAAAAACGCTTCAACTCGGTGAGATAAGCACTTTTTGAACGAATGGCTATATCTTTTGAACTTGTAGCTGGATTACACTGAATTTGACATATATTGTACAGAATCATGTCCAATACAACATCTATCAACAGCAGAAACAGGTTTGGTGAAATTAATTAGTTATTTCCTCTCTTCATCAAAAACACTTCAACTCGGTGAGATAAACACTTTTTGAACTAATGGCTATATCTTTTGAACCTGTGATGGGATTACACTGAATTTGACATATTTTGTGCTGAATTATCTCCTAAACAACATATTTCAACAGCAGAAACCAGCTTGATGAAATTCTTTAGTTATTTCCACTCCTAATCAATAACGCTTCAACTCCGTGAGATAAGCACTTTTTGAACGAAAGGATATATCTTTTGATCTTGACAATGGATTACACTGAATTTGACATATTTTGTTTAGAATCATGTCCTAAACAACATATTTCAAACGGCAAAAACCAGCTTGATGAAATCCATTAGTTATTTCCACTCCCAATCAAAAACGCTTCAACTCGGTCTCATAAGACCGTTTTGAACGAATGGTTATATCATTTGAACCTAAGAACGGATTACACTGAATTTGACATATATTGTGCAGAATCATGTCCTAAACAACATATTTCAACACCAGAAACCAGATTGATGAAATTCATTAGTTATTTCCACTCCTAATCAAAAACGTCTCAACTCGGTGAGATAAGCTCTTTTTGAACGAATGGCTTTATCTTTTGAACCTGTGATGGGATTACACTGAAGTTGACATATGTTGTGCTAAATCATATCCTAAACAACATATTTCAACAGCAAAAACCAGCTTGATGAAATTCATTAGTTATTTCCACTCCTAATCAAAAACGCTTCAACTCGGTGAGATAAGCACTTTTTGAACGAATGGCTATATCTTTTGAAATTTTGATGGGATTGCAATGAATAGGACATATATTGTGCAGAATCATGTCCTAAACATCATATTTCAACAGCAGAAACCAGCTTGATGAAATTCATTAGTTTTTTCCACTCCGAATCGAAAACGCTTCAACTCGGTGAGATAAGCACTTTTTGAACAAAAGGATGTATCTTTTGATCTTGAAGCTGGATTACACTGAATTTGACATATTTTGTGTAGAATAATGTCCTAAACAACATATTTCAACAGCAGAAAACAGCTTCATGAAATTCATTAGTTATTTACATTCCTAATCAAAAACGCTTCAACCCGATAAGATAAACACTTTTTGAAGTAATGGCTATATCTTTTGAACATGTGATTGGTTGACACTGAATTTGACATATATTGTGCAGAATCATGTCCTAAACAACTTATTTAAACAGTACAAACCAACTTGATGAAATTCATTAGTTTTTTCCACTCCGAATCGAAAACGCTTCAACTCGGTGAGATAAGCACTTTTTGAACAAAAGGATGTATCTTTTGATCTTGAAGCTGGATTACACTGAATTTGACATATTTTGTGTAGAATCATGTCCTAAACAACATATTTCAACAGCAGAAAACAGCTTCATGAAATTCATTAGTTATTTACATTCCTAATCAAAAACGCTTCAACCCGATAAGATAAACACTTTTTGAAGTAATGGCTATATCTTTTGAACATGTGATTGGTTGACACTGAATTTGACATATATTGTGCAGAATCATGTCCTAAACAACATATTTAAACAGCAGAAACCAGCTTGATGAAATTCATTACTCATTTCCAATCAAAATCAAAAACGATTCAACTCAGTGAGATAAGCACTTTTTGCAGGTATGGCTATATCTTTTAAATTTATAGCTGGATTACACTGAATTTGACAAATATTGAGCAGAATCATGTCCTAAACAACATATTTCAACAGCAAAAAATAGCAAATTGAAATTCATTAGTATTTTCCACTCCAACTCAAAAACGCTTCAACTCGGTGAGATAAGCAGTTTTTGAACAAATGGCTATATCTTTTGATCTTCTCACTGGATTACACTGAATTTGACATAATTTGTGCTGAATCATGTCCTATACAACATATTTAAACAGAAGAAACCAGCTTGATGAAATTCATTAGTTATTTCCACTCCAACTCAAAAACGATTTAACTCGGTAAGATATAGCACTTTTTGACCTTAAGGCTATATCTTTTGAACTTGTGGCTGGATTACACTGAATTTGACATATATTGTGCAGAACCATGTCCTAAACAACATATATCAACAGCAAAAAATAGCAAATTGAAATTCATTAGTATTTTCCACTCCAACTCAAAAACGCTTCAACTCGTCGAGATAAGCAGTTTTTGAACAAATGGCTATATCTTTTGATCTTCTCGCTGGATTACACTGAATTTGACATAATTTGTGCTGAATCATGTCCAATACAACATATTTCAACAGCAGAAACCAGCTTGATGAAATTCATTAGTCATTTCCACTCAAAATCAAAAACGCTTAAACCCTATAAGATAAACACTTTTTGAACTAATGGTTATATCTTTTGAACATGTGATGGGATTACGCTGAATTTGACATTTATTGTGTTGAATCATGTCCTAAACAACATATTTCAACAGCAGAAACCAACTTGATGAAATTCATTAGTTATTTCCACTCCTAATCAAAAACGCTTCAACTCGGTGAGATAAGCACTTTTTGAACGAATAGATATATCTTTTGAACTTATAGATGGATTACACTGAATTTGACATATATTGTACAGAATCATGTCCAATACAACATCTATCAACAGTAGAAACAGGTTTGGTGAAATTAAATAGTTATTTCCTCTCTTCATCAAAAACGCTTCAACTCGGTGAGATAAACACATTTTGAACGAATGGCTATATCTTTTGAACCTGTGATGGGATTACACTGAATTTGACATATATTGTTCAGAATCATGTCCTAAACAACATATTTACAAGTAGACACCAACTTGATGAAATTCATTAGTTATTTCCACTCCTAATCAAAAACGCTTCAACTCAGTGAGATAAGCAGTTTTTGCATGAATGGCTATTTTTTTTATATATTGTCGCTGGATTACACTCAATTTGACATTTTTTTTGTGCAGAATCATGTCCTAAACAACATATTTCAACAGCAGAAACCAGCTTGATGAAATTCATTAGTTATTTCCACTCCAACTCAAAAACGATTTAACTCGGTAAGATATAGCACTTTTTGACCTTAAGGCTATATCTTTTGAACTTGTGGCTGGATTACACTGAATTTGACATATATTGTGCTGAATCATGTCCTAAACAACATATTTAAACAGCAGAAACCAGCTTGATGAAATTCATTACTCATTTCCAATCAAAATCAAAAACGCTTTAACTCAGTGAGATAAGCACTTTTTGCACGTATGGCTATATCTGTTGAATTTATAGCTGAATTACACTGAATTTGACAAATATTGAGCAGAATCATGTCCTAAACAACATATATCAACAGCAAACAATAGCAAATTGAAATTCATTAGTATTTTCCAGTCCAACTCAAAAACGCTTCAACTCGGTGAGATAAGCAGTTTTTGAACAAATGGCTATATCTTTTGATCTTCTCGCTGGATTACACTGAATTTGACATAATTTGTGCTGAATCATGTCCTATACAACATATATCAACAGCAGAAACCAGCTTGATGAAATTCATTAGTCATTTCCACTCAAAATCAAAAACCCTTCAACCCTATAAGATAAACACTTTTTGTACTAATGGTTATATCTTTTGAACATGTGATGGGATTACGCTGAATTTGACATATATTGTGCAGAATCATGTCCTAAACAAAATATTTCAACAGCAGAAACCAACTTGATGAAATTCATTAGTTATTTCCACTCCTAATCAAAAACGCTTCAACTCGGTGAGATAAGCACTTTTTGAACGAATGGATATATCTTTTGAACTTATAGCTGGATTACACTGAATTTGACATATATTGTACAGAATCATGTCCAATACAACATCTATCAACAGTAGAAACAGGTTTGGTGAAATTAATTAGTTATTTCCTCTCTTCATCAAAAACGCTTCAACTCGGTGAGATAAACACATTTTGAACGAATGGCTATATCTTTTGAACCTGTGATGGGATTACACTGAATTTGACATATATTGTTCAGAATCATGTCCTAAACAACATATTTACAAGTAGACACCAACTTGATGATATTCATTAGTTATTTCCACTCCTAATCAAAAACGCTTCAACTCAGTGAGATAAGCAGTTTTTGCATGAATGGCTATTTTTTTTATATATTGTCGCTGGATTACACTGAATTTGACATTTTTTTTTGTGCAGAATCATGTCCTAAACAACATATTTCAACAGCAGAAAGCAGCTTGATGAAATTCATTAGTTATTTCCACTCCAACTCAAAAACGATTTAACTCGGTAAGATATAGCACTTTTTGACCTTAAGGCTATATCTTTTGAACTTGTGGCTGGATTACACTGAATTTGACATATATTGTGCAGAATCATGTCCTAAACAACATATTTAAACAGAAGAAACCAGCTTGATGAAATTCATTACTCATTTCCAATCAAAATCAAAAACGCTTTAACTCAGTGAGATAAGCACTTTTTGCACGTATGGCTATATCTTTTGAATTTATAGCTGGATTACACTGAATTTGACAAATATTGAGCAGAATCATGTCCTAAACAACATATATCAACAGCAAAAAATAGCAAATTGAAATTCAATAGTATTTTCCACTCCAACTCAAAAACGCTTCAACTCGGTGAGATAAGCAGTTTTTGAACAAATGGCTATATCTTTTGAACCTCTCGCTGGATTACACTGAATTTGACATAATTTGTGCTGAATCATGTCCTCTACAACATATTTCAACAGCAGAAACCAGCTTGATGAAATTCATTAGTCATTTCCACTCAAAATCAAAAACGCTTCAACCCTATATGATAAACACTTTTTGAACTAATGGTTATATCTTTTGAACATGTGATGGGATTACGCTGAATTTGACATATATTGTGCAGAATCATGTCCTAAACAACATATTTCAACAGCAGAAATCAGCTTGATGAAATTCATTAGTTTTTTCCACTCCGAATCAAAAACGCTTCAACTCGGTGAGATAAGCACTTTTTGAACGAAAGGATGTATCTTTTGATCTTGAAGCTGGATTACACTGAATTTGACATATTTTGTGTAGAATCATGTCCTAAACAACATATTTCAACAGCAGAAAACAGCTTCATGAAATTCATTAGTTATTTACATTCCTGATCAAAAACGCTTCAACCCGATAAGATAAACATTTTTTGAAGTAATGGCTATATCTTTTGAACATGTGATTGGATGACACTGAATTTGAAATATATTGTGCAGAATCATGTCCTAAACAACTTATTTCAACAATACAAACCAACTTGATGAAATTCATTAGTTATTTCCACTCCTAATCAAAAACGCTTCAACTCGGTGAGATAAGCACTTTTTGCACGAATGGCTATATCTTTTGATCTTGTTGCTGGATTACACTGAATTTTACATTTTTTTTTTGCAGAATCATGTCCTATACAACATATTTAAACAGCAGAAACCAGCTTGATGAAATTCATTAGTTATTTCCACTCCAACTCAAAAACGATTTAACTCGGTAAGATATAGCACTTTTTGACCTTAAGGCTATATCTTTTGAACTTGTGGCTGAATTACACTGAATTTGACATATATTGTGCAAAATCATGTCCTTAACAACATATCTCAACAGCAGAAACCAGCTTGATGAAATTCATTAGTCATTTCCAATCAAAATCAAAAACGCTTCAACTCAGTGAGATAAGCAGTTTTTGAACAAATGGCTATATCTTTTGATCTTCTCGCTGGATTACACTGAATTTGACATAATTTGTGCTGAATCATGTCCTATACAACATATTTCAACAGCAGAAACCAGCTTGATGAAATTCATTAGTCTTTTCCACTCAAAATCAAAAACGCTTCAACCGTATAAGATAAACACTTTTTGAACTAATGGTTATATCTTTTGAACCTGTGATGGGATTACACTGAATTTGACATATATTGTTCAGAATCATGTCCTAAACAACATATTTACAAGTAGACACCAACTTGATGAAATTCATAAGTTATTTCCACTCCTAATCAAAAACGCTTCAACTCAGTGAGATAAGCAGTTTTTGTATGAATGGCTATTTTTTTTATATATTGTCGCTGGATTACACTGAATTTGACATTTTTTTTGTGCAGAATCATGTCCTAAACAACATATTTCAACAGCAGAAACCAGCTTGATGAAATTCATTAGTTTTTTCCACTCCAAATCAAAAACGCTTCAACTCGGTGAGATACGCAGTTTTTGAACGAAAGGCTATATCTTTTCAACTCGTAGCTTTGTTATACTGAATTTGAAATCTTTTGTACTTAATCATGTCCTATACAACATATTTCAACAGCAGATTGCAGCTTGATGAAATTCATTAGTTATTTCCAATCCTAATCAAAAACGCTTCAACTCGGTGAGATGAGTACTTTTTGAACAAATGGCTATATCTTTTGAACTTGTAGCTTGATTACACTGAATTTGACATATATTGTACAGAACTATGTTCTAAATAACATATTTCAAACGGCAAAAACCAGCTTGATGAAATCAATTAGATATTTCTACTCCCAATCAAAAACGCTTCAATTCGGTCTCATAAGCACGTTTTGAACAAATTGCTATATCCTTTGAACCTGTGATGGGGTCACACTGAATTTGACATATATTGTGCAGAATCATGTCCTAAACAATATATTTCAACAGCAGAAACCAGCTTGATGAAATTCTTCAGTTCTATCCACTCCTAATCAAAAACGTCTCAACTCAGTGAGATAAGCCCTTTTTGAACGAATGGCTATATCTTTTGAACCTGTGAAGGGATTACACTGATGTTGACATATATTTTGCAAAATCATATCCTAAACAACATATTTCAACAGCAGAAACCAGCTTGATGAAATTCATTAATAATTTCCTCTCCTCATCAAAAACGCTTCAATTCGGTGAGATAAGCACTTTTTGAACGATTGGCTATATCTTTTGAAATTTTGATGGGATTGCACTTAATAGGACATATATTGTGCAGAATCATGTCCTAAACAACATATTTCAACAGCAGAAACCAGCTTGATGAAATTCATTAGTTTTTTTTCCACTCCGAATCAAAAACGCTTCAACTTTGTGTTATAAGCAATTTTGGAACGAATGGCTATATCTTTTGAACCTGTGATGTGATTACACTGAATTTGACATATATTGTACAGAATCATGTCCTAAAAAACATATCTCAACAGCAGAAACCAGCTTGATAAAAGTCATTAGATATTTCCACTCAAAATAAAAAACGCTTGAACTCAGTGAGATAAGCACTTTTTGACCTTGTGGCTATATCTTTTGAACTTATGGCTGGATTACACTGAATTTGACATATATTGTGCAGAATCATGTCCTAAACAACATATATCAACAACAAAAACCAGCATATTGAAATTCATTAGTTATTTCCACTCCAACTCAAAAACGCTTCAACTCGGTGAGATAAGCACTTTTTAGACGAATGGCTATATCTTTTGAAGTTGTAGCTGGATTACACTGAATTTGACATATATTGTGCAGAATCATGTTCTAAACAATAAATTTCAACAGTCGAAACAAACTTGAAGAAATTCATTAGTCATTTCCACTCTTAATCAAAAACGCTTCAACTCGGTGAGATAAGCACTTTTTGAACGAAAGGCTCTATTTTTTGATCTTGTCGCTGGATTACACTGAATTTGACATATATTGTACAGAATCATGTCCAATACAACATCTATCAACAGTAGAAACAGGTTTGTTGAAATTAATTAGTTATTTCCTCTCTTCATCAAAAACGCTTCAACTCGGTAAGATAAACACATTTTGAACGAATGGCTATATCTTTTGAGCCTGTGATGGGATTACACTGAATTTGACATATATTGTTCAGAATCTTGTCCTAAACAACATATTTACAAGTAGACACCAACTTGATGATATTCATTAGTTATTTCCACTCCTAATCATAAACACTTCATCTCAGTGAGATAAGCAGTTTTTGCATGAATGGCTATTTTTTTTTTATATATTGTCGCTGGATTACACTGAATTTGACATTTTTTTTGTGCAGAATCATGTCCTAAACAACATATTTCAACAGCAGAAACCAGCTTGATGAAATTCATTAGTTTTTTCCACTCCGAATCAAAAACGCTTCAACTCGGTGAGATAAGCAGTTTTTGAACGAATGGCTATATCTTTCCAACTTGTAGCTTTGTTATACTGAATTTGACATCTTTTGTACTGAATCATGTCCTATACAACATATTTCAATGGCAGATTCCAGCTTGATGAAATTCATTAGTTATTTCCAATCCTAATCAAAAACGCTTCAACTCGGTGAGATGAGTACTTTTTGAACAAATGGCTATATCTTTTGAACTTGTAGCTTGATTACACTGAATTTGACATATATTGTACAGAATCATGTTCTAAATAACATATCCAAAGGCAAAAACCAGCTTGATGAAATCCATTAGATATTTCCACTCCCAATCAAAAACGCTTCAATTCGGTCTCATAAGCACGTTTTGAGCAAATTGCTATATCCTTTGAACCTGTGATGGGCTCACACTGAATTTGACATATATTTTGGAGAATCATGTCCTAAACAATATATTTCAACAGCAGAAACCAGCTTGATGAAATTCTTCAGTTTTTTCCACTCCTAATCAAAAACGTCTCAACTCAGTGAGATAAGCCCTTTTTGAACGAATGGCTATATCTTTTGAACCTATGAAGGGATTACACTGAAGTTGACATATATTTTGCAAAATCATATCCTTAACAACATATTTCAACAGCAGAAACAAGCTTGATGAAATTCATTAATTATTTCCACTCCTAATCAAAAACGCTTCAACTCGGTGAGATAAGCACTTTTTGAACGAATGGCTATATCTTTTGAAATTTTGATGGGATTGCACTGAATAGGACATATATTGTGCAGAATCATGTCCTAAACAACATATTTCAACAGCAGAAACCAGCTTGATGAAATTCATTAGTTTTTTTTTTTCCACTCCGAATCAAAAACGCTTCAACTTGGTGTTATAGGTCCAATGTCTTCAACATGTCTTCAACTCAGTGAGATAAAAACTTTTTGACCTAATGGCTATATCTTTTCAAAATTTTGCAGGATCACAATGATTTTGACTTATATTATGCAGAATCAAGCCCTTTTCAACATATTTCAGCACCAGCAAGCTGCTAGAAAAGAATCTTTAGTTATTGACACTCTTTATCAAAAACGCTTCAACTCAATGAGATAAACACTTTTTGACCGTATGGCTATATCTTTTCAAAATGTTGCAGGATCACAACGATTTTGACTTATATTATGCAGAATCAAGCCCTTTTCAACATATTTCAGCACCAGCAAGCTGCTAGAAAAGAATCTTTAGTTATTGACACTCTTTATCAAAAACGCTTCAACTCAGTGAGATAAACACTTTTTGACCGTATGGCTATATCTTTTCAAAATGTTGCAGGATCACATAGGTTTTGACTTATATTATGCAGAATCAAGCCCTTTTCAACAAATTTCAGCACCAGCAATCTGCTAGAAAGGAATCTTTAGTTATTGACACTCTGTTGCAAAAAAGTTTCAACTCAGTGAGTTAACACTTTTTGACCGTATGGCTATATCTTTTCAAAATGTTGCAGGATCACAATGATTTTGACTTATATTATGCAGAGTCAAGCCCTTTTCAACATATGTCAGCACCAGCAAGCTGCTAGAAAATAATCTTTAGTTATTGACACTCTTTATCAAAAACGCTTCAACTCAGTGAGATAAACACTTTTTGACCATATGGCTATATCTTTTCAAAATGATGTAGGATCACAATGAATTTGAATTATATTATGCAGAATCAAGCCCTTTTCAACATATTTCAGCACCAGCAAGCTGCTAGAAAGGAATCTTTAGTTATTGACACTCTTTATCAAAAACGCTTCAACTCAGTGAGATAAACACTTTTTGACCGTATGGCTATATCTTTTCAAAATGTTGCAGGATCACAATGATTTTGACTTATATAATGCAGAATCAAGCCCTTTTCAACATATTTCAGCACCAGCAAGCTGCTAGAAAGGAATCTTTAGTTATTGACACTCTGTTGCTAAAAAGCTTCAACTCAGTGAGATAAACACTTTTTGACCAAATGGCTTTATCTTTTTAAAATGTTGCAGGATCACAATGATTTTGACTTATATTATGCAGAATCAAGCCCTTTTCAACATATTTCAGCACCAGCAAGCTACTAGAAAGGAATATTTAGTTATTGACACTCTTTTGCAAAAAAGCTTCAACTCAGTGAGATAAACACTTTTTGACCGTATGGCTATATCTTTTCAAAATGTTGCAGGATCACAATGAATTTGACTTATATTATGCAGAATCAAGCCCTTTTCAACATATTTCAGCACCAGCAAGCTGCTAGAAAGGAATCTTTAGTTATTTACACTCTGTTGCAAAAAAGCTTCAACTCAGTGAGAAAAACACATTTTGACCATATGGCTATATCTTTTCAAAATGTTGCAGAATCACAATGATTTTGATTTATATTATGCAGAATCAAGCCCTTTTCAACATATTTCAGCACCAGCAAGCTGCTAGAAAGGAATCTTTAGTTATTGACACTCTTTATCAAAAACGCTTCAACTCTGTGAGATAAACACTTTTTGACCAAATGGCTATATCTTTTCAAAATGTTGCAGGATCACAATGATTTTGACTTATATTATGCAGAATCAAGCCCTTTTCAACATATTTCAGCACCAGCAAGCTGCTAGAAAGGTATCTTTAGTTATTGACACTCTGTTGCAAAAAAGCTTCAACTCAGTGAGAAAAACAGTTTTTGACCATATTGCTATATCTTTTCAAAATGTTGCAGGAACACAATGATTTTGACTTATATTATGCAGAATCAAGCCCTTTTCAACATATTTCAGCACCAGCAAGCTGCTAGAAAGGAATCTTTAGTTATTGACACTCTGTTGCTAAAAAGCTTCAACTCAGTGAGATAAACACTTTTTGACCAAATGGCTTTATCTTTTTAAAATGTTGCAGGATCACAATGAATTTGACTTATATTATGCAGAATCAAGCCCTTTTCAACATATTTCAGCACCAGCAAGCTGCTAGAAAGGAATATTTAGTTATTGACACTCTTTTGCAAAAAAGCTTCAACTCAGTGAGATAAACACTTTTTGACCGTATGGCTATATCTTTTCAAAATGTTGCAGGATCACAATGAATTTGACTTATATTATGCAGAATCAAGCCCTTTTCAACATATTTCAGCACCAGCAAGCTGCTAGAAAGGAATCTTTAGTTACGTACACTCTGTTGCAAAAAAGCTTCAACTCAGTGAGATAAACACTTTTTGACCGTATGGCTATATCTTTTCAAAATGTTGCAGGATCACAATGACTTTGACTTATATTATGCAGAATCAAGCCCTTTTCAACATATTTCAGCACCAGCAAGCTGCTAGAATGGAATCTTTAGTTATTGACACTCTTTATCAAAAACGCTTCAACTCAGTGAGATAAACACTTTTTGACCGTATGGCTATATCTTTTCAAATGTTGCAGGATCACAATGATTTTGACTTATATTATGCAGAATCAAGCCCTTTTCAACATATTTCAGCACCAGCAAGCTGCTAGAAAAGAATCTTTAGTTATTGACACTCTTTATCAAAAACGCTTCAACTCTGTGAGATAAACACTTTTTGACCGTATGGCTATATCTTTTTAAAATGTTGCAGGATCACAATGATTTTGACTTATATTATGCAGAATCAAGCCCTTTTCAACATATTTCAGCACCAGCAAGCTGCTAGAAAGGAATATTTTGTTATTGACACTCTGTTGCAAAAAAGCTTCAACTCAGTGAGATAAACACTTTTTGACCATATGGCTTTATCTTTTTAAAATGTTGCAGGATCATAATGATTTTGACTTATATTATGCAGAATCAAGCCCTTTTCAACATATTTCAGCACCAGCAAGCTGCTAGAATGGAATCTTTAGTTATTGACACTCTTTATCAAAAACGCTTCAACTCAGTGAGATAAACACTTTTTGACCGTATGGCTATATCTTTTCAAAATGTTGCAGGATCACAATGATTTTGACTTATATAATGCAGAATCAAGCCCTTTTCAACATATTTCAGCACCAGCAAGCTGCTAGAAAAGAATATTTAGTTATTGACACTCTGTTGCAAAAAAGCTTCAACTCAGTGAGATAAACACTTTTTGACCGTATGGCTATATCTTTTAAAAAAGGTTGCAGGATCACAATGAATTTGACTTATATTATGCAGAATCAAGCCCTTTTCAACATATTTCAGCACCAGCAAGCTGCTAGAAAGGAATCTTTAGTTATTGACACTCTGTTGCTAAAAAGCGCCAACTCAGTGAGACAAACACTTTTTGACCATATGGCTATATCTTTTTAAAATGTTGCAGGATCACAATGATTTTGACTTATATTATGCAGAATCAAGCCCTTTTCAACATATTTCAGCACCAGCAAGCTGCTAGAAAGGAATCTTTAGTTATGTACACTCTGTTGCAAAAAAGCTTCAACTCAGTGAGAAAAACACATTTTGACCATATGGCTATATCTTTTCAAAATGTTGCAGAATCACAATGATTTTGATTTATATTATGCAGAATCAAGCCCTTTTCAACATATTTCAGCACCAGCAAGCTGCTAGAAAGGAATCTTTAGTTATTGACACTCTGTTGCTAAAAAGCTTCAACTCAGTGAGATAAACACTTTTTGACCAAATGGCTTTATCTTTTTAAAATGTTGCAGGATCACAATGATTTTGACTTATATTATGCAGAATCAAGCCCTTTTCAACATATTTCAGCACCAGCAAGCTGCTAGAAAGGAATATTTAGTTATTGACACTCTTTTGCAAAAAAGCTTCAACTCAGTGAGATAAACACTTTTTGACCGTATGGCTATATCTTTTCAAAATGTTGCAGGATCACAATGAATTTGACTTATATTATGCAGAATCAAGCCCTTTTCAACATATTTCAGCACCAGCAAGCTGCTAGAAAGGAATCTTTAGTTACGTACACTCTGTTGCAAAAAAGCTTCAACTCAGTGAGATAAACACTTTTTGACCGTATGGCTATATCTTTTCAAAATGTTGCAGGATCACAATGACTTTGACTTATATTATGCAGAATCAAGCCCTTTTCAACATATTTCAGCACCAGCAAGCTGCTAGAATGGAATCTTTAGTTATTGACACTCTTTATCAAAAACGCTTCAACTCAGTGAGATAAACACTTTTTGACCGTATGGCTATATCTTTTCAAATGTTGCAGGATCACAATGATTTTGACTTATATTATGCAGAATCAAGCCCTTTTCAACATATTTCAGCACCAGCAAGCTGCTAGAAAAGAATCTTTAGTTATTGACACTCTTTATCAAAAACGCTTCAACTCTGTGAGATAAACACTTTTTGACCGTATGGCTATATCTTTTTAAAATGTTGCAGGATCACAATGATTTTGACTTATATTATGCAGAATCAAGCCCTTTTCAACAAATTTCAGCACCAGCAAGCTGCTAGAAAGGAATATTTTGTTATTGACACTCTGTTGCAAAAAAGCTTCAACTCAGTGAGATAAACACTTTTTGACCATATGGCTTTATCTTTTTAAAATGTTGCAGGATCATAATGATTTTGACTTATATTATGCAGAATCAAGCCCTTTTCAACATATTTCAGCACCAGCAAGCTGCTAGAATGGAATCTTTAGTTATTGACACTCTTTATCAAAAACGCTTCAACTCAGTGAGATAAACACTTTTTGACCGTATGGCTATATCTTTTCAAAATGTTGCAGGATCACAATGATTTTGACTTATATAATGCAGAATCAAGCCCTTTTCAACATATTTCAGCACCAGCAAGCTGCTAGAAAAGAATATTTAGTTATTGACACTCTTTATCAAAAACGCTTCAACTCTGTGAGATAAACACTTTTTGACCGTATGGCTATATCTTTTTAAAATGTTGCAGGATCACAATGATTTTGACTTATATTATGCAGAATCAAGCCCTTTTCAACATATTTCAGCACCAGCAAGCTGCTAGAAAGGAATCTTTTGTTATTGACACTCCGTTGCAAAAAAGCTTCAACTCAGTGAGATAAACACTTTTTGACCATATGGCTATATCTTTTCAAAATGTTGCAGGATCACAATGATTTTGACTTATATTATGCAGAATCAAGCCCTTTTCAACATATTTCAGCACCAGCAAGCTGCTAGAAAGGAATCTTTAGTTATTGACACTCTGTTGCAAAAAAGCTTCAACTCAGTGAGATAAACACTTTTTGACCGTATGGCTATATCTTTTAAAAAAGGTTGCAGGATCACAATGAATTTGACTTATATTATGCAGAATCAAGCCCTTTTCAACATATTTCAGCACCAGCAAGCTGCTAGAAAGGAATCTTTAGTTATTGACACTCTGTTGCAAAAAAGCTTCAACTCAGTGAGATAAACACTTTTTGACCGTATGGCTATATCTTTTCAAAATGTTGCAGGATCACAATGAATTTGACTTATATTATGCAGAATCAAGCCCTTTTCAACATATTTCAGCACCAGCAAGCTGCTAGAAAGGAATCTTTAGTTATGTACACTCTGTTGCAAAAAAGCTTCAACTCAGTGAGATAAACACTTTTTGACCGTATGGCTATATCTTTTCAAAATGTTGCAGGATCACAATGACTTTGACTTATATTATGCAGAATCAAGCCCTTTTCAACATATTTCAGCACCAGCAAGCTGCTAGAATGGAATCTTTAGTTATTGACACTCTTTATCAAAAACGCTTCAACTCAGTGAGATAAACACTTTTTGACCGTATGGCTATATCTTTTCAAAATGTTGCAGGATCACATAGGTTTTGACTTATATTATGCAGAATCAAGCCCTTTTCAACATATTTCAGCACCAGCAATCTGCTAGAAAGGAATCTTTAGTTATTGACACTCTGTTGCAAAAAAGTTTCAACTCAGTGAGATAAACACTTTTTGACCGTATGGCTATATCTTTTCAAAATGTTGCAGGATCACAATGATTTTGACTTATATTATGCAGAGTCAAGCCCTTTTCAACATATGTCAGCACCAGCAAGCTGCTAGAAAGGAATCTTTAGTTATTGACACTCTTTATCAAAAAAGCTTCAACTCAGTGAGATAAACACTTTTTGACCGTATGGCTATATCTTTTCAAAATGTTGCAGGATCACAATGATTTTGACTTATATTATGCAGAATCAAGCACTTTTCAACATATTTCAGCACCAGCAAGCTGCTAGAAAGGAATCTATAGTTATTGACACTCTTTTCCAAAGACGCTTCAACTCAGTGAGATAAATACTTTTTGACCATATGGCTATATCTTTTTAAAATGTTGCAGGATCACAATGATTTTGACTTATATTATGCAGAATCAAGCCCTTTTCAACATATTTCAGCACCAGCAAGCTGCTAGAAAGGAATCTTTAGTCATTGACACTCTGTTGCAAAAAAGCTTCAACTCAGTGAGATAAACACTTTTTGACCATATGGCTATATCTTTTTAAAATGTTGCAGGATCACAATGATTTTGACTAATATTATGCAGAATCAAGCCCTTTTCAACATATTTCAGCACCAGCAAGCTGCTAGAAAGGAATCTTTAGTTATTGACACTCTTTATCAAAAAAGCTTCAACTCAGTGAGATAAACACTTTTTGACCGTATGGCTATATCTTTTCAAAATGTTGCAGGATCACAATTAATTTGACTTATATTATGCAGAATCAAGCCCTTTTCAACATATTTGAGCACCAGCAAGCTGCTAGAAAGGAATCTTTAGTTATTGACATTCTGTTGCTAAAAAGCTTCAACTCAGTGAGATAAACACTTTTTGACCATACGGCTATATCTTTTTAAAATGTTGCAGGATCACAATGATTTTGACTAATATTATGCAGAATCAAGCCCTTTTCAACATATTTCAGCACCAGCAATCTGCTAGAAAGGAATCTTTAGTTATTGACACTCTTTATCAAAAAAGCTTCAACTCAGTGAGATAAACACTTTTTGACCGTATGGCTATATCTTTTCAAAATGTTGCATGATCACAATGATTTTGATTTATATTATGCAGAATCAAGCCCTTTTCAACATATTTCAGCACCAGCAAGCTGCTAGAAAGGGATCTATAGTTATTGACACTCTTTTCCAAAGACGCTTCAACTCAGTGAGATAAACACTTTTTGACCATATGGTTATATCTTTTTAAAATGTTGCAGGATCACAATGATTTTGACTTATATTATGCAGAATCAAGCCCTTTTCAACATATTTCAGCACCAGCAAGCTGCTAGAAAGGAATCTTTAGTTATTGACACTCTGTTGCTAAAAAGCTTCAACTCAGTGAGATAAACACTTTTTGACCATATGGCTATATCTTTTTAAAATGTTGCAGGATCACAATGATTTTGACTTAAATTATGCAGAAGCAAGCCCTTTTCAACATATTTCAGCACCAGCAAGCTGCTAGAAAGGAATCTTTAGTTATTGACACTCTTTTGCAAAAAAGCTTCAACTCAGTGAGATAAACACTTTTTGACCGTATGGCTATATCTTTTCAAAATGTTGCAGGATCACAATGAATTTGACTTATATTATGCAGAATCAAGCCCTTTTCAACATATTTCAGCACCAGCAAGCTGCTAGAAAGGAATCTTTAGTTATTGACATTCTGTTGCAAAAAAGCTTCAACTCAGTGAGAAAAACACATTTTGACCATATGGCTATATCTTTTCAAAATGTTGCAGGATCACAATGATTTTGATTTATATTATGCAGAATCAAGCCCTTTTCAACATATTTCAGCACCATTAAGCTGCTAGAAAGGAATCTTTAGTTATTGACACTCTTTATCAAAAACACTTCAACTCTGTGATATAAACACTTTTTGACCGTATGGCTATATCTTTTCAAAATGTTGCAGGATCACAATGAATTTGACTTATATTATGCAGAATCAAGCCCTTTTCAACATATTTCAGCACCAGCAAGCTGCTAGAAAGGAATCTTTAGTTATTGACACTCTGTTGCAAAAAAGCTTCAACTCAGTGAGAAAAACTGTTTTTGACCATATTGCTATATCTTTTCAAAATGTTGCAGGAACAAAATGATTTTGACTTATACTATGCAGTATAAAGCCCTTTTCAACATATTTCAGCACCAGCAAGCTGCTAGAATGGAATCTTTAGTTATTGACACTCTTTATCAAAAACGCTTCAACTCAGTGACATAAACACTTTTTGACCGTATGGCTATATCTTTTCAAAATGTTGCAGGATCACAATGATTTTGACTAATATTATGCAGAATCAAGCCCTTTTCAACATATTTCAGCACCAGCAAGCTGCTAGAAAGGAATCTTTAGTTATTGACACTCTTTATCAAAAAAGCTTCAACTCAGTGAGATAAACACTTTTTGACCGTATGGCTATATCTTTTCAAAATGTTGCATGATCACAAATAATTTGATTTATATTATGCAGAATCAAGCCCTTTTCAACATATTTCAGCACCAGCAAGCTGCTAGAAAGGGATCTATAGTTATTGACACTCTTTTCCAAAGACGCTTCAACTCAGTGAGATAAACACTTTTTGACCATATGGTTATATCTTTTTAAAATGTTGCAGGATCACAATGATTTTGACTTATATTATGCAGAATCAAGCCCTTTTCAACATATTTCAGCACCAGCAAGCTGCTAGAAAGGAATCTTTAGTTATTGACACTCTGTTGCAAAAAAGTTTCAACTCAGTGAGATAAACACTTTTTGACCGTATGGCTATATCTTTTCAAAATGTTGCAGGATCACAATGAATTTGACTTATATTATGCAGAATTAAGCCCTTTTCAACATATTTCAGCACCAGCAAGCTGCTAGAAAAGAATCTTTAGTTATTGACACTCTTTATCAAAAACGCTTCAACTCTGTGAGATAAACACTTTTTGACCGTATGGTTATATGTTTTCAAAATGTTGCAGGATCACAATGATTTTGACTTATATCATGCAGAATCAAGCCCTTTTCAACATATTTCAGCACCAGCAAGCTGCTAGAAAGGAATCTTTAGTTATTGACACTCTGTTGCAAAAAAGCTTCAACTCAGTGAGATAAACACTTTTTGACCATATGGCTATATCTTTTCAAATTGTTGCAGGATCACAATGATTTTGACTTATATTATGCAGAATTAAGCCCTTTTCAACATATTTCAGCACCAGCAAGCTGCTAGAAAAGAATCTTTAGTTATTGACACTCTTTATCAAAAACGCTTCAACTCAGTGAGATAAACACTTTTTGACCGTATGGCTATATCGTTTCAAAATGTTGCAGGATCACAATTAATTTGACTTATATTATGCAGAATCAAGCCCTTTTCAACATATTTCAGCACCAGCAAGCTGCTAGAAAGGAATCTTTAGTTATTGACATTCTGTTGCTAAAAAGCTTCAACTCAGTGAGATAAACACTTTTTGACCATATGGCTATATCTTTTCAAAATGTTGCAGGATCACAATGATTTTGACTAATATTATGCAGAATCAAGCCCTTTTCAACATATTTCAGCACCAGCAATCTGCTAGAAAGGAATCTTTAGTTATTGACACTCTTTATCAAAAAAGCTTCAACTCAGTGAGATAAACACTTTTTGACCGTATGGCTATATCTTTTCAAAATGTTGCAGGATCACAATGAATTTGACTTATATTATGCAGAATTAAGCCCTTTTCAACATATTTCAGCACCAGCAAGCTGCTAGAAAGGAATCTTTAGTTATTGACACTCTGTTGCAAAAAAAGCTTCAACTCAGTGAGATAAACACTTTTTGACCATATGGCTATATCTTTTCAAATTGTTGCAGGATCACAATGATTTTGACTTATATTATGCAGAATCAAGCCCTTTTCAACATATTTCAGCACCAGCAAGCTGCTAGAAAGGAATCTTTAGTTATTGACACTCTGTTGCTAAAAAGCTTCAACTCAGTGAGATAAACACTTTTTGACCATATGGCTTTATCTTTTTAAACATGTTGCAAGATCACAATGATTTTGACTTAAATTATGCAGAATCAAGCCCTTTTCAACATATTTCAGCACCAGCAAGCTGCTAGAAAGGAATCTTTAGTTATTGACACTCTTTATCAAAAACACTTCAACTCTGTGATATAAACACTTTTTGACCGTATGGCTATATCTTTTCAAAATGTTGCAGGATCACAATGATTTTGACTTATATTATGCAGAGTCAAGCCCTTTTCAACATATGTCAGCACCAGCAAGCTGCTAGAAAATAATCTTTAGTTATTGACACTCTTTATCAAAAACGCTTCAACTCAGTGAGATAAACACTTTTTGACCATATGGCTATATCTTTTCAAAATGATGCAGGATCACAATGAATTTGAATTATATTATGCAGAATCAAGCCCTTTTCAACATATTTCAGCACCAGCAAGCTGCTAGAAAGGAATCTTTAGTTATTGACACTCTTTATCAAAAACGCTTCAACTCAGTGAGATAAACACTTTTTGACCGTATGGCTATATCTTTTCAAAATGTTGCAGGATCACAATGATTTTGACTTATATAATGCAGAATCAAGCCCTTTTCAACATATTTCAGCACCAGCAAGCTGCTAGAAAGGAATCTTTAGTTATTGACACTCTGTTGCTAAAAAGCTTCAACTCAGTGAGATAAACACTTTTTGACCAAATGGCTTTATCTTTTTAAAATGTTGCAGGATCACAATGATTTTGACTTATATTATGCAGAATCAAGCCCTTTTCAACATATTTCAGCACCAGCAAGCTACTAGAAAGGAATATTTAGTTATTGACACTCTTTTGCAAAAAAGCTTCAACTCAGTGAGATAAACACTTTTTGACCGTATGGCTATATCTTTTCAAAATGTTGCAGGATCACAATGAATTTGACTTATATTATGCAGAATCAAGCCCTTTTCAACATATTTCAGCACCAGCAAGCTGCTAGAAAGGAATCTTTAGTTATTTACACTCTGTTGCAAAAAAGCTTCAACTCAGTGAGAAAAACACATTTTGACCATATGGCTATATCTTTTCAAAATGTTGCAGAATCACAATGATTTTGATTTATATTATGCAGAATCAAGCCCTTTTCAACATATTTCAGCACCAGCAAGCTGCTAGAAAGGAATCTTTAGTTATTGACACTCTTTATCAAAAACGCTTCAACTCTGTGAGATAAACACTTTTTGACCAAATGGCTATATCTTTTTCAAAATGTTGCAGGATCACAATGATTTTGACTTATATTATGCAGAATCAAGCCCTTTTCAACATATTTCAGCACCAGCAAGCTGCTAGAAAGGTATCTTTAGTTATTGACACTCTGTTGCAAAAAAGCTTCAACTCAGTGAGAAAAACAGTTTTTGACCATATTGCTATATCTTTTCAAAATGTTGCAGGAACACAATGATTTTGACTTATATTATGCAGAATCAAGCCCTTTTCAACATATTTCAGCACCAGCAAGCTGCTAGAAAGGAATCTTTAGTTATTGACACTCTGTTGCTAAAAAGCTTCAACTCAGTGAGATAAACACTTTTTGACCAAATGGCTTTATCTTTTTAAAATGTTGCAGGATCACAATGAATTTGACTTATATTATGCAGAATCAAGCCCTTTTCAACATATTTCAGCACCAGCAAGCTGCTAGAAAGGAATATTTAGTTATTGACACTCTTTTGCAAAAAAGCTTCAACTCAGTGAGATAAACACTTTTTGACCGTATGGCTATATCTTTTCAAAATGTTGCAGGATCACAATGAATTTGACTTATATTATGCAGAATCAAGCCCTTTTCAACATATTTCAGCACCAGCAAGCTGCTAGAAAGGAATCTTTAGTTACGTACACTCTGTTGCAAAAAAGCTTCAACTCAGTGAGATAAACACTTTTTGACCGTTATGGCTATATCTTTTCAAAATGTTGCAGGATCACAATGACTTTGACTTATATTGTGCAGAATCAAGCCCTTTTCAACATATTTCAGCACCAGCAAGCTGCTAGAATGGAATCTTTAGTTATTGACACTCTTTATCAAAAACGCTTCAACTCAGTGAGATAAACACTTTTTGACCGTATGGCTATATCTTTTCAAATGTTGCAGGATCACAATGATTTTGACTTATATTATGCAGAATCAAGCCCTTTTCAACATATTTCAGCACCAGCAAGCTGCTAGAAAAGAATCTTTAGTTATTGACACTCTTTATCAAAAACGCTTCAACTCTGTGAGATAAACACTTTTTGACCGTATGGCTATATCTTTTTAAAATGTTGCAGGATCACAATGATTTTGACTTATATTATGCAGAATCAAGCCCTTTTCAACATATTTCAGCACCAGCAAGCTGCTAGAAAGGAATATTTTGTTATTGACACTCTGTTGCAAAAAAGCTTCAACTCAGTGAGATAAACACTTTTTGACCATATGGCTTTATCTTTTTAAAATGTTGCAGGATCATAATGATTTTGACTTATATTATGCAGAATCAAGCCCTTTTTCAACATATTTCAGCACCAGCAAGCTGCTAGAATGGAATCTTTAGTTATTGACACTCTTTATCAAAAACGCTTCAACTCAGTGAGATAAACACTTTTTGACCGTATGGCTATATCTTTTCAAAATGTTGCAGGATCACAATGATTTTGACTTATATAATGCAGAATCAAGCCCTTTTCAACATATTTCAGCACCAGCAAGCTGCTAGAAAAGAATATTTAGTTATTGAAACTCTGTTGCAAAAAAGCTTCAACTCAGTGAGATAAACACTTTTTGACCGTATGGCTATATCTTTTAAAAAAGGTTGCAGGATCACAATGAATTTGACTTATATTATGCAGAATCAAGCCCTTTTCAACATATTTCAGCACCAGCAAGCTGCTAGAAAGGAATCTTTAGTTATTGACACTCTGTTGCTAAAAAGCGCCAACTCAGTGAGACAAACACTTTTTGACCATATGGCTATATCTTTTTAAAATGTTGCAGGATCACAATGATTTTGACTTATATTATGCAGAATCAAGCCCTTTTCAACATATTTCAGCACCAGCAAGCTGCTAGAAAGGAATCTTTAGTTATGTACACTCTGTTGCAAAAAAGCTTCAACTCAGTGAGAAAAACACATTTGACCATATGGCTATATCTTTTCAAAATGTTGCAGAATCACAATGATTTTGATTTATATTATGCAGAATCAAGCCCTTTTCAACATATTTCAGCACCAGCAAGCTGCTAGAAAGGAATCTTTAGTTATTGACACTCTGTTGCTAAAAAGCTTCAACTCAGTGAGATAAACACTTTTTGACCAAATGGCTTTATCTTTTTAAAATGTTGCAGGATCACAATGATTTTGACTTATATTATGCAGAATCAAGCCCTTTTCAACATATTTCAGCACCAGCAAGCTGCTAGAAAGGAATATTTAGTTATTGACACTCTTTTGCAAAAAAGCTTCAACTCAGTGAGATAAACACTTTTTGACCGTATGGCTATATCTTTTTAAAATGTTGCAGGATCACAATGAATTTGACTTATATTATGCAGAATCAAGCCCTTTTCAACATATTTCAGCACCAGCAAGCTGCTAGAAAGGAATCTTTAGTTACGTACACTCTGTTGCAAAAAAGCTTCAACTCAGTGAGATAAACACTTTTTGACCGTATGGCTATATCTTTTCAAAATGTTGCAGGATCACAATGACTTTGACTTATATTATGCAGAATCAAGCCCTTTTCAACATATTTCAGCACCAGCAAGCTGCTAGAATGGAATCTTTAGTTATTGACACTCTTTATCAAAAACGCTTCAACTCAGTGAGATAAACACTTTTTGACCGTATGGCTATATCTTTTCAAATGTTGCAGGATCACAATGATTTTGACTTATATTATGCAGAATCAAGCCCTTTTCAACATATTTCAGCACCAGCAAGCTGCTAGAAAAGAATCTTTAGTTATTGACACTCTTTATCAAAAACGCTTCAACTCTGTGAGATAAACACTTTTTGACCGTATGGCTATATCTTTTTAAAATGTTGCAGGATCACAATGATTTTGACTTATATTATGCAGAATCAAGCCCTTTTCAACAAATTTCAGCACCAGCAAGCTGCTAGAAAGGAATATTTTGTTATTGACACTCTGTTGCAAAAAAGCTTCAACTCAGTGAGATAAACACTTTTTGACCATATGGCTTTATCTTTTAAAATGTTGCAGGATCATAATGATTTTGACTTATATTATGCAGAATCAAGCCCTTTTCAACATATTTCAGCACCAGCAAGCTGCTAGAATGGAATCTTTAGTTATTGACACTCTTTATCAAAAACGCTTCAACTCAGTGAGATAAACACTTTTTGACCGTATGGCTATATCTTTTCAAAATGTTGCAGGATCACAATGATTTTGACTTATATAATGCAGAATCAAGCCCTTTTCAACATATTTCAGCACCAGCAAGCTGCTAGAAAAGAATATTTAGTTATTGACACTCTTTATCAAAAACGCTTCAACTCTGTGAGATAAACACTTTTTGACCGTATGGCTATATCTTTTTAAAATGTTGCAGGATCACAATGATTTTGACTTATATTATGCAGAATCAAGCCCTTTTCAACATATTTCAGCACCAGCAAGCTGCTAGAAAGGAATCTTTTGTTATTGACACTCCGTTGCAAAAAAGCTTCAACTCAGTGAGATAAACACTTTTTGACCATATGGCTATATCTTTTCAAAATGTTGCAGGATCACAATGATTTTGACTTATATTATGCAGAATCAAGCCCTTTTCAACATATTTCAGCACCAGCAAGCTGCTAGAAAGGAATCTTTAGTTATTGACACTCTGTTGCAAAAAAGCTTCAACTCAGTGAGATAAACACTTTTTGACCGTATGGCTATATCTTTTAAAAAAGGTTGCAGGATCACAATGAATTTGACTTATATTATGCAGAA
This sequence comes from Fistularia commersonii, assembly GCF_037954325.1. Taxonomy (NCBI): domain Eukaryota; kingdom Metazoa; phylum Chordata; class Actinopteri; order Syngnathiformes; family Fistulariidae; genus Fistularia; species Fistularia commersonii. The sequence goes on from NC_141315.1 coordinate 1,068,098, forward strand.
TCAAGCCCTTTTCAACATATTTCAGCACCAGCAAGCTGCTAGAAAGGAATCTTTAGTTATTGACACTCTGTTGCAAAAAAGCTTCAACTCAGTGAGATAAACACTTTTTGACCGTATGGCTATATCTTTTCAAAATGTTGCAGGATCACAATGAATTTGACTTATATTATGCAGAATCAAGCCCTTTTCAACATATTTCAGCACCAGCAAGCTGCTAGAAAGGAATCTTTAGTTATGTACACTCTGTTGCAAAAAAGCTTCAACTCAGTGAGATAAACACTTTTTGACCGTATGGCTATATCTTTTCAAAATGTTGCAGGATCACAATGACTTTGACTTATATTATGCAGAATCAAGCCCTTTTCAACATATTTCAGCACCAGCAAGCTGCTAGAATGGAATCTTTAGTTATTGACACTCTTTATCAAAAAAGCTTCAACTCAGTGAGATAAACACTTTTTGACCGTATGGCTATATCTTTTCAAAATGTTGCAGGATCACATAGGTTTTGACTTATATTATGCAGAATCAAGCCCTTTTCAACAAATTTCAGCACCAGCAATCTGCTAGAAAGGAATCTTTAGTTATTGACACTCTGTTGCAAAAAAGTTTCAACTCAGTGAGATAAACACTTTTTGACCGTATGGCTATATCTTTTCAAAATGTTGCAGGATCACAATGATTTTGACTTATATTATGCAGAGTCAAGCCCTTTTCAACATATGTCAGCACCAGCAAGCTGCTAGAAAGGAATCTTTAGTTATTGACACTCTTTATCAAAAAAGCTTCAACTCAGTGAGATAAACACTTTTTGACCGTATGGCTATATCTTTTCAAAATGTTGCAGGATCACAATGATTTTGACTTATATTATGCAGAATCAAGCACTTTTCAACATATTTCAGCACCAGCAAGCTGCTAGAAAGGAATCTATAGTTATTGACACTCTTTTCCAAAGACGCTTCAACTCAGTGAGATAAATACTTTTTGACCATATGGCTATATCTTTTTAAAATGTTGCAGGATCACAATGATTTTGACTTATATTATGCAGAATCAAGCCCTTTTCAACATATTTCAGCACCAGCAAGCTGCTAGAAAGGAATCTTTAGTCATTGACACTCTGTTGCAAAAAAGCTTCAACTCAGTGAGATAAACACTTTTTGACCATATGGCTATATCTTTTTAAAATGTTGCAGGATCACAATGATTTTGACTAATATTATGCAGAATCAAGCCCTTTTCAACATATTTCAGCACCAGCAAGCTGCTAGAAAGGAATCTTTAGTTATTGACACTCTTTATCAAAAAAGCTTCAACTCAGTGAGATAAACACTTTTTGACCGTATGGCTATATCTTTTCAAAATGTTGCAGGATCACAATTAATTTGACTTATATTATGCAGAATCAAGCCCTTTTCAACATATTTGAGCACCAGCAAGCTGCTAGAAAGGAATCTTTAGTTATTGACATTCTGTTGCTAAAAAGCTTCAACTCAGTGAGATAAACACTTTTTGACCGTACGGCTATATCTTTTTAAAATGTTGCAGGATCACAATGATTTTGACTAATATTATGCAGAATCAAGCCCTTTTCAACATATTTCAGCACCAGCAATCTGCTAGAAAGGAATCTTTAGTTATTGACACTCTTTATCAAAAAAGCTTCAACTCAGTGAGATAAACACTTTTTGACCGTATGGCTATATCTTTTCAAAATGTTGCATGATCACAATGATTTTGATTTATATTATGCAGAATAAAGCCCTTTTCAACATATTTCAGCACCAGCAAGCTGCTAGAAAGGGATCTATAGTTATTGACACTCTTTTCCAAAGACGCTTCAACTCAGTGAGATAAACACTTTTTGACCATATGGTTATATCTTTTTAAAATGTTGCAGGATCACAATGATTTTGACTTATATTATGCAGAATCAAGCCCTTTTCAACATATTTCAGCACCAGCAAGCTGCTAGAAAGGAATCTTTAGTTATTGACACTCTGTTGCTAAAAAGCTTCAACTCAGTGAGATAAACACTTTTTGACCATATGGCTATATCTTTTTAAAATGTTGCAGGATCACAATGATTTTGACTTAAATTATGCAGAAGCAAGCCCTTTTCAACATATTTCAGCACCAGCAAGCTGCTAGAAAGGAATCTTTAGTTATTGACACTCTTTTGCAAAAAAGCTTCAACTCAGTGAGATAAACACTTTTTGACCGTATGGCTATATCTTTTCAAAATGTTGCAGGATCACAATGAATTTGACTTATATTATGCAGAATCAAGCCCTTTTCAACATATTTCAGCACCAGCAAGCTGCTAGAAAGGAATCTTTAGTTATTGACATTCTGTTGCAAAAAAGCTTCAACTCAGTGAGAAAAACACATTTTGACCATATGGCTATATCTTTTCAAAATGTTGCAGGATCACAATGATTTTGATTTATATTATGCAGAATCAAGCCCTTTTCAACATATTTCAGCACCATTAAGCTGCTAGAAAGGAATCTTTAGTTATTGACACTCTTTATCAAAAACACTTCAACTCTGTGATATAAACACTTTTTGACCGTATGGCTATATCTTTTCAAAATGTTGCAGGATCACAATGAATTTGACTTATATTATGCAGAATCAAGCCCTTTTCAACATATTTCAGCACCAGCAAGCTGCTAGAAAGGAATCTTTAGTTATTGACACTCTGTTGCAAAAAAGCTTCAACTCAGTGAGAAAAACTGTTTTTGACCATATTGCTATATCTTTTCAAAATGTTGCAGGAACAAAATGATTTTGACTTATACTATGCAGTATAAAGCCCTTTTCAACATATTTCAGCACCAGCAAGCTGCTAGAATGGAATCTTTAGTTATTGACACTCTTTATCAAAAACGCTTCAACTCAGTGACATAAACACTTTTTGACCGTATGGCTATATCTTTTCAAAATGTTGCAGGATCACAATGATTTTGACTAATATTATGCAGAATCAAGCCCTTTTCAACATATTTCAGCACCAGCAAGCTGCTAGAAAGGAATCTTTAGTTATTGACACTCTTTATCAAAAAAGCTTCAACTCAGTGAGATAAACACTTTTTGACCGTATGGCTATATCTTTTCAAAATGTTGCATGATCACAAATAATTTGATTTATATTATGCAGAATCAAGCCCTTTTCAACATATTTCAGCACCAGCAAGCTGCTAGAAAGGGATCTATAGTTATTGACACTCTTTTCCAAAGACGCTTCAACTCAGTGAGATAAACACTTTTTGACCATATGGTTATATCTTTTTAAAATGTTGCAGGATCACAATGATTTTGACTTATATTATGCAGAATCAAGCCCTTTTCAACATATTTCAGCACCAGCAAGCTGCTAGAAAGGAATCTTTAGTTATTGACACTCTGTTGCAAAAAAGTTTCAACTCAGTGAGATAAACACTTTTTGACCGTATGGCTATATCTTTTCAAAATGTTGCAGGATCACAATGAATTTGACTTATATTATGCAGAATTAAGCCCTTTTCAACATATTTCAGCACCAGCAAGCTGCTAGAAAAGAATCTTTAGTTATTGACACTCTTTATCAAAAACGCTTCAACTCTGTGAGATAAACACTTTTTGACCGTATGGTTATATGTTTTCAAAATGTTGCAGGATCACAATGATTTTGACTTATATCATGCAGAATCAAGCCCTTTTCAACATATTTCAGCACCAGCAAGCTGCTAGAAAGGAATCTTTAGTTATTGACACTCTGTTGCAAAAAAGCTTCAACTCAGTGAGATAAACACTTTTTGACCATATGGCTATATCTTTTCAAATTGTTGCAGGATCACAATGATTTTGACTTATATTATGCAGAATTAAGCCCTTTTCAACATATTTCAGCACCAGCAAGCTGCTAGAAAAGAATCTTTAGTTATTGACACTCTTTATCAAAAACGCTTCAACTCAGTGAGATAAACACTTTTTGACCGTATGGCTATATCGTTTCAAAATGTTGCAGGATCACAATTAATTTGACTTATATTATGCAGAATCAAGCCCTTTTCAACATATTTCAGCACCAGCAAGCTGCTAGAAAGGAATCTTTAGTTATTGACATTCTGTTGCTAAAAAGCTTCAACTCAGTGAGATAAACACTTTTTGACCATATGGCTATATCTTTTCAAAATGTTGCAGGATCACAATGATTTTGACTAATATTATGCAGAATCAAGCCCTTTTCAACATATTTCAGCACCAGCAATCTGCTAGAAAGGAATCTTTAGTTATTGACACTCTTTATCAAAAAAGCTTCAACTCAGTGAGATAAACACTTTTTGACCGTATGGCTATATCTTTTCAAAATGTTGCAGGATCACAATGAATTTGACTTATATTATGCAGAATTAAGCCCTTTTCAACATATTTCAGCACCAGCAAGCTGCTAGAAAGGAATCTTTAGTTATTGACACTCTGTTGCAAAAAAGCTTCAACTCAGTGAGATAAACACTTTTTGACCATATGGCTATATCTTTTCAAATTGTTGCAGGATCACAATGATTTTGACTTATATTATGCAGAATTAAGCCCTTTTCAACATATTTCAGCACCAGCAAGCTGCTAGAAAAGAATCTTTAGTTATTGACACTCTTTATCAAAAACGCTTCATCTCAGTGAGATAAACACTTTTTGACCGTATGGCTATATCGTTTCAAAATGTTGCAGGATCACAATTAATTTGACTTATATTATGCAGAATCAAGCCCTTTTCAACATATTTCAGCACCAGCAAGCTGCTAGAAAGGAATCTTTAGTTATTGACATTCTGTTGCTAAAAAGCTTCAACTCAGTGAGATAAACACTTTTTGACCATATGGCTATATCTTTTTAAAATGTTGCAGGATCACAATGATTTTGACTAATATTATGCAGAATCAAGCCCTTTTGAACATATTTCAGCACCAGCAATCTGCTAGAAAGGAATCTTTAGTTATTGACACTCTTTATCAAAAAAGCTTCAACTCAGTGAGATAAACACTTTTTGACCGTATGGCTATATCTTTTCAAAATGTTGCATGATCACAATGATTTTGATTTATATTATGCAGAATCAAGCCCTTTTCAACATATTTCAGCACCAGCAAGCTGCTAGAAAGGGATCTATAGTTATTGACACTCTTTTCCAAAGACGCTTCAACTCAGTGAGATAAACACTTTTTGACCATATGGTTATATCTTTTTAAAATGTTGCAAGATCACAATGATTTTGACTTATATTATGCAGAATCAAGCCCTTTTCAACATATTTCAGCACCAGCAAGCTGCTAGAAAGGAATCTTTAGTTATTGACACTCTGTTGCTAAAAAGCTTCAACTCAGTGAGATAAACACTTTTTGACCATATGGCTTTATCTTTTTAAAATGTTGCAAGATCACAATGATTTTGACTTAAATTATGCAGAATCAAGCCCTTTTCAACATATTTCAGCACCAGCAAGCTGCTAGAAAGGAATCTTTAGTTATTGACACTCTTTATCAAAAACACTTCAACTCTGTGATATAAACACTTTTTGACCGTATGGCTATATCTTTTCAAAATGTTGCAGGATCACAATGAATTTGACTTATATTATGCAGAATCAAGCCCTTTTCAACATATTTCAGCACCAGCAAGCTGCTAGAAAGGAATCTTTAGTTATTGACACTCTGTTGCAAAAAAGCTTCAACTCAGTGAGATAAACACTTTTTGACCGTATGGCTATATCTTTTCAAAATGTTGCAGGATCACAATGATTTTGACTTATATTATGCAGTATAAAGCCCTTTTCAACATATTTCAGCACCAGCAAGCTGCTAGAATGGAATCTTTAGTTATTGACACTCTTTATCAAAAACGCTTCAACTCAGTGACATAAACACTTTTTGACCGTATGGCTATATCTTTTCAAAATGTTGCAGGATCACATAGATTTTGACTTATATTATGCAGAATCAAGCCCTTTTCAACATATTTCAGCACCAGCAAGCTGCCAGAAAGGAATCTTTAGTTATTGACACTCTGTTGCAAAAAAGTTTCAACTCAGTGAGATAAATACTTTTTGACCGTATGGCTATATCTTTTCAAAATGTTGCAGGATCACAATGAATTTGACTTATATTATGCAGAATTAAGCCCTTTTCAACATATTTCAGCACCAGCAAGCTGCTAGAAAAGAATCTTTAGTTATTGACACTCTTTATCAAAAACGCTTCAACTCAGTGAGATAAACACTTTTTGACCGTATGGCTATATCTTTTCAAAATGTTGCAGGATCACAATGATTTTGACTTATATTATGCAGAATCAAGCCCTTTTCAACATATTTCAGCACCAGCAAGCTGCTAGAAAGGAATCTTTAGTTATTGACACTCTTTATCAAAAAAGCTTCAACTCAGTGAGATAAACACTTTTTGACCGTATGGCTATATCTTTTCAAAATGTTGCAGGATCACAATGATTTTGACTTCTATTATGCAGAATCAAGCCCTTTTCAACATATTTCAGCACCAGCAAGCTGCTAGAAAGGAATCTTTAGTTATTGACACTCTGTTGCAAAAAAGCTTCAACTCAGTGAGATAAACACTTTTTGACCGTATGGCTATATCTTTTCAAAATGTTGCAGGATCACAATGATTTTGACTTCTATTATGCAGAATCAAGCCCTTTTCAACATATTTCAGCACCAGCAAGCTGCTAGAAAGGAATCTTTAGTTATTGACACTCTGTTGCAAAAAAGCTTCAACTCAGTGAGATAAACACTTTTTGACCGTATGGCTATATCTTTTCAAAATGTTGCAGGATCACAATGAATTTGACTTATATTATGCAGAATCAAGCCCTTTTCAACATATTTCAGCACCAGCAAGCTGCTAGAAAGGAATCTTTAGTTATTGACACTCTGTTGCAAAAAAGCTTCAACTCAGTGAGATAAACACTTTTTGACCGTATGGCTATATCTTTTCAAAATGTTGCAGGATCACAATGATTTTGACTTATATTATGCAGAATCAAGCCCTTTTCAACATATTTCAGCACCAGCAAGCTGCTAGAAAGGAATCTTTAGTTATTGACACTCTGTTGCAAAAAAGCTTCAACTCAGTGAGATAAACACTTTTTGACCGTATGGCTATATCTTTTCAAAATGTTGCAGGATCACAATGAATTTGACTTATATTATGCAGAATCAAGCCCTTTTCAACATATTTCAGCACCAGCAAGCTGCTAGAAAGGAATCTTTAGTTATTGACACTCTTTATCAAAAAAGCTTCAACTCAGTGAGATAAACACTTTTTGACCGTATGGCTATATCTTTTCAAAATGTTGCAGGATCACATAGATTTTGACTTATATTATGCAGAATCAAGCCCTTTTCAACATATTTCAGCACCAGCAAGCAGCCAGAAAGGAATCTTTAGTTATTGACACTCTGTTGCAAAAAAGTTTCAACTCAGTGAGATAAATACTTTTTGACCGTATGGCTATATCTTTTCAAAATGTTGCAGGATCACAATGAATTTGACTTATATTATGCAGAATTAAGCCCTTTTCAACATAGTTCAGCACCAGCAAGCTGCTAGAAAAGAATCTTTAGTTATTAACACTCTTTATCAAAAACGCTTCAACTCAGTGAGATAAACACTTTTTGACCGTATGGCTATATCTTTTCAAAATGTTGCAGGATCACAATGATTTTGACTTCTATTATGCAGAATCAAGCCCTTTTCAACATATTTCAGCACCAGCAAGCTGCTAGAAAGGAATCTTTAGTTATTGACACTCTTTATCAAAAAAGCTTCAACTCAGTGAGATAAACACTTTTTGACCGTATGGCTATATCTTTTCAAAATGTTGCAGGATCACAATGAATTTGACTTCTATTATGCAGAATCAAGCCCTTTTCAACATATTTCAGCACCAGCAAGCTGCTAGAAAGGAATCTTTAGTTATTGACACTCTGTTGCAAAAAAGCTTCAACTCAGTGAGATAAACACTTTTTGACCGTATGGCTATATCTTTTCAAAATGTTGCAGGATCACAATGATTTTGACTTATATTATGCAGAATCAAGCCCTTTTCAACATATTTCAGCACCAGCAAGCTGCTAGAAAGGAATCTTTAGTTATTGACACTCTGTTGCAAAAAAGCTTCAACTCAGTGAGATAAACACTTTTTGACCGTATGGCTATATCTTTTCAAAATGTTGCAGGATCACAATGAATTTGACTTATATTATGCAGAATCAAGCCCTTTTCAACATATTTCAGCACCAGCAAGCTGCTAGAAAGGAATCTTTAGTTATTGACACTCTGTTGCAAAAACGCTTCAACTCAGTGAGATAAACACTTTTTGACCGTATGGCTATATCTTTTCAAAATGTTGCAGGATCACAATGATTTTGACTTATATTATGCAGAATAAAGCCCTTTTCAACATATTTCAGCACCAGCAAGCTGCTAGAAAGGAATCTTTAGTTATTGACACTCTGTTGCAAAAAAGCTTCAACTCAGTGAGATAAACACTTTTTGACCGTATGGCTATATCTTTTCAAAATGTTGCAGGATCACAATGAATTTGACTTATATTATGCAGAATCAAGCCCTTTTCAACATATTTCAGCACCAGCAAGCTGCTAGAAAGGAATCTTCAGTTATTGACACTCTGTTGCAAAAAAGCTTCAACTCAGTGAGATAAACACTTTTTGACCGTATGGCTATATCTTTTCAAAATGTTGCAGGATCACAATGATTTTGACTTATGTTATGCAGAATCAAGCCCTTTTCAACATATTTCAGCACCAGCAAGCTGCTAGAAAGGAATCTTTAGTTATTGACACTCTGTTGCAAAAAAGCTTCAACTCAGTGAGATAAACACTTTTTGACCGTATGGCTATATCTTTTCAAAATGTTGCAGGATCACAATGAATTTGACTTATATTATGCAGAATCAAGCCCTTTTCAACATATTTCAGCACCAGCAAGCTGCTAGAAAGGAATCTTTAGTTATTGACACTCTTTATCAAAAAAGCTTCAACTCAGTGAGATAAACACTTTTTGACCGTATGGCTATATCTTTTCAAAATGTTGCAGGATCACATAGATTTTGACTTATATTATGCAGAATCAAGCCCTTTTCAACATATTTCAGCACCAGCAAGCTGCCAGAAAGGAATCTTTAGTTATTGACACTCTGTTGCAAAAAAGTTTCAACTCAGTGAGATAAATACTTTTTGACCGTATGGCTATATCTTTTCAAAATGTTGCAGGATCACAATGAATTTGACTTATATTATGCAGAATTAAGCCCTTTTCAACATATTTCAGCACCAGCAAGCTGCTAGAAAAGAATCTTTAGTTATTGACACTCTTTATCAAAAACGCTTCAACTCAGTGAGATAAACACTTTTTGACCGTATGGCTATATCTTTTCAAAATGTTGCAGGATCACAATGATTTTGACTTATATTATGCAGAATCAAGCCCTTTTCAACATATTTCAGCACCAGCAAGCTGCTAGAAAGGAATCTTTAGTTATTGACACTCTGTTGCAAAAAAGCTTCAACTCAGTGAGATAAACACTTTTTGACCGTATGGCTATATCTTTTCAAAATGTTGCAGGATCACAATGATTTTGACTTATATTATGCAGAATCAAGCCCTTTTCAACATATTTCAGCACCAGCAAGCTGCTAGAAAGGAATCTTTAGTTATTGACACTCTGTTGCAAAAAAGCTTCAACTCAGTGAGATAAACACTTTTTGACCGTATGGCTATATCTTTTCAAAATGTTGCAGGATCACAATGATTTTGACTTATATTATGCAGAATCAAGCCCTTTTCAACATATTTCAGCACCAGCAAGCTGCTAGAAAGGAATCTTTAGTTATTGACACTCTGTTGCAAAAAAGCTTCAACTCAGTGAGATAAACACTTTTTGACCGTATGGCTATATCTTTTCAAAATGTTGCAGGATCACAATGATTTTGACTTCTATTATGCAGAATCAAGCCCTTTTCAACATATTTCAGCACCAGCAAGCTGCTAGAAAGGAATCTTTAGTTATTGACACTCTGTTGCAAAAAAGCTTCAACTCAGTGAGATAAACACTTTTTGACCGTATGGCTATATCTTTTCAAAATGTTGCAGGATCACAATGAATTTGACTTATATTATGCAGAATCAAGCCCTTTTCAACATATTTCAGCACCAGCAAGCTGCTAGAAAGGAATCTTTAGTTATTGACACTCTGTTGCAAAGGAGCTTCAACTCAGTGAGATAAACACTTTTTGACCGTATGGCTATATCTTTTCAAAATGTTGCAGGATCACAATGATTTTGACTTATATTATGCAGAATCAAGCCCTTTTCAACATATTTCAGCACCAGCAAGCTGCTAGAAAGGAATCTTTAGTTATTGACACTCTGTTGCAAAAAAGCTTCAACTCAGTGAGATAAACACTTTTTGACCGTATGGCTATATCTTTTCAAAATGTTGCAGGATCACAATGAATTTGACTTATATTATGCAGAATCAAGCCCTTTTCAACATATTTCAGCACCAGCAAGCTGCTAGAAAGGAATCTTTAGTTATTGACACTCTTTATCAAAAAAGCTTCAACTCAGTGAGATAAACACTTTTTGACCGTATGGCTATATCTTTTCAAAATGTTGCAGGATCACAATGATTTTGACTTATATTATGCAGAATCAAGCCCTTTTCAACATATTTCAGCACCAGCAAGCTGCTAGAAAGGAATCTTTAGTTATTGACACTCTGTTGCAAAAAAGCTTCAACTCAGTGAGATAAACACTTTTTGACCGTATGGCTATATCTTTTCAAAATGTTGCAGGATCACAATGATTTTGACTTATATTATGCAGAATCAAGCCCTTTTCAACATATTTCAGCACCAGCAAGCTGCTAGAAAGGAATCTTTAGTTATTGACACTCTGTTGCAAAAAAGCTTCAACTCAGTGAGATAAACACTTTTTGACCGTATGGCTATATCTTTTCAAAATGTTGCAGGATCACAATGATTTTGACTTATATTATGCAGAATCAAGCCCTTTTCAACATATTTCAGCACCAGCAAGCTGCTAGAAAGGAATCTTTAGTTATTGACACTCTGTTGCAAAAAAGCTTCAACTCAGTGAGATAAACACTTTTTGACCGTATGGCTATATCTTTTCAAAATGTTGCAGGATCACAATGAATTTGACTTATATTATGCAGAATCAAGCCCTTTTCAACATATTTCAGCACCAGCAAGCTGCTAGAAAGGAATCTTTAGTTATTGACACTCTGTTGCAAAAAAGCTTCAACTCAGTGAGATAAACACTTTTTGACCGTATGGCTATATCTTTTCAAAATGTTGCAGGATCACAATGAATTTGACTTATATTATGCAGAATCAAGCCCTTTTCAACATATTTCAGCACCAGCAAGCTGCTAGAAAGGAATCTTTAGTTATTGACACTCTGTTGCAAAAAAGCTTCAACTCAGTGAGATAAACACTTTTTGACCGTATGGCTATATCTTTTCAAAATGTTGCAGGATCACAATGATTTTGACTTATATTATGCAGAATCAAGCCCTTTTCAACATATTTCAGCACCAGCAAGCTGCTAGAAAGGAATCTTTAGTTATTGACACTCTGTTGCAAAAAAGCTTCAACTCAGTGAGATAAACACTTTTTGACCGTATGGCTATATCTTTTCAAAATGTTGCAGGATCACAATGATTTTGACTTATATTATGCAGAATCAAGCCCTTTTCAACATATTTCAGCACCAGCAAGCTGCTAGAAAGGAATCTTTAGTTATTGACACTCTGTTGCAAAAAAGCTTCAACTCAGTGAGATAAACACTTTTTGACCGTATGGCTATATCTTTTCAAAATGTTGCAGGATCACAATGAATTTGACTTATATTATGCAGAATCAAGCCCTTTTCAACATATTTCAGCACCAGCAAGCTGCTAGAAAGGAATCTTTAGTTATTGACACTCTGTTGCAAAAAAGCTTCAACTCAGTGAGATAAACACTTTTTGACCGTATGGCTATATCTTTTCAAAATGTTGCAGGATCACAATGAATTTGACTTATATTATGCAGAATTAAGCCCTTTTAAACATATTTCAGCACCAGCAAGCTGCTAGAAAAGAATCTTTAGTTATTGACACTCTTTATCAAAAACGCTTCAACTCAGTGAGATAAACACTTTTTGACCGTATGGCTATATCTTTTCAAAATGTTGCAGGATCACAATGATTTTGACTTATATTATGCAGAATCAAGCCCTTTTCAACATATTTCAGCACCAGCAAGCTGCTAGAAAGGAATCTTTAGTTATTGACATTCTGTTGCTAAAAAGCTTCAACTCAGTGAGATAAACAATTTTTGACCATATGGCTATATCTTTTTAAAATGTTGCAGGATCACAATGATTTTGACTAATATTATGCAGAATCAAGCCCTTTTCAACATATTTCAGCACCAGCAATCTGCTAGAAAGGAATCTTTAGTTATTGACACTCTTTATCAAAAAAGCTTCAACTCAGTGAGATAAACACTTTTTGACCGTATGGCTATATCTTTTCAAAATGTTGCATGATCACAATGATTTTGATTTATATTATGCAGAATCAAGCCCTTTTCAACATATTTCAGCGCCAGCAAGCTGCTAGAAAGGGATCTATAGTTATTGACACTCTTTTCCAAAGACGCTTCAACTCAGTGAGATAAACACTTTTTGACCATATGGTTATATCTTTTTAAAATGTTGCAGGATCACAATGATTTTGACTTATATTATGCAGAATCAAGCCCTTTTCAACATATTTCAGCACCAGCAAGCTGCTAGAAAGGAATCTTTAGTTATTGACACTCTGTTGCTAAAAAGCTTCAACTCAGTGAGATAAACACTTTTTGACCATATGGCTTTATCTTTTTAAAATGTTGCAGGATCACAATGATTTTGACTTAAATTATGCAGAATCAAGCCCTTTTCAACATATTTCAGCACCAGCAAGCTGCTAGAAAGGAATCTTTAGTTATTGACACTCTTTTGCAAAAAAGCTTCAACTCAGTGAGATAAACACTTTTTGACCGTATGGCTATATCTTTTCAAAATGTTGCAGGATCAAATGAATTTGACTTATATTATGCAGAATCAAGCCCTTTTCAACATATTTCAGCACCAGCAAGCTGCTAGAAAGGAATCTTTAGTTATTGACATTCTGTTGCAAAAAAGCTTCAACTCAGTGAGAAAAACACATTTTGACCATATTGCTATATCTTTTCAAAATGTTGCAGGATCACAATGATTTTGATTTATATTATGCAGAATCAAGCCCTTTTCAACATATTTCAGCACCACTAAGCTGCTAGAAAGGAATCTTTAGTTATTGACACTCTTTATCAAAAACACTTCAACTCTGTGATATAAACACTTTTTGACCGTATGGCTATATCTTTTCAAAATGTTGCAGGATCACAATGAATTTGACTTATATTATGCAGAATCAAGCCCTTTTCAACATATTTCAGCACCAGCAAGCTGCTAGAAAGGAATCTTTAGTTATTGACACTCTGTTGCAAAAAAGCTTCAACTCAGTGAGATAAACTGTTTTTGACCATATTGCTATATCTTTTCAAAATGTTGCAGGAAAAAAATGATTTTGACTTATATTATGCAGTATAAAGCCCTTTTCAACATATTTCAGCACCAGCAAGCTGCTAGAAAGGAATCTTTAGTTATTGACACTCTTTATCAAAAACGCTTCAACTCAGTGACATAAACACTTTTTGACCATATGGCTATATCTTTTCAAAATGTTGCAGGATCACATAGATTTTGACTTATATTATGCAGAATCAAGCCCTTTTCAACATATTTCAGCACCAGCAAGCTGCCAGAAAGGAATCTTTAGTTATTGACACTCTGTTGCAAAAAAGTTTCAACTCAGAGAGATAAATACTTTTTGACCGTATGGCTATATCTTTTCAAAATGTTGCAGGATCACAATGAATTTGACTTATATTATGCAGAATTAAGCCCTTTTCAACATATTTCAGCACCAGCAAGCTGCTAGAAAAGAATCTTTAGTTATTGACACTCTTTATCAAAAACGCTTCAACTCAGTGAGATAAACACTTTTTGACCGTATGGCTATATCTTTTCAAAATGTTGCAGGATCACAATGATTTTGACTTATATTATGCAGAATCAAGCCCTTTTCAACATATTTCAGCACCAGCAAGCTGCTAGAAAGGAATCTTTAGTTATTGACACTCTTTATCAAAAAAGCTTCAACTCAGTGAGATAAACACTTTTTGACCGTATGGCTATATCTTTTCAAAATGTTGCAGGATCACAATGATTTTGACTTCTATTATGCAGAATCAAGCCCTTTTCAACATATTTCAGCACCAGCAAGCTGCTAGAAAGGAATCTTTAGTTATTGACACTCTGTTGCAAAAAAGCTTCAACTCAGTGAGATAAACACTTTTTGACCGTATGGCTATATCTTTTCAAAATGTTGCAGGATCACAATGATTTTGACTTCTATTATGCAGAATCAAGCCCTTTTCAACATATTTCAGCACCAGCAAGCTGCTAGAAAGGAATCTTTAGTTATTGACACTCTGTTGCAAAAAAGCTTCAACTCAGTGAGATAAACACTTTTTGACCGTATGGCTATATCTTTTCAAAATGTTGCAGGATCACAATGATTTTGACTTATATTATGCAGAATCAAGCCCTTTTCAACATATTTCAGCACCAGCAAGCTGCTAGAAAGGAATCTTTAGTTATTGACACTCTGTTGCAAAAAAGCTTCAACTCAGTGAGATAAACACTTTTTGACCGTATGGCTATATCTTTTCAAAATGTTGCAGGATCACAATGATTTTGACTTATATTATGCAGAATCAAGCCCTTTTCAACATATTTCAGCACCAGCAAGCTGCTAGAAAGGAATCTTTAGTTATTGACACTCTGTTGCAAAAAAGCTTCAACTCAGTGAGATAAACACTTTTTGACCGTATGGCTATATCTTTTCAAAATGTTGCAGGATCACAATGAATTTGACTTATATTATGCAGAATCAAGCCCTTTTCAACATATTTCAGCACCAGCAAGCTGCTAGAAAGGAATCTTTAGTTATTGACACTCTGTTGCAAAAACGCTTCAACTCAGTGAGATAAACACTTTTTGACCGTATGGCTATATCTTTTCAAAATGTTGCAGGATCACAATGATTTTGACTTATATTATGCAGAATCAAGCCCTTTTCAACATATTTCAGCACCAGCAAGCTGCTAGAAAGGAATCTTTAGTTATTGACACTCTTTATCAAAAAAGCTTCAACTCAGTGAGATAAACACTTTTTGACCGTATGGCTATATCTTTTCAAAATGTTGCAGGATCACAATGATTTTGACTTCTATTATGCAGAATCAAGCCCTTTTCAACATATTTCAGCACCAGCAAGCTGCTAGAAAGGAATCTTTAGTTATTGACACTCTGTTGCAAAAAAGCTTCAACTCAGTGAGATAAACACTTTTTGACCGTATGGCTATATCTTTTCAAAATGTTGCAGGATCACAATGATTTTGACTTATATTATGCAGAATCAAGCCCTTTTCAACATATTTCAGCACCAGCAAGCTGCTAGAAAGGAATCTTTAGTTATTGACACTCTGTTGCAAAAAAGCTTCAACTCAGTGAGATAAACACTTTTTGACCGTATGGCTATATCTTTTCAAAATGTTGCAGGATCACAATGATTTTGACTTATATTATGCAGAATCAAGCCCTTTTCAACATATTTCAGCACCAGCAAGCTGCTAGAAAGGAATCTTTAGTTATTGACACTCTGTTGCAAAAAAGCTTCAACTCAGTGAGATAAACACTTTTTGACCGTATGGCTATATCTTTTCAAAATGTTGCAGGATCACAATGAATTTGACTTATATTATGCAGAATCAAGCCCTTTTCAACATATTTCAGCACCAGCAAGCTGCTAGAAAGGAATCTTTAGTTATTGACACTCTGTTGCAAAGGAGCTTCAACTCAGTGAGATAAACACTTTTTGACCGTATGGCTATATCTTTTCAAAATGTTGCAGGATCACAATGATTTTGACTTATAATATGCAGAATCAAGCCCTTTTCAACATATTTCAGCACCAGCAAGCTGCTAGAAAGGAATCTTTAGTTATTGACACTCTGTTGCAAAAAAGCTTCAACTCAGTGAGATAAACACTTTTTGACCGTATGGCTATATCTTTTCAAAATGTTGCAGGATCACAATGAATTTGACTTATATTATGCAGAATCAAGCCCTTTTCAACATATTTCAGCACCAGCAAGCTGCTAGAAAGGAATCTTTAGTTATTGACACTCTTTATCAAAAAAGCTTCAACTCAGTGAGATAAACACTTTTTGACCGTATGGCTATATCTTTTCAAAATGTTGCAGGATCACAATGATTTTGACTTATATTATGCAGAATCAAGCCCTTTTCAACATATTTCAGCACCAGCAAGCTGCTAGAAAGGAATCTTTAGTTATTGACACTCTGTTGCAAAAAAGCTTCAACTCAGTGAGATAAACACTTTTTGACCGTATGGCTATATCTTTTCAAAATGTTGCAGGATCACAATGATTTTGACTTATATTATGCAGAATCAAGCCCTTTTCAACATATTTCAGCACCAGCAAGCTGCTAGAAAGGAATCTTTAGTTATTGACACTCTGTTGCAAAAAAGCTTCAACTCAGTGAGATAAACACTTTTTGACCGTATGGCTATATCTTTTCAAAATGTTGCAGGATCACAATGATTTTGACTTATATTATGCAGAATCAAGCCCTTTTCAACATATATCAGCACCAGCAAGCTGCTAGAAAGGAATCTTTAGTTATTGACACTCTGTTGCAAAAAAGCTTCAACTCAGTGAGATAAACACTTTTTGACCGTATGGCTATATCTTTTCAAAATGTTGCAGGATCACAATGATTTTGACTTATATTATGCAGAATCAAGCCCTTTTCAACATATTTCAGCACCAGCAAGCTGCTAGAAAGGAATCTTTAGTTATTGACACTCTTTATCAAAAAAGCTTCAACTCAGTGAGATAAACACTTTTTGACCGTATGGCTATATCTTTTCAAAATGTTGCAGGATCACAATGAATTTTACTTATATTATGCAGAATCAAGCCCTTTTCAACATATTTCAGCACCAGCAAGCTGCTAGAAAGGAATCTTTAGTTATTGACACTCTGTTGCAAAAAAGCTTCAACTCAGTGAGATAAACACTTTTTGACCGTATGGCTATATCTTTTCAAAATGTTGCAGGATCACAATGAATTTGACTTATATTATGCAGAATCAAGCCCTTTTCAACATATTTCAGCACCAGCAAGCTGCTAGAAAGGAATCTTTAGTTATTGACACTCTGTTGCAAAAAAGCTTCAACTCAGTGAGATAAACACTTTTTGACCGTATGGCTATATCTTTTCAAAATGTTGCAGGATCACAATGATTTTGACTTATATTATGCAGAATCAAGCCCTTTTCAACATATTTCAGCACCAGCAAGCTGCTAGAAAGGAATCTTTAGTTATTGACACTCTGTTGCAAAAAAGCTTCAACTCAGTGAGATAAACACTTTTTGACCGTATGGCTATATCTTTTCAAAATGTTGCAGGATCACAATGATTTTGACTTATATTATGCAGAATCAAGCCCTTTTCAACATATTTCAGCACCAGCAAGCTGCTAGAAAGGAATCTTTAGTTATTGACACTCTGTTGCAAAAAAGCTTCAACTCAGTGAGATAAACACTTTTTGACCGTATGGCTATATCTTTTCAAAATGTTGCAGGATCACAATGAATTTGACTTATATTATGCAGAATCAAGCCCTTTTCAACATATTTCAGCACCAGCAAGCTGCTAGAAAGGAATCTTTAGTTATTGACACTCTGTTGCAAAAAAGCTTCAACTCAGTGAGATAAACACTTTTTGACCGTATGGCTATATCTTTTCAAAATGTTGCAGGATCACAATGATTTTGACTTATATCATGCAGAATCAAGCCCTTTTCAACATATTTCAGCACCAGCAAGCTGCTAGAAAGGAATCTTTAGTTATTGACACTCTGTTGCAAAAAAGCTTCAACTCAGTGAGATAAACACTTTTTGACCATATGGCTATATCTTTTCAAATTGTTGCAGGATCACAATGAATTTGACTTATATTATGCAGAATTAAGCCCTTTTAAACATATTTCAGCACCAGCAAGCTGCTAGAAAAGAATCTTTAGTTATTGACACTCTTTATCAAAAACGCTTCAACTCAGTGAGATAAACACTTTTTGACCGTATGGCTATATCTTTTCAAAATGTTGCAGGATCACAATGATTTTGACTTATATTATGCAGAATCAAGCCCTTTTCAAAATATTTCAGCACCAGCAAGCTGCTAGAAAGGAATCTTTAGTTATTGACATTCTGTTGCTAAAAAGCTTCAACTCAGTGAGATAAACAATTTTTGACCATATGGCTATATCTTTTTAAAATGTTGCAGGATCACAATGATTTTGACTAATATTATGCAGAATCAAGCCCTTTTCAACATATTTCAGCACCAGCAATCTGCTAGAAAGGAATCTTTAGTTATTGACACTCTTTATCAAAAAAGCTTCAACTCAGTGAGATAAACACTTTTTGACCGTATGGCTATATCTTTTCAAAATGTTGCATGATCACAATGATTTTGATTTATATTATGCAGAATCAAGCCCTTTTCAACATATTTCAGCGCCAGCAAGCTGCTAGAAAGGGATCTATAGTTATTGACACTCTTTTCCAAAGACGCTTCAACTCAGTGAGATAAACACTTTTTGACCATATGGTTATATCTTTTTAAATGTTGCAGGATCACAATGATTTTGACTTATATTATGCAGAATCAAGCCCTTTTCAACATATTTCAGCACCAGCAAGCTGCTAGAAAGGAATCTTTAGTTATTGACACTCTGTTGCTAAAAAGCTTCAACTCAGTGAGATAAACACTTTTTGACCATATGGCTTTATCTTTTTAAAATGTTGCAGGATCACAATGATTTTGACTTAAATTATGCAGAATCAAGCCCTTTTCAACATATTTCAGCACCAGCAAGCTGCTAGAAAGGAATCTTTAGTTATTGACACTCTTTTGCAAAAAAGCTTCAACTCAGTGAGATAAACACTTTTTGACCGTATGGCTATATCTTTTCAAAATGTTGCAGGATCACAATGATTTTGACTTATATTATGCAGAATCAAGCCCTTTTCAACATATTTCAGCACCAGCAAGCTGCTAGAAAGGAATCTTTAGTTATTGACACTCTGTTGCAAAAAAGCTTCAACTCAGTGAGATAAACACTTTTTGACCGTATGGCTATATCTTTTCAAAATGTTGCAGGATCACAATGATTTTGACTTATATTATGCAGAATCAAGCCCTTTTCAACATATTTCAGCACCAGCAAGCTGCTAGAAAGGAATCTTTAGTTATTGACACTCTGTTGCAAAAAAGCTTCAACTCAGTGAGATAAACACTTTTTGACCGTATGGCTATATCTTTTCAAAATGTTGCAGGATCACAATGATTTTGACTTATATTATGCAGAATCAAGCCCTTTTCAACATATATCAGCACCAGCAAGCTGCTAGAAAGGAATCTTTAGTTATTGACACTCTGTTGCAAAAAAGCTTCAACTCAGTGAGATAAACACTTTTTGACCGTATGGCTATATCTTTTCAAAATGTTGCAGGATCACAATGATTTTGACTTATATTATGCAGAATCAAGCCCTTTTCAACATATTTCAGCACCAGCAAGCTGCTAGAAAGGAATCTTTAGTTATTGACACTCTTTATCAAAAAAGCTTCAACTCAGTGAGATAAACACTTTTTGACCGTATGGCTATATCTTTTCAAAATGTTGCAGGATCACAATGAATTTTACTTATATTATGCAGAATCAAGCCCTTTTCAACATATTTCAGCACCAGCAAGCTGCTAGAAAGGAATCTTTAGTTATTGACACTCTGTTGCAAAAAAGCTTCAACTCAGTGAGATAAACACTTTTTGACCGTATGGCTATATCTTTTCAAAATGTTGCAGGATCACAATGAATTTGACTTATATTATGCAGAATCAAGCCCTTTTCAACATATTTCAGCACCAGCAAGCTGCTAGAAAGGAATCTTTAGTTATTGACACTCTGTTGCAAAAAAGCTTCAACTCAGTGAGATAAACACTTTTTGACCGTATGGCTATATCTTTTCAAAATGTTGCAGGATCACAATGATTTTGACTTATATTATGCAGAATCAAGCCCTTTTCAACATATTTCAGCACCAGCAAGCTGCTAGAAAGGAATCTTTAGTTATTGACACTCTGTTGCAAAAAAGCTTCAACTCAGTGAGATAAACACTTTTTGACCGTATGGCTATATCTTTTCAAAATGTTGCAGGATCACAATGATTTTGACTTATATTATGCAGAATCAAGCCCTTTTCAACATATTTCAGCACCAGCAAGCTGTTAGAAAGGAATCTTTAGTTATTGACACTCTGTTGCAAAAAAGCTTCAACTCAGTGAGATAAACACTTTTTGACCGTATGGCTATATCTTTTCAAAATGTTGCAGGATCACAATGAATTTGACTTATATTATGCAGAATCAAGCCCTTTTCAACATATTTCAGCACCAGCAAGCTGCTAGAAAGGAATCTTTAGTTATTGACACTCTGTTGCAAAAAAGCTTCAACTCAGTGAGATAAACACTTTTTGACCGTATGGCTATATCTTTTCAAAATGTTGCAGGATCACAATGATTTTGACTTATATCATGCAGAATCAAGCCCTTTTCAACATATTTCAGCACCAGCAAGCTGCTAGAAAGGAATCTTTAGTTATTGACACTCTGTTGCAAAAAAGCTTCAACTCAGTGAGATAAACACTTTTTGACCATATGGCTATATCTTTTCAAATTGTTGCAGGATCACAATGAATTTGACTTATATTATGCAGAATTAAGCCCTTTTAAACATATTTCAGCACCAGCAAGCTGCTAGAAAAGAATCTTTAGTTATTGACACTCTTTATCAAAAACGCTTCAACTCAGTGAGATAAACACTTTTTGACCGTATGGCTATATCTTTTCAAAATGTTGCAGGATCACAATGATTTTGACTTATATTATGCAGAATCAAGCCCTTTTCAAAATATTTCAGCACCAGCAAGCTGCTAGAAAGGAATCTTTAGTTATTGACATTCTGTTGCTAAAAAGCTTCAACTCAGTGAGATAAACAATTTTTGACCATATGGCTATATCTTTTTAAAATGTTGCAGGATCACAATGATTTTGACTAATATTATGCAGAATCAAGCCCTTTTCAACATATTTCAGCACCAGCAATCTGCTAGAAAGGAATCTTTAGTTATTGACACTCTTTATCAAAAAAGCTTCAACTCAGTGAGATAAACACTTTTTGACCGTATGGCTATATCTTTTCAAAATGTTGCATGATCACAATGATTTTGATTTATATTATGCAGAATCAAGCCCTTTTCAACATATTTCAGCGCCAGCAAGCTGCTAGAAAGGGATCTATAGTTATTGACACTCTTTTCCAAAGACGCTTCAACTCAGTGAGATAAACACTTTTTGACCATATGGTTATATCTTTTTAAATGTTGCAGGATCACAATGATTTTGACTTATATTATGCAGAATCAAGCCCTTTTCAACATATTTCAGCACCAGCAAGCTGCTAGAAAGGAATCTTTAGTTATTGACACTCTGTTGCTAAAAAGCTTCAACTCAGTGAGATAAACACTTTTTGACCATATGGCTTTATCTTTTTAAAATGTTGCAGGATCACAATGATTTTGACTTAAATTATGCAGAATCAAGCCCTTTTCAACATATTTCAGCACCAGCAAGCTGCTAGAAAGGAATCTTTAGTTATTGACACTCTTTTGCAAAAAAGCTTCAACTCAGTGAGATAAACACTTTTTGACCGTATGGCTATATCTTTTCAAAATGTTGCAGGATCAAATGAATTTGACTTATATTATGCAGAATCAAGCCCTTTTCAACATATTTCAGCACCAGCAAGCTGCTAGAAAGGAATCTTTAGTTATTGACATTCTGTTGCAAAAAAGCTTCAACTCAGTGAGAAAAACACATTTTGACCATATGGCTATATCTTTTCAAAATGTTGCAGGATCACAATGATTTTGATTTATATTATGCAGAATCAAGCCCTTTTCAACATATTTCAGCACCACTAAGCTGCTAGAAAGGAATCTTTAGTTATTGACACTCTTTATCAAAAACACTTCAACTCTGTGATATAAACACTTTTTGACCGTATGGCTATATCTTTTCAAAATTTTGCAGGATCACAATGACTTTGACTTATATTATGCAGAATCAAGCCCTTTTCAACATATTTCAGCACCAGCAAGCTGCTAGAAAGGAATCTTTAGTTATTGACACTCTGTTGCAAAAAAGCTTCAACTCAGTGAGATAAACTCTTTTTGACCGTATGGCTATATCTTTTCAAAATGTTGCAGGATCACAATGATTTTGACTTATATTATGCAGAATCAAGCCCTTTTCAACATATTTCAGCACCAGCAAGCTGCTAGAAAGGAATCTTTAGTTATTGACACTCTGTTGCAAAAAAGCTTCAACTCAGTGAGATAAACACTTTTTGACCGTATGGCTATATCTTTTCAAAATGTTGCAGGATCACAATGATTTTTGACTTATATTATGCAGAATCAAGCCCTTTTCAACATATTTCAGCACCAGCAAGCTGCTAGAAAGGAATCTTTAGTTATTGACACTCTGTTGCAAAAAAGCTTCAACTCAGTGAGATAAACACTTTTTGACCGTATGGCTATATCTTTTCAAAATGTTGCAGGATCACAATGAATTTGACTTATATTATGCAGAATCAAGCCCTTTTCAACATATTTCAGCACCAGCAAGCTGCTAGAAAGGAATCTTTAGTTATTGACACTCTTTATCAAAAAAGCTTCAACTCAGTGAGATAAACACTTTTTGACCGTATGGCTATATCTTTTCAAAATGTTGCAGGATCACAATGATTTTGACTTATATTATGCAGAATCAAGCCCTTTTTCAACATATTTCAGCACCAGCAAGCTGCTAGAAAGGAATCTTTAGTTATTGACACTCTGTTGCAAAAAAGCTTCAACTCAGTGAGATAAACACTTTTTGACCGTATGGCTATATCTTTTCAAAATGTTGCAGGATCACAATGATTTTGACTTATATTATGCAGAATCAAGCCCTTTTCAACATATTTCAGCACCAGCAAGCTGCTAGAAAGGAATCTTTAGTTATTGACACTCTTTATCAAAAAAGCTTCAACTCTGTGAGATAAACACTTTTTGACCGTATGGCTATATCTTTTCAAAATGTTGCAGATCACAATGATTTTGACTTATATTATGCAGAATCAAGCCCTTTTCAACATATTTCAGCACCAGCAAGCTGCTAGAAAGGAATCTTTAGTTATTGACACTCTGTTGCAAAAAAGCTTCAACTCAGTGAGATAAACACTTTTTGACCGTATGGCTATATCTTTTCAAAATGTTGCAGGATCACAATGATTTTGACTTATATTATGCAGAATCAAGCCCTTTTCAACATATTTCAGCACCAGCAAGCTGCTAGAAAGGAATCTTTAGTTATTGACACTCTGTTGCAAAAAAGCTTCAACTCAGTGAGATAAACACTTTTTGACCGTATGGCTATATCTTTTCAAAATGTTGCAGGATCACAATGAATTTTGACTTATATTATGCAGAATCAAGCCCTTTTCAACATATTTCAGCACCAGCAAGCTGCTAGAAAGGAATCTTTAGTTATTGACACTCTGTTGCAAAAAAGCTTCAACTCAGTGAGATAAACACTTTTTGACCGTATGGCTATATCTTTTCAAAATGTTGCAGGATCACAATTATTTTGACTTATATTATGCAGAATCAAGCCCTTTTCAACATATTTCAGCACCAGCAAGCTGCTAGAAAGGAATCTTTAGTTATTGACACTCTGTTGCAAAAAAGCTTCAACTCAGTGAGATAAACACTTTTTGACCGTATGGCTATATCTTTTCAAAATGTTGCAGGATCACAATGATTTTGACTTATATTATGCAGAATCAAGCCCTTTTCAACATATTTCAGCACCAGCAAGCTGCTAGAAAGGAATCTTTAGTTATTGACACTCTGTTGCAAAAAAGCTTCAACTCAGTGAGATAAACACTTTTTGACCGTATGGCTATATCTTTTCAAAATGTTGCAGGATCACAATGATTTTGACTTATATTATGCAGAATCAAGCCCTTTTCAACATATTTCAGCACCAGCAAGCTGCTAGAAAGGAATCTTTAGTTATTGACACTCTGTTGCAAAAAAGCTTCAACTCAGTGAGATAAACACTTTTTGACCGTATGGCTATATCTTTTCAAAATGTTGCAGGATCACAATGATTTTGACTTATATTATGCAGAATCAAGCCCTTTTCAACATATTTCAGCACCAGCAAGCTGCTAGAAAGGAATCTTTAGTTATTGACACTCTTTATCAAAAAAGCTTCAACTCAGTGAGATAAACACTTTTTGACCGTATGGCTATATCTTTTCAAAATGTTGCAGGATCACAATGATTTTGACTTATATTATGCAGAATCAAGCCCTTTTCAACATAATTCAGCACCAGCAAGCTGCTAGAAAGGAATCTTTAGTTATTGACACTCTGTTGCAAAAAAGCTTCAACTCAGTGAGATAAACACTTTTTGACCGTATGGCTATATCTTTTCAAAATGTTGCAGGATCACAATGATTTTGACTTATATTATGCAGAATCAAGCCCTTTTCAACATATTTCAGCACCAGCAAGCTGCTAGAAAGGAATCTTTAGTTATTGACACTCTTTATCAAAAAAGCTTCAACTCTGTGAGATAAACACTTTTTGACCGTATGGCTATATCTTTTCAAAATGTTGCAAGATCACAATGATTTTGACTTATATTATGCAGAATCAAGCCCTTTTCAACATATTTCAGCACCAGCAAGCTGCTAGAAAGGAATCTTTAGTTATTGACACTCTGTTGCAAAAAAGCTTCAAATCAGTGAGATAAACACTTTTTGACCGTATGGCTATATCTTTTCAAAATGTTGCAGGATCACAATGATTTTGACTTATATTATGCAGAATCAAGCCCTTTTCAACATATTTCAGCACCAGCAAGCTGCTAGAAAGGAATCTTTAGTTATTGACACTCTGTTGCAAAAAAGCTTCAACTCAGTGAGATAAACACTTTTTGACCGTATGGCTATATCTTTTCAAAATGTTGCAGGATCACAATGATTTTGACTTATATTATGCAGAATCAAGCCCTTTTCAACATATTTCAGCACCAGCAAGCTGCTAGAAAGGAATCTTTAGTTATTGACACTCTTTATCAAAAAAGCTTCAACTCAGTGAGATAAACACTTTTTGACCGTATGGCTTTATCTTTTCAAAATGTTGCAGGATCACAATGATTTTGACTTATATTATGCAGAATCAAGCCCTTTTCAACATATTTCAGCACCAGCAAGCTGCTAGAAAGGAATATTTAGTTATTGACACTCTGTTGCAAAAAAGCTTCAACTCAGTGAGATAAACACTTTTTGACCGTATGGCTATATCTTTTCAAAATGTTGCAGGATCACAATGATTTTGACTTATATTATGCAGAATCAAGCCCTTTTCAACATATTTCAGCACCAGCAAGCTGCTCGAAAGGAATCTTTAGTTATTGACACTCTGTTGCAAAAAAGCTTCAACTCAGTGAGATAAACACTTTTTGACCGTATGGCTATATCTTTTCAAAATGTTGCAGGATCACAATAATTTTGACTTATATTATGCAGAATCAAGCCCTTTTCAACATATTTCAGCACCAGCAAGCTGCTAGAAAGGAATCTTTAGTTATTGACACTCTGTTGCAAAAAAGCTTCAACTCAGTGAGATAAACACTTTTTGACCGTATGGCTATATCTTTTCAAAATGTTGCAGGATCACAATGATTTTGACTTATATTATGCAGAATCAAGCCCTTTTCAACATATTTCAGCACCAGCAAGCTGCTAGAAAGGAATCTTTAGTTATTGACACTCTGTTTCAAAAAAGCTTCAACTCAGTGAGATAAACACTTTTTGACCGTATGGCTATATCTTTTCAAAATGTTGCAGGATCACAATGATTTTGACTTATATTATGCAGAATCAAGCCCTTTTCAACATATTTCAGCACCAGCAAGCTGCTAGAAAGGAATCTTTAGTTATTGACACTCTGTTGCAAAAAAGCTTCAACTCAGTGAGATAAACACTTTTTGACCGTATGGCTATATCTTTCAAAATGTTGCAGGATCACAATGAATTTGACTTATATTATGCAGAATCAAGCCCTTTTCAACATATTTCAGCACCAGCAAGCTGCTAGAAAGGAATCTTTAGTTATTGACACTCTGTTTCAAAAAAGCTTCAACTCAGTGAGATAAACACTTTTTGACCGTATGGCTATATCTTTTCAAAATGTTGCAGGATCACAATGATTTTGACTTATATTATGCAGAATCAAGCCCTTTTCAACATATTTCAGCACCAGCAAGCTGCTAGAAAGGAATCTTTAGTTATTGACACTCTGTTGCAAAAAAGCTTCAACTCAGTGAGATAAACACTTTTTGACCGTATGGCTATATCTTTTCAAAATGTTGCAGGATCACAATGAATTTGACTTATATTATGCAGAATCAAGCCCTTTTCAACATATTTCAGCACCAGCAAGCTGCTAGAAAGGAATCTTTAGTTATTGACACTCTTTATCAAAAAAGCTTCAACTCAGTGAGATAAACACTTTTTGACCGTATGGCTATATCTTTTCAAAATGTTGCAGGATCACAATGATTTTGACTTATATTATGCAGAATCAAGCCCTTTTCAACATAATTCAGCACCAGCAAGCTGCTAGAAAGGAATCTTTAGTTATTGACACTCTGTTGCAAAAAAGCTTCAACTCAGTGAGATAAACACTTTTTGACCGTATGGCGATATCTTTTCAAAATGTTGCAGGATCACAATGATTTTGACTTATATTATGCAGAATCAAGCCCTTTTCAACATATTTCAGCACCAGCAAGCTGCTAGAAAGGAATCTTTAGTTATTGACACTATTTATCAAAAAAGCTTCAACTCTGTGAGATAAACACTTTTTGACCGTATGGCTATATCTTTTCAAAATGTTGCAAGATCACAATGATTTTGACTTATATTATGCATAATCAAGCCCTTTTCAACATATTTCAGCACCAGCAAGCTGCTAGAAAGGAATCTTTAGTTATTGACACTCTGTTGCAAAAAAGCTTCAAATCAGTGAGATAAACACTTTTTGACCGTATGGCTATATCTTTTCAAAATGTTGCAGGATCACAATGATTTTGACTTATATTATGCAGAATCAAGCCCTTTTCAACATATTTCAGCACCAGCAAGCTGCTAGAAAGGAATCTTTAGTTATTGACACTCTGTTGCAAAAAAGCTTCAACTCAGTGAGATAAACACTTTTTGACCGTATGGCTATATCTTTTCAAAATGTTGCAGGATCACAATGATTTTGACTTATATTATGCAGAATCAAGCCCTTTTCAACATATTTCAGCACCAGCAAGCTGCTAGAAAGGAAACCTTAGTTATTGACACTCTTTATCAAAAAAGCTTCAACTCAGTGAGATAAACACTTTTTGACCGTATGGCTATATCTTTTCAAAATGTTGCAGGATCACAATGAATTTGACTTATATTATGCAGAATCAAGCCCTTTTCAACATATTTCAGCACCAGCAAGCTGCTAGAAAGGAATCTTTAGTTATTGACACTCTGTTGCAAAAAAGCTTCAACTCAGTGAGATAAACACTTTTTGACCGTATGGCTATATCTTATCAAAATGTTGCAGGATCACAATGATTTTGACTTATATTATGCAGAATCAAGCCCTTTTCAACATATTTCAGCACCAGCAAGCTGCTAGAAAGGAATCTTTAGTTATTGACACTCTTTATCAAAAAAGCTTCAACTCTGTGAGATAAACACTTTTTGACCGTATGGCTATATCTTTTCAAAATGTTGCAAGATCACAATGATTTTGACTTATATTATGCAGAATCAAGCCCTTTTCAACATATTTCAGCACCAGCAAGCTGCTAGAAAGGAATCTTTAGTTATTGACACTCTGTTGCAAAAAAGCTTCAACTCAGTGAGATAAACACTTTTTGACCATATGGCTATATCTTTTCAAAATGTTGCAGGATCACAATGAATTTGACTTATATTATGCAGAATCAAGCCCTTTTCAACATATTTCAGCACCAGCAAGCTGCTAGAAAGGAATATTTAGTTATTGACACTCTGTTGCAAAAAAGCTTCAACTCAGTGAGATAAACACTTTTTGACCGTATGGCTATATCTTTTCAAAATGTTGCAGGATCACAATGATTTTCACTTATATTATGCAGAATCAAGCCCTTTTCAACATATTTCAGCACCAGCAAGCTGCTAGAAAGGAATCTTTAGTTATTGACACTCTGTTGCAAAAAAGCTTCAACTCAGTGAGATAAACACTTTTTGACCGTATGGCTATATCTTTTCAAAATGTTGCAGGATCACAATAATTTTGACTTATATTATGCAGAATCAAGCCCTTTTCAACATATTTCAGCACCAGCAAGCTGCTAGAAAGGAATCTTTAGTTATTGACACTCTGTTGCAAAAAAGCTTCAACTCTGTGAGATAAACACTTTTTGACCGTATGGCTATATCTTTTCAAAATGTTGCAGGATCACAATTATTTTGACTTATATTATGCAGAATCAAGCCCTTTTCAACATATTTCAGCACCAGCAAGCTGCTAGAAAGGAATCTTTAGTTATTGACACTCTGTTTCAAAAAGCTTCAACTCAGTGAGATAAACACTTTTTGACCGTATGGCTATATCTTTTCAAAATGTTGCAGGATCACAATGATTTTGACTTATATTATGCAGAATCAAGCCCTTTTCAACATATTTCAGCACCAGCAAGCTGCTAGAAAGGAATCTTTAGTTATTGACACTCTGTTGCAAAAAAGCTTCAACTCAGTGAGATAAACACTTTTTGACCGTATGGCTATATCTTTTCAAAATGTTGCAGGATCACAATGATTTTGACTTATATTATGCAGAATCAAGCCCTTTTCAACATATTTCAGCACCAGCAAGCTGCTAGAAAGGAATCTTTAGTTATTGACACTCTGTTGCAAAAAAGCTTCAACTCAGTGAGATAAACACTTTTTGACCGTATGGCTATATCTTTTCAAAATGTTGCAGGATCACAATGAATTTGACTTATATTATGCAGAATCAAGCCCTTTTCAACATATTTCAGCACCAGCAAGCTGCTAGAAAGGAATCTTTAGTTATTGACACTCTTTATCAAAAAAGCTTCAACTCAGTGAGATAAACACTTTTTGACCGTATGGCTATATCTTTTCAAAATGTTGCAGGATCACAATGATTTTGACTTATATTATGCAGAATCAAGCCCTTTTCAACATAATTCAGCACCAGCAAGCTGCTAGAAAGGAATCTTTAGTTATTGACACTCTGTTGCAAAAAAGCTTCAACTCAGTGAGATAAACACTTTTTGACCGTATGGCTATATCTTTTCAAAATGTTGCAGGATCACAATGATTTTGACTTATATTATGCAGAATCAAGCCCTTTTCAACATATTTCAGCACCAGCAAGCTGCTAGAAAGGAATCTTTAGTTATTGACACTCTTTATCAAAAAAGCTTCAACTCTGTGAGATAAACACTTTTTGACCGTATGGCTATATCTTTTCAAAATGTTGCAAGATCACAATGATTTTGACTTATATTATGCAGAATCAAGCCCTTTTCAACATATTTCAGCACCAGCAAGCTGCTAGAAAGGAATCTTTAGTTATTGACACTCTGTTGCAAAAAGCTTCAAATCAGTGAGATAAACACTTTTTGACCGTATGGCTATATCTTTTCAAAATGTTGCAGGATCACAATGATTTTGACTTATATTATGCAGAATCAAGCCCTTTTCAACATATTTCAGCACCAGCAAGCTGCTAGAAAGGAATCTTTAGTTATTGACACTCTGTTGCAAAAAAGCTTCAACTCAGTGAGATAAACACTTTTTGACCGTATGGCTATATCTTTTCAAAATGTTGCAGGATCACAATGATTTTGACTTATATTATGCAGAATCAAGCCCTTTTCAACATATTTCAGCACCAGCAAGCTGCTAGAAAGGAATCTTTAGTTATTGACACTCTGTTGCAAAAAAGCTTCAACTCAGTGAGATAAACACTTTTTGACCGTATGGCTATATCTTTTCAAATGTTGCAGGATCACAATGATTTTGACTTATATTATGCAGAATCAAGCCCTTTTCAACATATTTCAGCACCAGCAAGCTGCTAGAAAGGAATCTTTAGTTATTGACACTCTGTTGCAAAAAAGCTTCAAGTCAGTGAGATAAAAACTTTTTGACCGTATGGCTATATCTTTTCAAAATGTTGCAGGATCACAATGATTTTGACTTATATTATGCAGAATCAAGCCCTTTTCAACATATTTCAGCACCAGCAAGCTGCTAGAAAGGAATATTTAGTTATTGACACTCTTTATCAAAAAAGCTTCAACTCAGTGGGATAAACACTTTTTGACCATATGGCTATATCTTTTCAAAATGTTGCAGGATCACAATGATTTTGACTTATATTATGCAGAATCAAGCCCTTTTCAACATATTTCAGCACCAGCAAGCTGCTAGAAAGGAATCTTTAGTTATTGACACTCTGTTGCAAAAAAGCTTCAACTCAGTGAGATAAACACTTTTTGACCGTATGGCTATATCTTTTCAAAATGTTGCAGGATCACAATGATTTTGACTTATATTATGCAGAATCAAGCCCTTTTCAACATATTTCAGCACCAGCAAGCTGCTAGAAAGGAATCTTTAGTTATTGACACTCTGTTGCAAAAAAGCTTCAACTCAGTGAGATAAACACTTTTTGACCATATGGCTATATCTTTTCAAAATGTTGCTAGATAACAATGAATTTGACTTATATTATGCAGAATCAAGCCCTTTTCAACATATTTCAGCACCAGCAAGCTGCTAGAAAGGAATCTTTAGTTATTGACACTCTGTTGCAAAAAAGCTTCAACTCAGTGAGATAAACACTTTTTGACCGTATGGCTATATCTTTTCAAAATGTTGCAGGATCACAATGATTTTGACTTATATTATGCAGAATCAAGCCCTTTTCAACATATTTCAGCACCAGCAAGCTGCTAGAAAGGAATCTTTAGTTATTGACACTCTGTTGCAAAAAAGCTTCAACTCAGTGAGATAAACACTTTTTGACCGTATGGCTATATCTTTTCAAAATGTTAAAGGATCACAATGATTTTGACTTATATTATGCAGAATCAAGCCCTTTTCAACATATTTCAGCACCAGCAAGCTGCTAGAAAGGAATCTTTAGTTATTGACACTCTGTTGCAAAAAAGCTTCAACTCAGTGAGATAAACACTTTTTGACCGTATGGCTATATCTTTTCAAAATGTTGCAGGATCACAATGATTTTAACTTATATTATGCAGAATCAAGCCCTTTTCAACATATTTCAGCACCAGCAAGCTGCTAGAAAGGAATCTTTAGTTATTGACACTCTTTATCAAAAAAAGCTTCAACACTGTGAGATAAACACTTTTTGACCGTATGGCTATATCTTTTCAAAATGTTGCAAGATCACAATGATTTTGACTTATATTATGCAGAATCAAGCCCTTTTCAACATATTTCAGCACCAGCAAGCTGCTAGAAAGGAATCTTTAGTTATTGACACTCTGTTGCAAAAAAGCTTCAAATCAGTGAGATAAACACTTTTTGACCATATGGCTATATCTTTTCAAAATGTTGCAGGATCACGATGAATTTGACTTATATTATGCAGAATCAAGCCCTTTTCAACATATTTCAGCACCAGCAAGCTGCTAGAAAGGAATCTTTAGTTATTGACACTTTTTATCAAAAAAGCTTCAACTCAGTGAGATAAACACTTTTTGACCGTATGGCTATATCTTTTCAAAATGTTGCAGGATCACAATGATTTTGACTTATATTATGCAGAATCAAGCCCTTTTCAACATATTTCAGCACCAGCAAGCTGCTAGAAAGGAATCTTTAGTTATTGACACTCTGTTGCAAAAAAGCTTCAACTCAGTGAGATAAACACTTTTTGACCGTATGGCTATATCTTTTCAAAATGTTGCAGGATCACAATGATTTTGACTTATATTATGCAGAATCAAGCCCTTTTCAACATATTTCAGCACCAGCAAGCTGCTAGAAAGGAATCTTTAGTTATTGACACTCTGTTGCAAAAAAGCTTCAACTCAGTGAGATAAACACTTTTTTACCGTATGGCTATATCTTTTCAAAATGTCGCAGGATCACAATGATTTTGACTTATATTATGCAGAATCAAGCCCTTTTCAACATATTTCAGCACCAGCAAGCTGCTAGAAAGGAATCTTTAGTTATTGACACTCTGTTGCAAAAAAGCTTCAACTCAGTGAGATAAACACTTTTTGACCATATGGCTATATCTTTTCAAAATGTTGCAGGATCACAATGAATTTGACTTATATTATGCAGAATCAAGCCCTTTTCAACATATTTCAGCACCAGCAAGCTGCTAGAAAGGAATCTTTAGTTATTGACACTCTTTATCAAAAAAGCTTCAACTCAGTGAGATAAACACTTTTTGACCGTATGGCTATATCTTTTCAAAATGTTGCAGGATCACAATGATTTTGACTTATATTATGCAGAATCAAGCCCTTTTCAACATATTTCAGCACCAGCAAGCTGCTAGAAAGGAATCTTTAGTTATTGACACTCTGTTGCAAAAAAGCTTCAACTCAGTGAGATAAACACTTTTTGACCGTATGGCTATATCTTTTCAAAATGTTGCAGGATCACAATGATTTTGACTTATATTATGCAGAATCAAGCCCTTTTCAACATATTTCAGCACCAGCAAGCTGCTAGAAAGGAATCTTTAGTTATTGACACTCTGTTGCAAAAAAGCTTCAAATCATTGAGATAAACACTTTTTGACCATATGGCTATATCTTTTCAAAATGTTGCAGGATCACGATGAATTTGACTTATATTATGCAGAATCAAGCCCTTTTCAACATATTTCAGGACCAGCAAGCTGCTAGAAAGGAATCTTTAGTTATTGACACTCTTTATCAAAAAAGCTTCAACTCAGTGAGATAAACACTTTTTGACCGTATGGCTATATCTTTTCAAAATGTTGCAGGATCACAATGATTTTGACTTATATTATGCAGAATCAAGCCCTTTTCAACATATTTCAGCACCAGCAAGCTGCTAGAAAGGAATCTTTAGTTATTGACACTCTGTTGCAAAAAAGCTTCAACTCAGTGAGATAAACACTTTTTGACCGTATGGCTATATCTTTTCAAAATGTTGCAGGATCACAATGATTTTGACTTATATTATGCAGAATCAAGCCCTTTTCAACATATTTCAGCACCAGCAAGCTGCTAGAAAGGAATCTTTAGTTATTGACACTCTGTTGCAAAAAAGCTTCAACTCAG
Organism: Fistularia commersonii; assembly: GCF_037954325.1. Classification (NCBI taxonomy): domain Eukaryota; kingdom Metazoa; phylum Chordata; class Actinopteri; order Syngnathiformes; family Fistulariidae; genus Fistularia; species Fistularia commersonii. The sequence goes on from NC_141315.1 coordinate 1,101,977, forward strand.
TGAGATAAACACTTTTTGACCGTATGGCTATATCTTTTCAAAATGTTGCAGGATCACAATGATTTTGACTTATATTATGCAGAATCAAGCCCTTTTCAACATATTTCAGCACCAGCAAGCTGCTAGAAAGGAATCTTTAGTTATTGACACTCTGTTGCAAAAAAGCTTCAAGTCAGTGAGATAAAAACTTTTTGACCGTATGGCTATATCTTTTCAAAATGTTGCAGGATCACAATGATTTTGACTTATATTATGCAGAATCAAGCCCTTTTCAACATATTTCAGCACCAGCAAGCTGCTAGAAAGGAATCTTTAGTTATTGACACTCTTTATCAAAAAAGCTTCAACTCAGTGGGATAAACACTTTTTGACCATATGGCTATATCTTTTCAAAATGTTGCAGGATCACAATGATTTTGACATATATTATGCAGAATCAAGCCCTTTTCAACATATTTCAGCACCAGCAAGCTGCTAGAAAGGAATCTTTAGTTATTGACACTCTGTTGCAAAAAAGCTTCAAGTCAGTGAGATAAAAACTTTTTGACCGTATGGCTATATCTTTTCAAAATGTTGCAGGATCACGATGAATTTGACTTATATTATGCAGAATCAAGCCCTTTTCAACATATTTCAGGACCAGCAAGCTGCTAGAAAGGAATCTTTAGTTATTGACACTCTTTATCAAAAAAGCTTCAACTCAGTGAGATAAACACTTTTTGACCGTATGGCTATATCTTTTCAAAATGTTGCAGGATCACAATGATTTTGACTTATATTATGCAGAATCAAGCCCTTTTCAACATATTTCAGCACCAGCAAGCTGCTAGAAAGGAATCTTTAGTTATTGACACTCTGTTGCAAAAAAGCTTCAACTCAGTGAGATAAACACTTTTTGACCGTATGGCTATATCTTTTCAAAATGTTGCAGGATCACAATGATTTTGACTTATATTATGCAGAATCAAGCCCTTTTCAACATATTTCAGCACCAGCAAGCTGCTAGAAAGGAATCTTTAGTTATTGACACTCCGTTGCAAAAAAGCTTCAACTCAGTGAGATAAACACTTTTTGACCGTATGGCTATATCTTTTCAAAATGTTGCAGGATCACAATGATTTTGACTTATATTATGCAGAATCAAGCCCTTTTCAACATATTTCAGCACCAGCAAGCTACTAGAAAGGAATCTTTAGTTATTGACACTCTGTTGCAAAAAAGCTTCAAGTCAGTGAGATAAAAACTTTTTGACCGTATGGCTATATCTTTTCAAAATGTTGCAGGATCACAATGATTTTGACTTATATTATGCAGAATCAAGCCCTTTTCAACATATTTCAGCACCAGCAAGCTGCTAGAAAGGAATCTTTAGTTATTGACACTCTTTATCAAAAAAGCTTCAACTCAGTGGGATAAACACTTTTTGACCATATGGCTATATCTTTTCAAAATGTTGCAGGATCACAATGATTTTGACATATATTATGCAGAATCAAGCCCTTTTCAACATATTTCAGCACCAGCAAGCTGCTAGAAAGGAATCTTTAGTTATTGACACTCTGTTGCAAAAAAGCTTCAAGTCAGTGAGATAAAAACTTTTTGACCGTATGGCTATATCTTTTCAAAATGTTGCAGGATCACAATGATTTTGACTTATATTATGCAGAATCAAGCCCTTTTCAACATATTTCAGCACCAGCAAGCTGCTAGAAAGGAATCTTTAGTTATTGACAATCTTTATCAAAAAAGCTTCAACTCAGTGGGATAAACACTTTTTGACCATATGGCTATATCTTTTCAAAATGTTGCAGGATCACAATGATTTTGACATATATTATGCAGAATCAAGCCCTTTTCAACATATTTCAGCACCAGCAAGCTGCTAGAAAGGAATCTTTAGTTATTGACACTCTGTTGCAAAAAAGCTTCAACTCAGTGAGATAAACACTTTTTGACCATATGGCTATATCTTTTCAAAATGTTGCAGGATCACAATGATTTTGACTTATATTATGCAGAATCAAGCCCTTTTCAACATATTTCAGCACCAGCAAGCTGCTAGAAAGGAATCTTTAGTTATTGACACTCTGTTGCAAAAAAGCTTCAACTCAGTGAGATAAACACTTTTTGACCGTATGGCTATATCTTTTCAAAATGTTAAAGGATCACAATGATTTTGACTTATATTATGCAGAATCAAGCCCTTTTCAACATAATTCAGCACCAGCAAGCTGCTAGAAAGGAATCTTTAGTTATTGACACTCTGTTGCAAAAAAGCTTCAACTCAGTGAGATAAACACTTTTTGACCGTATGGCTATATCTTTTCAAAATGTTGCAGGATCACAATGATTTTGACTTATATTATGCAGAATCAAGCCCTTTTCAACATATTTCAGCACCAGCAAGCTGCTAGAAAGGAATCTTTAGTTATTGACACTTTGTTGCAAAAAAGCTTCAACTCAGTGAGATAAACACTTTTTGACCGTATGGCTATATCTTTTCAAAATGTTGCAGGATCACAATGATTTTGACTTATATTATGCAGAATCAAGCCCTTTTCAACATATTTCAGTACCAGCAAGCTGCTAGAAAGGAATCTTTAGTTATTGACACTCTGTTGCAAAAAAGCTTCAACTCAGTGAGATAAACACTTTTTGACCGTATGGCTATATCTTTTCAAAATGTTGCAGGATCACAATGATTTTAACTTATATTATGCAGAATCAAGCCCTTTTCAACATATTTCAGCACCAGCAAGCTGCTAGAAAGGAATCTTTAGTTATTGACACTCTGTTGCAAAAAAGCTTCAACTCAGTGAGATAAACACTTTTTGACCGTATGGCTATATCTTTTCAAAATGTTGCAGGATCACAATGATTTTGACTTATATTATGCAGAATCAAGCCCTTTTCAACATATTTCAGCACCAGCAAGCTGCTAGAAAGGAATCTTTAGTTATTGACACTCTGTTGCAAAAAAGCTTCAACTCAGTGAGATAAACACTTTTTGACCATATGGCTATATCTTTTCAAAATGTTGCAGGATCACAATGAATTTGACTTATATTATGCAGAATCAAGCCCTTTTCAACATATTTCAGCACCAGCAAGCTGCTAGAAAGGAATCTTTAGTTATTGACACTCTTTATCAAAAAAGCTTCAACTCAGTGAGATAAACACTTTTTGACCGTATGGCTATATCTTTTCAAAATGTTGCAGGATCACAATGATTTTGACTTATATTATGCAGAATCAAGCCCTTTTCAACATATTTCAGCACCAGCAAGCTGCTAGAAAGGAATCTTTAGTTATTGACACTCTGTTGCAAAAAAGCTTCAACTCAGTGAGATAAACACTTTTTGACCGTATGGCTATATCTTTTCAAAATGTTGCAGGATCACAATGATTTTGACTTATATTATGCAGAATCAAGCCCTTTTCAACATATTTCAGCACCAGCAAGCTGCTAGAAAGGAATCTTTAGTTATTGACACTCTGTTGCAAAAAAGCTTCAACTCAGTGAGATAAACGCTTTTTGACCGTATGGCTATATCTTTTCAAAATGTTGCAGGATCACAATGAATTTGACTTATATTATGCAGAATCAAGCCCTTTTCAACATATTTCAGCACCAGCAAGCTGCTAGAAAGGAATCTTTAGTTATTGACACTCTGTTGCAAAAAAGCTTCAACTCAGTGAGATAAACACTTTTTGACCATATGGCTATATCTTTTCAAAATGTTGCTAGATCACAATGATTTTGACTTATATTATGCAGAATCAAGCCCTTTTCAACATATTTCATCACCAGCAAGCTGCTAGAAAGGAATCTTTAGTTATTGACACTCTGTTGCAAAAAAGCTTCAACTCAGTGAGATAAACACTTTTTGACCGTATGGCTATATCTTTTCAAAATGTTGCAGGATCACAATGATTTTGACTTATATTATGCAGAATCAAGCCCTTTTCAACATATTTCAGCACCAGCAAGCTGCTAGAAAGGAATCTTTAGTTATTGACACTCTGTTGCAAAAAAGCTTCAACTCAGTGAGATAAACACTTTTTGACCGTATGGCTATGTCTTTTCAAAATGTTAAAGGATCACAATGATTTTGACTTCTATTATGCAGAATCAAGCCCTTTTCAACATATTTCAGCACCAGCAAGCTGCTAGAAAGGAATCTTTAGTTATTGACACTCTGTTGCAAAAAAGCTTCAACTCAGTGAGATAAACACTTTTTGACCGTATGGCTATATCTTTTCAAAATGTTGCAGGATCACAATGAATTTGACTTATATTATGCAGAATCAAGCCCTTTTCAACATATTTCAGCACCAGCAAGCTGCTAGAAAGGAATCTTTAGTTATTGACACTCTGTTGCAAAAAAGCTTCAACTCAGTGAGATAAACACTTTTTGACCATATGGCTATATCTTTTCAAAATGTTGCTAGATCACAATGATTTTGACTTATATTATGCAGAATCAAGCCCTTTTCAACATATTTCAGCACCAGCAAGCTGCTAGAAAGGAATCTTTAGTTATTGACATTCTGTTGCAAAAAAGCTTCAACTCAGTGAGATAAACACTTTTTGACCGTATGGCTATATCTTTTCAAAATGTTGCAGGATCACAATGATTTTGACTTATATTATGCAGAATCAAGCCCTTTTCAACATATTTCAGCACCAGCAAGCTGCTAGAAAGGAATCTTTAGTTATTGACACTCTGTTGCAAAAAAGCTTCAACTCAGTGAGATAAACACTTTTTGACCGTATGGCTATATCTTTTCAAAATGTTGCAGGATCACAATGATTTTGACTTATATTATGCAGAATCAAGCCCTTTTCAACATATTTCAGCACCAGCAAGCTGCTAGAAAGGAATCTTTAGTTATTGACACTCTGTTGCAAAAAAGCTTCAACTCAGTGAGATAAACACTTTTTGACCGTATGGCTATATCTTTTCAAAATGTTGCAGGATCACAATGATTTTGACTTATATTATGCAGAATCAAGCCCTTTTCAACATATTTCAGCACCAGCAAGCTGCTAGAAAGGAATCTTTAGTTATTGACACTCTGTTGCAAAAAAGCTTCAACTCAGTGAGATAAACACTTTTTGACCGTATGGCTATATCTTTTCAAAATGTTGCAGGATCACAATGATTTTGACTTATATTATGCAGAATCAAGCCCTTTTCAACATATTTCAGCACCAGCAAGCTGCTAGAAAGGAATCTTTAGTTATTGACACTCTGTTGCAAAAAAGCTTCAACTCAGTGAGATAAACACTTTTTGACCGTATGGCTATATCTTTTCAAAATGTTGCAGGATCACAATGATTTTGACTTATATTTTGCAGAATCAAGCCCTTTTCAACATATTTCAGCACCAGCAAGCTGCTAGAAAGGAATCTTTAGTTATTGACACTCTGTTGCAAAAAAGCTTCAACTCAGTGAGATAAACACTTTTTGACCGTATGGCTATATCTTTTCAAAATGTTGCAGGATCACAATGATTTTGACTTATATTATGCAGAATCAAGCCCTTTTCAACATATTTCAGCACCAGCAAGCTGCTAGAAAGGAATCTTTAGTTATTGACACTCTGTTGCAAAAAAGCTTCAAATCAGTGAGATAAACACTTTTTGACCATATGGCTATATCTTTTCAAAATGTTGCAGGATCACGATGAATTTGACTTATATTATGCAGAATCAAGCCCTTTTCAACATATTTCAGCACCAGCAAGCTGCTAGAAAGGAATCTTTAGTTATTGACACTCTGTTGCAAAAAAGCTTCAACTCAGTGAGATAGACACTTTTTGACCGTATGGCTTTATCTTTTCAAAATGTCGCAGGATCACAATGATTTTGACTTATATTATGCAGAATCAAGCCCTTTTCAACATATTTCAGCACCAGCAAGCTGCTAGAAAGGAATCTTTAGTTATTGACACTCTGTTTCAAAAAAGCTTCAACTCAGTGAGATAAACACTTTTTGACCGTATGGCTATATCTTTTCAAAATGTTGCAGGATCACAATGATTTTGACTTATATTATGCAGAATCAAGCCCTTTTCAACATATTTCAGCACCAGCAAGCTGCTAGAAAGGAATCTTTAGTTATTGACACTCTGTTGCAAAAAAGCTTCAACTCAGTGAGATAAACACTTTTTGACCGTATGGCTATATTTTTTCAAAATGTTGCAGGATCACAATGAATTTGACTTATATTATGCAGAATCAAGCCCTTTTCAACATATTTCAGCACCAGCAAGCTGCTAGAAAGGAATCTTTAGTTATTGACACTCTTTATCAAAAAAGCTTCAACTCAGTGAGATAAACACTTTTTGACCGTATGGCTATATCTTTTCAAAATGTTGCAGGATCACAATGATTTTGACTTATATTATGCAGAATCAAGCCCTTTTCAACATATTTCAGCACCAGCAAGCTGCTAGAAAGGAATCTTTAGTTATTGACACTCTGTTGCAAAAAAGCTTCAACTCAGTGAGATAAACACTTTTTGACCATATGGCTATATCTTTTCAAAATGTTGCAGGATCACAATGAATTTGACTTATATTATGCAGAATCAAGCCCTTTTCAACATATTTCAGCACCAGCAAGCTGCTAGAAAGGAATCTTTAGTTATTGACACTCTTTATCAAAAAAGCTTCAACTCAGTGAGATAAACACTTTTTGACCGTATGGCTATATCTTTTCAAAATGTTGCAGGATCACAATGATTTTGACTTATATTATGCAGAATCAAGCCCTTTTCAACATATTTCAGCACCAGCAAGCTGCTAGAAAGGAATCTTTAGTTATTGACACTCTGTTGCAAAAAAGCTTCAACTCAGTGAGATAAACACTTTTTGACCGTATGGCTGTATCTTTTCAAAATGTTGCAGGATCACAATGATTTTGACTTATATTATGCAGAATCAAGCCCTTTTCAACATATTTCAGCACCAGCAAGCTGCTCGAAAGGAATCTTTAGTTATTGACACTCTGTTGCAAAAAAGCTTCAACTCAGTGAGATAAACACTTTTTGACCGTATGGCTATATCTTTTCAAAATGTTGCAGGATCACAATGATTTTGACTTATATTATGCAGAATCAAGCCCTTTTCAACATATTTCAGCACCAGCAAGCTGCTAGAAAGGAATCTTTAGTTATTGACACTCTTTATCAAAAAAGCTTCAACTCAGTGAGATAAACACTTTTTGACCGTATGGCTATATCTTTTCAAAATGTTGCAGGATCACAATGATTTTGACTTATATTATGCAGAATCAAGCCCTTTTCAACATATTTCAGCACCAGCAAGCTGCTAGAAAGGAATCTTTAGTTATTGACACTCTGTTTCAAAAAAGCTTCAACTCAGTGAGATAAACACTTTTTGACCGTATGGCTATATCTTTTCAAAATGTTGCAGGATCACAATGATTTTGACTTATATCATGCAGAATCAAGCCCTTTTCAACATATTTCAGCACCAGCAAGCTGCTAGAAAGGAATCTTTAGTTATTGACACTCTGTTGCAAAAAAGCTTCAACTCAGTGAGATAAACACTTTTTGACCGTATGGCTATATCTTTTCAAAATGTTGCAAGATCACAATGATTTTGACTTATATCATGCAGAATCAAGCCCTTTTCAACATATTTCAGCACCAGCAAGCTGCTAGAAAGGAATCTTTAGTTATTGACACTCTGTTGCAAAAAAGCTTCAACTCAGTGAGATAAACACTTTTTGACCGTATGGCTATATCTTTTCAAAATGTTGCAGGATCACAATGATTTTGACTTATATTATGCAGAATCAAGCCCTTTTCAACATATTTCAGCACCAGCAAGCTGCTAGAAAGGAATCTTTAGTTATTGACACTCTGTTGCAAAAAAGCTTCAACTCAGTGAGATAAACACTTTTTTACCGTATGGCTATATCTTTTCAAAATGTTGCAGGATCACAATGATTTTGACTTATATTATGCAGAATCAAGCCCTTTTCAACATATTTCAGCACCAGCAAGCTGCTAGAAAGGAATCTTTAGTTATTGACACTCTTTATCAAAAAAGCTTCAACTCAGTGAGATAAACACTTTTTGACCGTATGGCTATATCTTTTCAAAATGTTGCAGGATCACAATGATTTTGACTTATATTATGCAGAATCAAGCCCTTTTCAACATATTTCAGCACCAGCAAGCTGCTAGAAAGGAATCTTTAGTTATTGACACTCTGTTGCAAAAAAGCTTCAACTCAGTGAGATAAACACTTTTTGACCGTATGGCTTTATCTTTTCAAAATGTCGCAGGATCACAATGATTTTGACTTATATTATGCAGAATCAAGCCCTTTTCAACATATTTCAGCACCAGCAAGCTGCTAGAAAGGAATCTTTAGTTATTGACACTCTGTTTCAAAAAAGCTTCAACTCAGTGAGATAAACACTTTTTGACCGTATGGCTATATCTTTTCAAAATGTTGCAGGATCACAATGATTTTGACTTATATTATGCAGAATCAAGCCCTTTTCAACATATTTCAGCACCAGCAAGCTGCTAGAAAGGAATCTTTAGTTATTGACACTCTGTTGCAAAAAAGCTTCAACTCAGTGAGATAAACACTTTTTGACCGTATGGCTATATCTTTTCAAAATGTTGCAGGATCACAATGATTTTGACTTATATTATGCAGAATCAAGCCCTTTTCAACATATTTCAGCACCAGCAAGCTGCTAGAAAGGAATCTTTAGTTATTGACACTCTGTTTCAAAAAAGCTTCAACTCAGTGAGATAAACACTTTTTGACCGTATGGCTATATCTTTTCAAAATGTTGCAGGATCACAATGATTTTGACTTATATTATGCAGAATCAAGCCCTTTTCAACATATTTCAGCACCAGCAAGCTGCTAGAAAGGAATCTTTAGTTATTGACACTCTGTTGCAAAAAAGCTTCAACTCAGTGAGATAAACACTTTTTGACCGTATGGCTATATTTTTTCAAAATGTTGCAGGATCACAATGAATTTGACTTATATTATGCAGAATCAAGCCCTTTTCAACATATTTCAGCACCAGCAAGCTGCTAGAAAGGAATCTTTAGTTATTGACACTCTTTATCAAAAAAGCTTCAACTCAGTGAGATAAACACTTTTTGACCGTATGGCTATATCTTTTCAAAATGTTGCAGGATCACAATGATTTTGACTTATATTATGCAAAATCAAGCCCTTTTCAACATATTTCAGCACCAGCAAGCTGCTAGAAAGGAATCTTTAGTTATTGACACTCTGTTGCAAAAAAGCTTCAACTCAGTGAGATAAACACTTTTTGACCATATGGCTATATCTTTTCAAAATGTTGCAGGATCACAATGAATTTGACTTATATTATGCAGAATCAAGCCCTTTTCAACATATTTCAGCACCAGCAAGCTGCTAGAAAGGAATCTTTAGTTATTGACACTCTTTATCAAAAAAGCTTCAACTCAGTGAGATAAACACTTTTTGACCGTATGGCTATATCTTTTCAAAATGTTGCAGGATCACAATGATTTTGACTTATATTATGCAGAATCAAGCCCTTTTCAACATATTTCAGCACCAGCAAGCTGCTAGAAAGGAATCTTTAGTTATTGACACTCTGTTGCAAAAAAGCTTCAACTCAGTGAGATAAACACTTTTTGACCGTATGGCTATATCTTTTCAAAATGTTGCAGGATCACAATGATTTTGACTTATATTATGCAGAATCAAGCCCTTTTCAACATATTTCAGCACCAGCAAGCTGCTCGAAAGGAATCTTTAGTTATTGACACTCTGTTGCAAAAAAGCTTCAACTCAGTGAGATAAACACTTTTTGACCGTATGGCTATATCTTTTCAAAATGTTGCAGGATCACAATGATTTTGACTTATATTATGCAGAATCAAGCCCTTTTCAACATATTTCAGCACCAGCAAGCTGCTAGAAAGGAATCTTTAGTTATTGACACTCTTTATCAAAAAAGCTTCAACTCAGTGAGATAAACACTTTTTGACCGTATGGCTATATCTTTTCAAAATGTTGCAGGATCACAATGATTTTGACTTATATTATGCAGAATCAAGCCCTTTTCAACATATTTCAGCACCAGCAAGCTGCTAGAAAGGAATCTTTAGTTATTGACACTCTGTTTCAAAAAAGCTTCAACTCAGTGAGATAAACACTTTTTGACCGTATGGCTATATCTTTTCAAAATGTTGCAGGATCACAATGATTTTGACTTATATTATGCAGAATCAAGCCCTTTTCAACATATTTCAGCACCAGCAAGCTGCTAGAAAGGAATCTTTAGTTATTGACACTCTGTTGCAAAAAAGCTTCAACTCAGTGAGATAAACACTTTTTGACCGTATGGCTATATCTTTTCAAAATGTTGCAAGATCACAATGATTTTGACTTATATCATGCAGAATCAAGCCCTTTTCAACATATTTCAGCACCAGCAAGCTGCTAGAAAGGAATCTTTAGTTATTGACACTCTGTTGCAAAAAAGCTTCAACTCAGTGAGATAAACACTTTTTGACCGTATGGCTATATCTTTTCAAAATGTTGCAGGATCACAATGATTTTGACTTATATTATGCAGAATCAAGCCCTTTTCAACATATTTCAGCACCAGCAAGCTGCTAGAAAGGAATCTTTAGTTATTGACACTCTGTTGCAAAAAAGCTTCAACTCAGTGAGATAAACACTTTTTTACCGTATGGCTATATCTTTTCAAAATGTTGCAGGATCACAATGATTTTGACTTATATTATGCAGAATCAAGCCCTTTTCAACATATTTCAGCACCAGCAAGCTGCTAGAAAGGAATCTTTAGTTATTGACACTCTTTATCAAAAAAGCTTCAACTCAGTGAGATAAACACTTTTTGACCGTATGGCTATATCTTTTCAAAATGTTGCAGGATCACAATGATTTTGACTTATATTATGCAGAATCAAGCCCTTTTCAACATATTTCAGCACCAGCAAGCTGCTAGAAAGGAATCTTTAGTTATTGACACTCTGTTGCAAAAAAGCTTCAACTCAGTGAGATAAACACTTTTTGACCGTATGGCTTTATCTTTTCAAAATGTCGCAGGATCACAATGATTTTGACTTATATTATGCAGAATCAAGCCCTTTTCAACATATTTCAGCACCAGCAAGCTGCTAGAAAGGAATCTTTAGTTATTGACACTCTGTTGCAAAAAAGCTTCAACTCAGTGAGATAAACACTTTTTGACCGTATGGCTATATTTTTTCAAAATGTTGCAGGATCACAATGAATTTGACTTATATTATGCAAAATCAAGCCCTTTTCAACATATTTCAGCACCAGCAAGCTGCTAGAAAGGAATCTTTAGTTATTGACACTCTTTATCAAAAAAGCTTCAACTCAGTGAGATAAACACTTTTTGACCGTATGGCTATATCTTTTCAAAATGTTGCAGGATCACAATGATTTTGACTTATATTATGCAGAATCAAGCCCTTTTCAACATATTTCAGCACCAGCAAGCTGCTAGAAAGGAATCTTTAGTTATTGACACTCTGTTGCAAAAAAGCTTCAACTCAGTGAGATAAACACTTTTTGACCGTATGGCTATATCTTTTCAAAATGTTGCAGGATCACAATGATTTTGACTTATATTATGCAGAATCAAGCCCTTTTCAACATATTTCAGCACCAGCAAGCTGCTAGAAAGGAATCTTTAGTTATTGACACTCTTTATCAAAAAAGCTTCAACTCAGTGAGATAAACACTTTTTGACCGTATGGCTATATCTTTTCAAAATGTTACAAGATCACAATGATTTTGACTTATATTATGCAGAATCAAGCCCTTTTCAACATATTTCAGCACCAGCAAGCTGCTAGAAAGGAATCTTTAGTTATTGACACTCTTTATCAAAAAAGCTTCAACTCAGTGAGATAAACACTTTTTGACCGTATGGCTATATCTTTTCAAAATGTTGCAGGATCACAATGATTTTGACTTATATTATGCAGAATCAAGCCCTTTTCAACATATTTCAGCACCAGCAAGCTGCTAGAAAGGAATCTTTAGTTATTGACACTCTTTATCAAAAAAGCTTCAACTCAGTGAGATAAACACTTTTTGACCGTATGGCTATATCTTTTCAAAATGTTGCAGGATCACAATGATTTTGACTTATATTATGCAGAATCAAGCCCTTTTCAACATATTTCAGCACCAGCAAGCTGCTAGAAAGGAATCTTTAGTTATTGACACTCTGTTGCAAAAAAGCTTCAACTCAGTGAGATAAACACTTTTTGACCGTATGGCTATATCTTTTCAAAATGTTGCAGGATCACAATGATTTTGACTTATATTATGCAGAATCAAGCCCTTTTCAACATATTTCAGCACCAGCAAGCTGCTAGAAAGGAATCTTTAGTTATTGACACTCTGTTGCAAAAAAGCTTCAACTCAGTGAGATAAACACTTTTTGACCGTATGGCTATATCTTTTCAAAATGTTGCAGGATCACAATGAATTTGACTTATATTATGCAGAATCAAGCCCTTTTCAACATATTTCAGCACCAGCAAGCTGCTAGAAAAGAATCTTTAGTTATTGACACTCTTTATCAAAAAAGCTTCAACTCAGTGAGATAAACACTTTTTGACCGTATGGCTATATCTTTTCAAAATGTTGCAGGATCACAATGATTTTGACTTATATTATGCAGAATCAAGCCCTTTTCAACATATTTCAGCACCAGCAAGCTGCTAGAAAGGAATCTTTAGTTATTGACACTCTGTTGCAAAAAAGCTTCAACTCAGTGAGATAAAAACTTTTTGACCGTATGGCTATATCTTTTCAAAATGTTGCAGGATCACATGGATTTTGACTTATATTATGCAGAATCAAGCCCTTTTCAACATATTTCAGCACCAGCAAGCTGCTAGAAAGGAATCTTTAGTTATTGACACTCTGTTGCAAAAAAGCTTCAACTCAGTGAGATAAACACTTTTTGACCGTATGGCTATATCTTTTCAAAATGTTGCAGGATCACAATGATTTTGACTTATATTATGCAGAATCAAGCCCTTTTCAACATATTTCAGCACCAGCAAGCTGCTAGAAAGGAATCTTTAGTTATTGACACTCTGTTGCAAAAAAGCTTCAACGTAGTGAGATAAACACTTTTTGACCGTATGGCTATATCTTTTCAAAATGTTGCAGGATCACAATGATTTTGACTTATATCATGCAGAATCAAGCCCTTTTCAACATATTTCAGCACCAGCAAGCTGCTAGAAAGGAATCTTTAGTTATTGACACTCTGTTGCAAAAAAGCTTCAACTCAGTGGGATAAACACTTTTTGACCGTATGGCTATATCTTTTCAAAATGTTGCAGGATCACAATGATTTTGACTTATATTATGCAGAATCAAGCCCTTTTCAACATATTTCAGCACCAGCAAGCTGCTAGAAAGGAATCTTTAGTTATTGACACTCTGTTGCAAAAAAGCTTCAACTCAGTGAGATAAACACTTTTTGACCGTATGGCTATATCTTTTCAAAATGTTGCAGGATCACAATGATTTTGACTTATATTCTGCAGAATCAAGCCCTTTTCAACATATTTCAGCGCCAGCAAGCTGCTAGAAAGGAATCTTTAGTTATTGACACTCTGTTGCAAAAAAGCTTCAACTCAGTGAGATAAACACTTTTTGACCGTATGGCTATATCTTTTCAAAATGTTGCAGGATCACAATGATTTTGACTTATATTATGCAGAATCAAGCCCTTTTCAACATATTTCAGCACCAGCAAGCTGCTAGAAAGGAATATTTAGTTATTGACACTCTGTTGCAAAAAAGCTTCAACTCAGTGAGATAAACACTTTTTGACCGTATGGCTATATCTTTTCAAAATGTTGCAGGATCACAATGATTTTGACTTATATTATGCAGAATCAAGCCCTTTTCAACATATTTCAGCACCAGCAAGCTGCTAGAAAGGAATCTTTAGTTATTGACACTCTGTTGCAAAAAAGCTTCAACTCAGTGAGATAAACACTTTTTGACCGTATGGCTATATCTTTTCAAAATGTTGCAGGATCACAATGATTTTGACTTATATTATGCAGAATCAAGCCCTTTTCAACATATTTCAGCACCAGCAAGCTGCTAGAAAGGAATCTTTAGTTATTGACACTCTGTTGCAAAAAAGCTTCAACTCAGTGAGATAAACACTTTTTGACCGTATGGCTATATCTTTTCAAAATGTTGCAGGATCACAATGATTTTGACTTATATTATGCAGAATCAAGCCCTTTTCAACATATTTCAGCACCAGCAAGCTGCTAGAAAGGAATCTTTAGTTATTGACACTCTGTTGCAAAAAAGCTTCAACTCAGTGAGATAAACACTTTTTGACCGTATGGCTATATCTTTTCAAAATGTTGCAGGATCACAATGATTTTGACTTATATTATGCAGATTCAAGCCCTTTTCAACATATTTCAGCACCAGCAAGCTGCTAGAAAGGAATCTTTAGTTATTGACACTCTGTTGCAAAAAAGCTTCAACTCAGTGAGATAAAAACTTTTTGACCGTATGGCTATATCTTTTCAAAATGTTGCAGGATCACAATGATTTTGACTTATATTATGCAGAATCAAGCCCTTTTCAACATATTTCAGCACCAGCAAGCTGCTAGAAAGGAATCTTTAGTTATTGACACTCTGTTGCAAAAAAGCTTCAACTCAGTGAGATAAACACTTTTTGACCGTATGGCTATATCGTTTCAAAATGTTGCAGGATCACAATGATTTTGACTTATATTATGCAGAATCAAGCCCTTTTCAACATATTTCAGCACCAGCAAGCTGCTAGAAAGGAATCTTTAGTTATTGACACTCTGTTGCAAAAAAGCTTCAACTCAGTGAGATAAACACTTTTTGACCGTATGGCTATATCTTTTCAAAATGTTGCAGGATCACAATGATTTTGACTTATATTATGCAGAATCAAGCCCTTTTCAACATATTTCAGCACCAGCAAGCTGCTAGAAAGGAATCTTTAGTTATTGACACTCTGTTGCAAAAAAGCTTCAACTCAGTGAGATAAACACTTTTTGACCGTATGGCTATATCTTTTCAAAATGTTGCAGGATCACAATGATTTTGACTTATATTATGCAGAATCAAGCCCTTTTCAACATATTTCAGCACCAGCAAGCTGCTAGAAAGGAATCTTTAGTTATTGACACTCTGTTGCAAAAAAGCTTCAACTCAGTGAGATAAACACTTTTTGACCGTATGGCTATATCTTTTCAAAATGTTGCAGGATCATAATGATTTTGACTTATATTATGCAGAATCAAGCCCTTTTCAACATATTTCAGCACCAGCAAGCTGCTAGAAAGGAATCTTTAGTTATTGACACTCTGTTGCAAAAAAGCTTCAACGTAGTGAGATAAACACTTTTTGACCGTATGGCTATATCTTTTCAAAATGTTGCAGGATCACAATGATTTTGACTTATATCATGCAAAATCAAGCCCTTTTCAACATATTTCAGCACCAGCAAGCTGCTAGAAAGGAATCTTTAGTTATTGACACTCTGTTGCAAAAAAGCTTCAACTCAGTGAGATAAACACTTTTTGACCGTATGGCTATATCTTTTCAAAATGTTGCAGGATCACAATGATTTTGACTTATATTATGCAGAATCAAGCCCTTTTCAACATATTTCAGCACCAGCAAGCTGCTAGAAAGGAATCTTTAGTTATTGACACTCTGTTGCAAAAAAGCTTCAACTCAGTGAGATAAACACTTTTTGACCGTATGGCTATATCTTTTCAAAATGTTGCAGGATCACAATGATTTTGACTTATATTATGCAGAATCAAGCCCTTTTCAACATATTTCAGCACCAGCAAGCTGCTAGAAAGGAATCTTTAGTTATTGACACTCTGTTGCAAAAAAGCTTCAACTCAGTGAGATAAACACTTTTTGACCGTATGGCTATATCTTTTCAAAATGTTGCAGGATCATAATGATTTTGACTTATATTATGCAGAATCAAGCCCTTTTCAACATATTTCAGCACCAGCAAGCTGCTAGAAAGGAATCTTTAGTTATTGACACTCTGTTGCAAAAAAGCTTCAACGTAGTGAGATAAACACTTTTTGACCGTATGGCTATATCTTTTCAAAATGTTGCAGGATCACAATGATTTTGACTTATATCATGCAAAATCAAGCACTTTTCAACATATTTCAGCACCAGGAAGCTGCTAGAAAGGAATCTTTAGTTATTGACACTCTGTTGCAAAAAAGCTTCAACTCAGTGAGATAAACACTTTTTGACCGTATGGCTATATCTTTTCAAAATGTTGCAGGATCACAATGATTTTGACTTATATTATGCAGAATCAAGCCCTTTTCAACATATTTCAGCACCAGCAAGCTGCTAGAAAGGAATCTTTAGTTATTGACACTCTGTTGAAAAAAAGCTTCAACTAAGTGAGAAAAACACTTTTTGACCGTATGGCTATATCTTTTCAAAATGTTGCAGGATCACAATGATTTTGACTTATATCATGCAAAATCAAGCACTTTTCAACATATTTCAGCACCAGCAAGCTGCTAGAAAGGAATCTTTAGTTATTGACACTCTGTTGCAAAAAAGCTTCAACTCAGTGAGATAAACACTTTTTGACCGTATGGCTATATCTTTTCAAAATGTTGCAGGATCACAATGATTTTGACTTATATTATGCAGAATCAAGCCCTTTTCAACATATTTCAGCACCAGCAAGCTGCTAGAAAGGAATCTTTAGTTATTGACACTCTTTATCAAAAAAGCTTCAACTCGGTGAGATAAGTACCTTTTGAACGAATGGCTATATCTTTTGAACCTGTGAAGGGATTACACTGAATTTGACATATATTGTGCAGAATCACATCCTAAACAACGTATTTCAACAGCAGAAACCAGCTTGATGAAATTCAAAAGTTATTTCCACTCCTAATCAAAAACGCTTTAACTCGGTGAGTTAAGCACTTTTTAACCTTATGGCTATATCTTTTGAACTTCTCGCTGGATTACACTGAATTTGACATATATTGTGCAGAATCATGTCCTAAGCAACATATTTCAGCAGCAGAAACCAGCTTGATGAAATTCCAAAGTTATTATCACTCCTAATCAAAAACGCTTCAACTCGGTGAGATAAGCACTTTTTGAACAAATGCCTATATATTTTGAACATGTGAAGGGATTACACTGAATTTGACATATATTGTGCAGAATCAGGTCCTAAACAACATATTTCAAGAGCAGAAACCAGTTTGATGAAATTCAAAAGTTATTATCACTCCTAATCATTAACGCTTCAACTCGGTGAGATAAGTACTTTTTGAACGACTGGCTATATCTTTTGTACCTCTGAAGGGATTTCACTAAATTTGACATATATTGTGCAGAATCATGTCCTAAACAACATATTTCAAGAGCAGAAACCAGCTTGATGAAATTCAAAAGTTATTATCACTCCTAATCATTAACGCTTCAACTCGGTGAGATAAGTACCTTTTGAACGAATGGCTATATCTTTTGAACCTGTGAAGGGATTACACTGAATTTGACATATATTGTGCAGAATCATATCCTAAACAACATATTTCAACAGCAGAAACAAGCTTAATGAAATTCCAAAGTTATTATCACTCCTAATCAAAAACGCTTCAACGCGGTGAGATAAGCACTTTTTGAACAGATGGCTATATATTTTGAACCTGTGAAGGGATTACACTGAATTTGACATATATTGTGCAGAATCATATCCTAAGCAACATATTTCAGCAGCAGAAACCAGCTTGATGAAATTCCAAAGATATTATCACTCCTAATCAAAAACGCTTCAACTCGGTGAGATAAGCACTTTTTGAACAAATGGCTATATATTTTGAACCTGTGAAGGGATTTCACTAAATTTTACATATATTGTGCAGAATCATGTCCTTAACAACATATTTCAATAGCAGAAACCAGCTTGATGAAATTCCAAAGTTATTTCCACTCCTAATCAAAAACGCTTCAACTCGGTGAGTTAAGCACTTTTTGACCTTACGGCTATATCTTTTGAACTTGACACTGGATTACACTGAATTTGACATATATTGTGCAGAATCATGTCCTTAACAACAAATTTCAACAGCAGAAACCAGCTTGATGAAATTCCATAGTTATTTCCACTCCTAATCAAAAATGCTTCAACTCGGTGAGATAAGCACTTTTTGAACAAATGGCTATATATTTTGAACCTGTGAAGGGATTACACTGAATTTGACTTATATTATGCAGAATCGTATCCTAAAAAATATATTTCAACAGCAGAAACTAGCCTGATGAAATTCCAAAGTTATTTCCACTCCTAATCAAAAACGCTTCAACTCGGTGAGATAAGCACTTTTTGAACGAATGGCTTTATCATTTGAACCTGTCAAGGGATTTCACAAAATTTGACATATATTGTGCAGAATCATGTCCTTAACAACATATTGCAACAGCAGAAACCAGCTTGATGAAATTCAAAAGTTATTTCCACTCCTAATCAAAAACGCTTCAACTCGGTGAGTTCAGCACTTTTTGACCTTATGGCTATATCTTTTGAACGTGTCGCTGGATTACACTGAATTTGACATATATTGTGCAGAATCATGTCCTAAACAACATATTTCAACAGCAGAAACCAGCTTGATGAAATTCCAAAGTTATTTCCACTCCTGATCAAAAACGCTTCAACTCGGTGAGATAAGCACTTTTTTGAACGAATGGCATTATCTTTTGAACCTGTGAAGGGATTTCACTAATTTTGACATATATTGTGCAGAATCATGTCCTTAACAACATATTTCAACAGCAGAAACCAGCTTGATGAAATTCCAAAGTTATTTCCACTCCTGATCAAAAACGCTTCAACTCAGTGAGATAAGGACTTTCTGAACGAATGGCTATATCTATTAAACTTGTTGCTGGATTACACTGAAGTTGACATATATTGTGCAGAATCATGTCCTAAACAACATATTTCAACAGCAGAAACCAGCTTGATTAAATTCCAAAGTTATTATCACCCCTAATCATAAACGCTTCAAGTCGGTGAGATAAGCACTTTTTGAACAAATGGCTATACATATTGAACATGTGAAGGGATTACACTGAATTTGACATATATTGTGCAGAATCATGTCCTGAACAACATATTTCAACAGCAGAAACCAGCTTGATGAAATTCCAAAGTCATTTCCACTCCTAATCAAAAACGCTTCAACTCGGTGCGTTAAGCTCTTTTTGACCTTATGGCTATATCTTTTGAACTTGACACTGGATTACACTGAATTTGACATATATTGTGCAGAATCATGTCCTTAACAACAAATTTCAACAGCAGAAACCAGCTTGATGAAATTCCATAGTTATTTCCACTCCTAATCAAAAACGCTTCAACTCGGTGAGATAAGCACTTTTTGAACAAATGGCTATATATTTTGAACCTGTGAAGGGATTACACTGAATTTGACTTATATTATGCAGAATCGTATCCTAAAAAACATATTTCAACAGCAGAAACTAGCCTGATGAAATTCCAAAGTTATTTCCACTCCTAATCAAAAACGCTTCAACTCGGTGAGATAAGCACTTTTTGAACAAATGGCTATATCTTTTGAACCTGTGAAGGGATTACACTGAATTTGACATATATTGTGCAGAATCAGGTCCTATACAACAGATTTCAACAGCAGAAACCAGCTTGATGAAATTCGAAAGTTATTTCCACTCCTGATCAAAAACGCTTCAACTCGGTGAGATAAGGACTTTCTGAACGAATGGCTATTATTAAACTTGTTGCTGGATTACACTGAAGTTGACATATATTGTGCAGAATCATGTCCTAAACAACATATTTCAACAGCAGAAACCAGCTTGATGAAATTCCAAAGTTATTATCACTCCTAATCATAAACGCTTCCACTCGGTGAGATAAACACTTTTTGTAACGAATGGCTATAATCTTTTGAACTTGTGGCTGGATTACACTGAATTTGACATATATTGTGCAGAATCATGTCCTAAACAACATATTTCAACAGCAGAAACCAGCTTGATGAAATTCCAACGGTATTTCCACTCCTAATCAAAAACGCTTCAACTTGGTGAGATAAGTACTTTTTGAACAAATGGCTATATCTTTTGAACCTGTGAAGGGATTACACTTAATTTGACATATATTGTGAAGAATCATGTCCTAAACAACATATATCAACGACAGAAACCAGCTTGATGAAATTCAAAAGTGATTTCCACTCCTGATCAAAAACGCTTCAACTCGGTGAGATAAGCACTTTTTGAACGAATGGCTTTATCATTTGAACCTGTGAAGGGATTTCACAAAATTTGACATATATTGTGCAGAATCATGTCCTTATCAACATATTGCAACAGCAGAAACCAGCTTGATGAAATTCAAAAGTTATTTCCACTCCTAATCAAAAACGCTTCAACTCGGTGAGTTCAGCACTTTTTGACCTTATGGCTATATCTTTTGAACGTGTCGCTGGATTACACTGAATTTGACATATATTGTGCAGAATCATGTCCTAAACAACATATTTCAACAGCAGAAACCAGCTTGATGAAATTCCAAAGTTATTTCCACTCCTGATCAAAAACGCTTCAACTCGGTGAGATAAGCACTTTTTTGAACGAATGGCATTATCTTTTGAACCTGTGAAGGGATTTCACTAATTTTGACATATATTGTGCAGAATCATGTCCTTAACAACATATTTCAACAGCAGAAACCAGCTTGATGAAATTCCAAAGTTATTTCCACTCCTGATCAAAAACGCTTCAACTCGGTGAGATAAGGACTTTCTGAACGAATGGCTATATCTATTAAACTTGTTGCTGGATTACACTGAAGTTGACATATATTGTGCAGAATCATGTCCTAAACAACATATTTCAACAGCAGAAACCAGCTTGATTAAATTCCAAAGTTATTATCACCCCTAATCATAAACGCTTCAACTCGGTGAGATAAGCACTTTTTGAACAAATGGCTATATATATTGAACATGTGAAGGGATTACACTGAATTTGACATATATTGTGCAGAATCATGTCCTAAACAACATATTTCAACAGCAGAAACCAGCTTGATGAAATTCCAAAGTTATTTCCACTCCTAATCAAAAACGCTTCAACTCGGTGCGTTAAGCTCTTTTTGACCTTATGGCTATATCTTTTGAACTTGACACTGGATTACACTGAATTTGACATATATTGTGCAGAATCATGTCCTAAACAACATATTTCAACAGCAGAAACAAGCTTGATGAAATTCCAAAATTATTATCACTCCTAATCATAAACGCTTCCACTCGGTGTGATAAGCACTTTTTGAACGAATGGCTATAATCTTTTGAACTTGTGGCTGGATTACACTGAATTTGACATATATTGTGCAGAATCATGTCCTAAACAACATATTTCTACAGCAGAAACCAGCTTGATGAAATTCAAAAGCTATTTCCACTCCTAATCAAAAACGCTTCAACTCGGTGAGATAAGAACTTTTTTGAACGAATGGCTTTATCTTTTGAACCTGTTAAGGGATTTCACTAAATTTGAAATATATTGTGCAGAATCATGTCCTTAACAACATATTTCAACAGCAAAAACCAGCTTGATGAAATTCAAAAGTTATTTCCACTCCTAATCAAAAACGCTTCAACTCGGTGAGTTAAGCACTTTTTGACCTTATGGCTATATCTTTTGAACTTCTCGCTGGATTACACTGAATTTGACATATATTGTGCAGAATCATGTCCTTAACAACATATTTCAACAGCAGAAACCAGCTTGATGATTCAAAAGTTATTTCCACTCCTAATCAAAAACGCTTCAACTCGGTGAGTTCAGCACTTTTTGACCTTATGGCTATATCTTTTGAACGTGTCGCTGGATTACACTGAATTTGACATATTGTGCAGAATCATGTCCTAAACAACATATTTCAACAGCAGAAACCAGCTTGATGAAATTCCAAAGTTATTTCCACTCCTGATCAAAAACGCTTCAACTCGATGAGATAAGCACTTTTTTGAACGAATGGCATTATCTTTTGAACCTGTGAAGGGATTTCACTAATTTTGACATATATTGTGCAGAATCATGTCCTTAACAACATATTTCAACAGCAGAAACCAGCTTGATGATATTCAAAAGTTATTTCCACTCCTGATCAAAAACGCTTCAACTCGGTGAGATAAGGACTTTCTGAACGAATGGCTATATCTATTAAACTTGTTGCTGGATTACACTGAAGTTGACATATATCGTGCAGAATCATGTCCTAAACAACATATTTCAACAGCAGAAACCAGCTTGATGAAATTCCAAAGTTATTATCACTCCTAATCATATTCGCTTCAACTCGGTGAGATAAGCACTTTTTGAACAAATGGCTATATATATTGAACATGTGAAGGGATTACACTGAATTTGACATATATTGTGCAGAATCATGTCCTAAACAACATATTTCAACAGCAGAAACCAGCTTGATGAAATTCCAAAGTAATTATCACTCCTAATCATAAACGCTTCCACTCGGTGAGATAAACACTTTTTGTAACGAATGGCTATAATCTTTTGAACTTGTGGCTGGATTACACTGAATTTGACATATATTGTGCAGAATCATGTCCTAAAAAACATATTTCAACAGCAGAAACCAGCTTGATGAATTTCCAACGGTATTTCCACTCCTAATCAAAAACGCTTCAACTTGGTGAGATAAGTACTTTTTGAACAAATGGCTATATCTTTTGAACCTGTGAAGGGATTACACTGAATTTGACATATATTGTGAAGAATCATGTCCTAAACAACATATATCAACGACAGAAACCAGCTTGATGAAATTCAAAAGTGATTTCCACTCCTGATCAAAAACGCTTCAACTCGGTGAGATAAGCACTTTTTGAACGAATGGCTTTATCTTTTGAACCTGTGAAGGGATTTCACAAAATTTGACATATATTGTGCAGAATCATGTCCTTAACAACATATTGCAACAGCAGAAACCAGCTTGATGAAATTCAAAAGTTATTTCCACTCCTGATCAAAAACGCTTCAACTCGGTGAGATAAGGACTTTCTGAACGAATGGCTATTATTAAACTTGTTGCTGGATTACACTGAAGTTGACATATATTGTGCAGAATCATGTCCTAAACAACATATTTCAACAGCAGAAACCAGCTTGATGAAATTCCAAAGTTATTATCACTCCTAATCATAAACGCTTCCACTAGGTGAGATAAACACTTTTTGTAACGAATGGCTATAATCTTTTGAACTTGTGGCTGGATTACACTGAATTTGACATATATTGTGCAGAATCATATCCTAAACAACATATTTCAACAGCAGAAACCAGCTTGATGAAATTCCAACGGTATTTCCACTCCTAATCAAAAACGCTTCAACTTGGTGAGATAAGTACTTTTTGAACAAATGGCTATATCTTTTGAACCTGTGAAGGGATTACACTGAATTTGACATATATTGTGAAGAATCATGTCCTAAACAACATATATCAACGACAGAAACCAGCTTGATGAAATTCAAAAGTGATTTCCACTCCTGATCAAAAACGCTTCAACTCGGTGAGATAAGCACTTTTTGAACGAATGGCTTTATCTTTTGAACCTGTGAAGGGATTTCACAAAATTTGACATATATTGTGCAGAATCATGTCCTTAACAACATATTGCAACAGCAGAAACCAGCTTGATGAAATTCAAAAGTTATTTCCACTCCTAATCAAAAACGCTTCAACTCGGTGAGTTCAGCACTTTTTGACCTTATGGCTATATCTTTTGAACGTGTCGCTGGATTACACTGAATTTGACATATATTGTGCAGAATCATGTCCTAAACAACATATTTCAACAGCAGAAACCAGCTTGATGAAATTCCAAAGTTATTTCCACTCCTGATCAAAAACGCTTCAACTCGGTGAGATAAGCACTTTTTTGAACGAATGGCATTATCTTTTGAACCTGTGAAGGGATTTCACTAATTTTGACATATATTGTGCAGAATCATGTCCTTAACAACATATTTCAACAGCAGAAACCAGCTTGATGAAATTCCAAAGTTATTTCCACTCCTGATCAAAAACGCTTCAACTCAGTGAGATAAGGACTTTCTGAACGAATGGCTATATCTATTAAACTTGTTGCTGGATTACACTGAAGTTGACATATATTGTGCAGAATCATGTCCTAAACAACATATTTCAACAGCAGAAACCAGCTTGATTAAATTCCAAAGTTATAATCACCCCTAATCATAAACGCTTCAACTCGGTGAGATAAGCACTTTTTGAACAAATGGCTATACATATTGAACATGTGAAGGGATTACACTGAATTTGACATATATTGTGCAGAATCATGTCCTGAACAACATATTTCAACAGCAGAAACCAGCTTGATGAAATTCCAAAGTCATTTCCACTCCTAATCAAAAACGCTTCAACTCGGTGCGTTAAGCTCTTTTTGACCTTATGGCTATATCTTTTGAACTTGACACTGGATTACACTGAATTTGACATATATTGTGCAGAATCATGTCCTTAACAACAAATTTCAACAGCAGAAACCAGCTTGATGAAATTCCATAGTTATTTCCACTCCTAATCAAAAACGCTTCAACTCGGTGAGATAAGCACTTTTTGAACAAATGGCTATATATTTTGAACCTGTGAAGGGATTACACTGAATTTGACTTATATTATGCAGAATCGTATCCTAAAAAACATATTTCAACAGCAGAAACTAGCCTGATGAAATTCCAAAGTTATTTCCACTCCTAATCAAAAACGCTTCAACTCGGTGAGATAAGCACTTTTTGAACAAATGGCTACATCTTTTGAACCTGTGAAGGGATTACACTGAATTTGACATATATTGTGCAGAATCAGGTCCTATACAACAGATTTCAACAGCAGAAACCAGCTTGATGAAATTCAAAAGTTATTTCCACTCCTGATCAAAAACGCTTCAACTCGGTGAGATAAGGACTTTCTGAACGAATGGCTATTATTAAACTTGTTGCTGGATTACACTGAAGTTGACATATATTGTGCAGAATCATGTCCTAAACAACATATTTCAACAGCAGAAACCAGCTTGATGAAATTCCAAAGTTATTATCACTCGTAATCATAAACGCTTCCACTCGGTGAGATAAACACTTTTTGTAACGAATGGCTATAATCTTTTGAACTTGTGGCTGGATTACACTGAATTTGACATATATTGTGCAGAATCATGTCCTAAACAACATATTTCAACAGCAGAAACCAGCTTGATGAAATTCCAACGGTATTTCCACTCCTAATCAAAAACGCTTCAACTTGGTGAGATAAGTACTTTTTGAACAAATGGCTATATCTTTTGAACCTGTGAAGGGATTACACTTAATTTGACATATATTGTGAAGAATCATGTCCTAAACAACATATATCAACGACAGAAACCAGCTTGATGAAATTCAAAAGTGATTTCCACTCCTGATCAAAAACGCTTCAACTCGGTGAGATAAGCACTTTTTGAACGAATGGCTTTATCTTTTGAACCTGTGAAGGGATTTCACAAAATTTGACATATATTGTGCAGAATCATGTCCTTATCAACATATTGCAACAGCAGAAACCAGCTTGATGAAATTCAAAAGTTATTTCCACTCCTAATCAAAAACGCTTCAACTCGGTGAGTTCAGCACTTTTTGACCTTATGGCTATATCTTTTGAACGTGTCGCTGGATTACACTGAATTTGACATATATTGTGCAGAATCATGTCCTAAACAACATATTTCAACAGCAGAAACCAGCTTGATGAAATTCCAAAGTTATTTCCACTCCTGATCAAAAACGCTTCAACTCGGTGAGATAAGCACTTTTTTGAACGAATGGCATTATCTTTTGAACCTGTGAAGGGATTTCACTAATTTTGACATATATTGTGCAGAATCATGTCCTTAACAACATATTTCAACAGCAGAAACCAGCTTGATGAAATTCCAAAGTTATTTCCACTCCTGATCATAAACGCTTCAACTCGGTGAGATAAGGACTTTCTGAACGAATGGCTATATCTATTAAACTTGTTGCTGGATTACACTGAAGTTGACATATATTGTGCAGAATCATGTCCTAAACAACATATTTCAACAGCAGAAACCAGCTTGATTAAATTCCAAAGTTATTATCACCCCTAATCATAAACGCTTCAACTCGGTGAGATAAGCACTTTTTGAACAAATGGCTATATATATTGAACATGTGAAGGGATTACACTGAATTTGACATATATTGTGCAGAATCATGTCCTAAACAACATATTTCAACAGCAGAAACCAGCTTGATGAAATTCCAAAGTTATTTCCACTCCTAATCAAAAACGCTTCAACTCGGTGCGTTAAGCTCTTTTTGACCTTATGGCTATATCTTTTGAACTTGACACTGGATTACACTGAATTTGACATATATTGTGCAGAATCATGTCCTAAACAACATATTTCAACAGCAGAAACAAGCTTGATGAAATTCCAAAATTATTATCACTCCTAATCATAAACGCTTCCACTCGGTGTGATAAGCACTTTTTGAACGAATGGCTATAATCTTTTGAACTTGTGGCTGGATTACACTGAATTTGACATATATTGTGCAGAATCATGTCCTAAACAACATATTTCTACAGCAGAAACCAGCTTGATGAAATTCAAAAGCTATTTCCACTCCTAATCAAAAACGCTTCAACTCGGTGAGATAAGAACTTTTTTGAACGAATGGCTTTATCTTTTGAACCTGTTAAGGGATTTCACTAAATTTGAAATATATTGTGCAGAATCATGTCCTTAACAACATATTTCAACAGCAGAAACCAGCTTGATGAAATTCAAAAGTTATTTCCACTCCTAATCAAAAACGCTTCAAC
Organism: Fistularia commersonii; assembly: GCF_037954325.1. Taxonomy (NCBI): domain Eukaryota; kingdom Metazoa; phylum Chordata; class Actinopteri; order Syngnathiformes; family Fistulariidae; genus Fistularia; species Fistularia commersonii. Next base: position 1,129,081 of record NC_141315.1, read on the forward strand.
TCGGTGAGTTAAGCACTTTTTGACCTTATGGCTATATCTTTTGAACTTCTCGCTGGATTACACTGAATTTGACATATATTGTGCAGAATCATGTCCTTAACAACATATTTCAACAGCAGAAACCAGCTTGATGAATCAAAAGTTATTTCCACTCCTAATCAAAAACGCTTCAACTCGGTGAGTTCAGCACTTTTTGACCTTATGGCTATATATTTTGAACGTGTCGCTGGATTACACTGAATTTGACATATTGTGCAGAATCATGTCCTAAACAACATATTTCAACAGCAGAAACCAGCTTGATGAAATTCCAAAGTTATTTCCACTCCTGATCAAAAACGCTTCAACTCGGTGAGATAAGCACTTTTTTGAACGAATGGCATTATCTTTTGAACCTGTGAAGGGATTTCACTAATTTTGACATATATTGTGCAGAATCATGTCCTTAACAACATATTTCAACAGCAGAAACCAGCTTGATGATATTCAAAAGTTATTTCCACTCCTGATCAAAAACGCTTCAACTCGGTGAGATAAGGACTTTCTGAACGAATGGCTATATCTATTAAACTTGTTGCTGGATTACACTGAAGTTGACATATATCGTGCAGAATCATGTCCTAAACAACATATTTCAACAGCAGAAACCAGCTTGATGAAATTCCAAAGTTATTATCACTCCTAATCATATTCGCTTCAACTCGGTGAGATAAGCACTTTTTGAACAAATGGCTATATATATTGAACATGTGAAGGGATTACACTGAATTTGACATATATTGTGCAAAATCATGTCCTAAACAACATATTTCAACAGCAGAAACCAGCTTGATGAAATTCCAAAGTTATTATCACTCCTAATCATAAACGCTTCCACTCGGTGAGATAAACACTTTTTGTAACGAATGGCTATAATCTTTTGAACTTGTGGCTGGATTACACTGAATTTGACATATATTGTGCAGAATCATGTCCTAAACAACATATTTCAACAGCAGAAACCAGCTTGATGAATTTCCAACGGTATTTCCACTCCTAATCAAAAACGCTTCAACTTGGTGAGATAAGTACTTTTTGAACAAATGGCTATATCTTTTGAACCTGTGAAGGGATTACACTGAATTTGACATATATTGTGAAGAATCATGTCCTAAACAACATATATCAACGACAGAAACCAGCTTGATGAAATTCAAAAGTGATTTCCACTCCTGATCAAAAACGCTTCAACTAGGTGAGATAAGCACTTTTTGAACGAATGGCTTTATCTTTTGAACCTGTGAAGGGATTTCACAAAATTTGACATATATTGTGCAGAATCATGTCCTTAACAACATATTGCAACAGCAGAAACCAGCTTGATGAAATTCAAAAGTTATTTCCACTCCTGATCAAAAACGCTTCAACTCGGTGAGATAAGGACTTTCTGAACGAATGGCTATTATTAAACTTGTTGCTGGATTACACTGAAGTTGACATATATTGTGCAGAATCATGTCCTAAACAACATATTTCAACAGCAGAAACCAGCTTGATGAAATTCCAAAGTTATTATCACTCCTAATCATAAACGCTTCCACTCGGTGAGATAAACACTTTTTGTAACGAATGGCTATAATCTTTTGAACTTGTGGCTGGATTACACTGAATTTGACATATATTGTGCAGAATCATATCCTAAACAACATATTTCAACAGCAGAAACCAGCTTGATGAAATTCCAACGGTATTTCCACTCCTAATCAAAAACGCTTCAACTTGGTGAGATAAGTACTTTTTGAACAAATGGCTATATCTTTTGAACCTGTGAAGGGATTACACTGAATTTGACATATATTGTGAAGAATCATGTCCTAAACAACATATATCAACGACAGAAACCAGCTTGATGAAATTCAAAAGTGATTTCCACTCCTGATCAAAAACGCTTCAACTCGGTGAGATAAGCACTTTTTGAACGAATGGCTTTATCTTTTGAACCTGTGAAGGGATTTCACAAAATTTGACATATATTGTGCAGAATCATGTCCTTAACAACATATTGCAACAGCAGAAACCAGCTTGATGAAATTCAAAAGTTATTTCCACTCCTAATCAAAAACGCTTCAACTCGGTGAGTTCAGCACTTTTTGACCTTATGGCTATATCTTTTGAACGTGTCGCTGGATTACACTGAATTTGACATATATTGTGCAGAATCATGTCCTAAACAACATATTTCAACAGCAGAAACCAGCTTGATGAAATTCCAAAGTTATTTCCACTCCTGATCAAAAACGCTTCAACTCGGTGAGATAAGCACTTTTTTGAACGAATGGCATTATCTTTTGAACCTGTGAAGGGATTTCACTAATTTTGACATATATTGTGCAGAATCATGTCCTTAACAACATATTTCAACAGCAGAAACCAGCTTGATGAAATTCCAAAGTTATTTCCACTCCTGATCAAAAACGCTTCAACTCGGTGAGATAAGGACTTTCTGAACGAATGGCTATATCTATTAAACTTGTTGCTGGATTACACTGAAGTTGACATATATTGTGCAGAATCATGTCCTAAACAACATATTTCAACAGCAGAAACCAGCTTGATTAAATTCCAAAGTTATTATCACCCCTAATCATAAACGCTTCAACTCGGTGAGATAAGCACTTTTTGAACAAATGGCTATATATATTGAACATGTGAAGGGATTACACTGAATTTGACATATATTGTGCAGAATCATGTCCTAAACAACATATTTCAACAGCAGAAACCAGCTTGATGAAATTCCAAAGTTATTTCCACTCCTAATCAAAAACGCTTCAACTCGGTGCGTTAAGCTCTTTTTGACCTTATGGCTATATCTTTTGAACTTGACACTGGATTACACTGAATTTGACATATATTGTGCAGAATCATGTCCTAAACAACATATTTCAACAGCAGAAACAAGCTTGATGAAATTCCAAAATTATTATCACTCCTAATCATAAACGCTTCCACTCGGTGTGATAAGCACTTTTTGAACGAATGGCTATAATCTTTTGAACTTGTGGCTGGATTACACTGAATTTGACATATATTGTGCAGAATCATGTCCTAAACAACATATTTCTACAGCAGAAACCAGCTTGATGAAATTCAAAAGCTATTTCCACTCCTAATCAAAAACGCTTCAACTCGGTGAGATAAGAACTTTTTTGAACGAATGGCTTTATCTTTTGAACCTGTTAAGGGATTTCACTAAATTTGAAATATATTGTGCAGAATCATGTCCTTAACAACATATTTCAACAGCAGAAACCAGCTTGATGAAATTCCAAAGTTATTTCCACTCCTAATCAAAAACGCTTCAACTCGGTGAGTTCAGCACTTTTTGACCTTATGGCTATATATTTTGAACGTGTCGCTGGATTACACTGAATTTGACATATTGTGCAGAATCATGTCCTAAACAACATATTTCAACAGCAGAAACCAGCTTGATGAAATTCCAAAGTTATTTCCACTCCTGATCAAAAACGCTTCAACTCGGTGAGATAAGCACTTTTTTGAACGAATGGCATTATCTTTTGAACCTGTGAAGGGATTTCACTAATTTTGACATATATTGTGCAGAATCATGTCCTTAACAACATATTTCAACAGCAGAAACCAGCTTGATGATATTCAAAAGTTATTTCCACTCCTGATCAAAAACGCTTCAACTCGGTGAGATAAGGACTTTCTGAACGAATGGCTATATCTATTAAACTTGTTGCTGGATTACACTGAAGTTGACATATATCGTGCAGAATCATGTCCTAAACAACATATTTCAACAGCAGAAACCAGCTTGATGAAATTCCAAAGTTATTATCACTCCTAATCATATTCGCTTCAACTCGGTGAGATAAGCACTTTTTGAACAAATGGCTATATATATCGAACATGTGAAGGGATTACACTGAATTTGACATATATTGTGCAGAATCATGTCCTAAACAACATATTTCAACAGCAGAAACCAGCTTGATGAAATTCCAAAGTTATTATCACTCCTAATCATAAACGCTTCCACTCGGTGAGATAAACACTTTTTGTAACGAATGGCTATAATCTTTTGAACTTCTGGCTGGATTACACTGAATTTGACATATATTGTGCAGAATCATGTCCTAAACAACATATTTCAACAGCAGAAACCAGCTTGATGAATTTCCAACGGTATTTCCACTCCTAATCAAAAACGCTTCAACTTGGTGAGATAAGTACTTTTTGAACAAATGGCTATATCTTTTGAACCTGTGAAGGGATTACACTGAATTTGACATATATTGTGAAGAATCATGTCCTAAACAACATATTTCAACAGCAGAAACCAGCTTGATGAAATTCAAAAGTTATTTCCACTCCTAATCAAAAACGCTTCAACTCGGTGAGTTAAGCACTTTTTGACCTTATGGCTATATCTTTTGAACTTCTCGCTGGATTACACTGAATTTGACATATATTGTGCAGAATCATGTCCTTAACAACATATTTCAACAGCAGAAACCAGCTTGATGATTCAAAAGTTATTTCCACTCCTAATCAAAAACGCTTCAACTCGGTGAGTTCAGCACTTTTTGACCTTATGGCTATATATTTTGAACGTGTCGCTGGATTACACTGAATTTGACATATTGTGCAGAATCATGTCCTAAACAACATATTTCAACAGCAGAAACCAGCTTGATGAAATTCCAAAGTTATTTCCACTCCTGATCAAAAACGCTTCAACTCGGTGAGATAAGCACTTTTTTGAACGAATGGCATTATCTTTTGAACCTGTGAAGGGATTTCACTAATTTTGACATATATTGTGCAGAATCATGTCCTTAACAACATATTTCAACAGCAGAAACCAGCTTGATGATATTCAAAAGTTATTTCCACTCCTGATCAAAAACGCTTCAACTCGGTGAGATAAGGACTTTCTGAACGAATGGCTATATCTATTAAACTTGTTGCTGGATTACACTGAAGTTGACATATATCGTGCAGAATCATGTCCTAAACAACATATTTCAACAGCAGAAACCAGCTTGATGAAATTCCAAAGTTATTATCACTCCTAATCATATTCGCTTCAACTCGGTGAGATAAGCACTTTTTGAACAAATGGCTATATATATTGAACATGTGAAGGGATTACACTGAATTTGACATATATTGTGCAGAATCATGTCCTAAACAACATATTTCAACAGCAGAAACCAGCTTGATGAAATTCCAAAGTTATTATCACTCCTAATCATAAACGCTTCCACTCGGTGAGATAAACACTTTTTGTAACGAATGGCTATAATCTTTTGAACTTGTGGCTGGATTACACTGAATTTGACATATATTGTGCAGAATCATGTCCTAAACAACATATTTCAACAGCAGAAACCAGCTTGATGAATTTCCAACGGTATTTCCACTCCTAATCAAAAACGCTTCAACTTGGTGAGATAAGTACTTTTTGAACAAATGGCTATATCTTTTGAACCTGTGAAGGGATTACACTGAATTTGACATATATTGTGAAGAATCATGTCCTAAACAACATATATCAACGACAGAAACCAGCTTGATGAAATTCAAAAGTTATTTCCACTCCTGATCAAAAACGCTTCAACTCGGTGAGATAAGCACTTTTTGAACGAATGGCTTTATCTTTTGAATCTGTGAAGGGATTTCACAAAATTTGACATATATTGTGCAGAATCATGTCCTTAACAACATATTGCAACAGCAGAAACCAGCTTGATGAAATTCAAAAGTTATTTCCACTCCTAATCAAAAACGCTTCAACTCGGTGAGTTCAGCACTTTTTGACCTTATGGCTATATCTTTTGAACGTGTCGCTGGATTACACTGAATTTGACATATATTGTGCAGAATCATGTCCTAAACAACATATTTCAACAGCAGAAACCAGCTTGATGAAATTCCAAAGTTATTTCCACTCCTGATCAAAAACGCTTCAACTCGGTGAGATAAGCACTTTTTTGAACGAATGGCATTATCTTTTGAACCTGTGAAGGGATTTCACTAAATTTGACATATATTGTGCAGAATCATGTCCTTAACAACATATTTCAACAGCAGAAACCAGCTTGATGATATTCAAAAGTTATTTCCACTCCTAATCAAAAACGCTTCAACTCGGTGAGTTAAGCACTTTTTGACCTTATGGCTATATCTTTTGAACTTCTCGCTGGATTACACTGAATTTGACATATTTTGTGCAGAATCATGTCCTAAGCAACATATTTCAGCAGCAGAAACCAGCTTGATGAAATTCCAAAGTTATTATCACTCCTAATCAAAAACACTTCAACTCGGTGAGATAAGCACTTTTTGAACAAATGCTTATATATTTTGAACCTGTGAAGGGATTACACTGAATTTGACATATATTGTGCAGAATCAGGTCCTAAACAACATATTTCAACAGCAGAAACCAGCTTGATGAAATTCCAAAGTTATTTCCACTCCTGATCAAAAACGCTTCAACTCGGTGAGATAAGGACTTTCTGAACGAATGGCTATATCTATTAAACTTGTTGCTGGATTACACTGAAGTTGACATATATTGTGCAGAATCATGTCCTAAACAACATATTTCAACAGCAGAAACCAGCTTGATGAAATTCCAAAGTTATTATCACTCCTAATCATAAACGCTTCCACTCGGTGAGATAAGCACTTTTTGAACGAATGGCTATAATCTTTTGAACTTGTGGCTGGATTACACTGAATTTGACATATATTGTGCAGAATCATGTCCTAAACAACATATTTCTACAGCAGAAACCAGCTTGATGATATTCAAAAGTTATTTCCACTCCTAATCAAAAACGCTTCAACTCGGTGAGATAAGCACTTTTTTGAACGAATGGCTTTATCTTTTGAACCAGTGAAGGGATTTCACTAAATTTGAAATATATTGTGCAGAATCATGTCCTTAACAACATATTTCAACAGCAGAAACCAGCTTGATGAAATTCAAAAGTTATTTCCACTCCTAATCAAAAACGCTTCAACTCGGTGAGTTAAACACTTTTTGACCTTATGGCTATATCTTTTGAACTTCTCGCTGGATTACACTGAATTTGACATATATTGTGCAGAATCATGTCCTTAACAACATATTTCAAGAGCGGAAACCAGGTTGATGATTCAAAAGTTATTTCCACTCCTAATCAAAAACGCTTATACTCGGTGAGATAACTACTTTTTGAATGAATGGCTATATATATTGAACATGTGAAGGGATTACACTGAAGTTGACATATATTGTGCAGAATCAGGTCCTAAACAACATATTTCAACAGCAGAAACCAGCTTGATGAAATTCCAAAGTTATTTCCACTCCTAATCAAAAACGCTTCAACTCTGTGAGATAACTACTTTTTGAACGAATGGCTATATCTTTTGAACCTGTGAAGGTATTACACTGAATTTGACATATATTGTGCAGAATCACATCCTAAACAACATATTTCAACAGCAGAAACCAGCTTGATGAAATTCAAAAGTTATTTCCACTCCTAATCAAAAACGCTTCAACTCGGTGAGTTCAGCACTTTTTGACCTTATGGCTATATCTTTTGAACGTGTCGCTGGATTACACTGAATTTGACATATTGTGCAGAATCATGTCCTAAACAACATATTTCAACAGCAGAAACCAGCTTGATGAAATTCCAAAGTTATTTCCACTCCTGATCAAAAACGCTTCAACTCGGTGAGATAAGCACTTTTTTGAACGAATGGCATTATCTTTTGAACCTGTGAAGGGATTTCACTAATTTTGACATATATTGTGCAGAATCATGTCCTTAACAACATATTTCAACAGCAGAAACCAGCTTGATGATATTCAAAAGTTATTTCCACTCCTAATCAAAAACGCTTCAACTCGGTGAGTTAAGCACTTTTTGACCTTATGGCTATATCTTTTGAACTTCTCCCTGGATTACACTGAATTTGACATATATTGTGCAGAATCATGTCCTAAACAACATATTTCAACAGCAGAAACCAGCTTGATGAAATTCCAAAGTCATTTTCACTCCTGATCAAAAACGCTTCCACTCGGTGAGTTAAGCACTATTTGAACGAATGGCTATAATCTTTTGAAATTGTGGCTGGATTACACTGAATTTGACATATATTGTGCAGAATCATGTCCTAAACAACATATTTCTACAGCAGAAACCAGCTTGATGAAATTCAAAAGTTATTTCCACTCCTAATCAAAAACGCTTCAACTCGGTGAGATAAGCACTTTTTTGAACGAATGGCTTTATCTTTTGAATCTGTGAAGGGATTTCACAAAATTTGACATATATTGTGCAGAATCATGTCCTTAACAACATATTGCAACAGCAGAAACCAGCTTGATGAAATTCAAAAGTTATTTCCACTCCTAATCAAAAACGCTTCAACTCGGTGAGTTCAGCACTTTTTGACCTTATGGCTATATCTTTTGAACGTGTCGCTGGATTACACTGAATTTGACATATATTGTGCAGAATCATGTCCTAAGCAACATATTTCAGCAGCAGAAACCAGCTTGATGAAATTCCAAAGTTATTATCACTCCTAATCAAAAACACTTCAACTCGGTGAGATAAGCACTTTTTGAACAAATGCTTATATATTTTGAACCTGTGAAGGGATTACACTGAATTTGACATATATTGTGCAGAATCAGGTCCTAAACAACATATTTCAACAGCAGAAACCAGCTTGATGAAATTCCAAAGTTATTTCCACTCCTGATCAAAAACGCTTCAACTCGGTGAGATAAGCACTTTTTTGAACGAATGGCATTATCTTTTGAACCTGTGAAGGGATTTCACTAATTTTGACATATATTGTGCAGAATCATGTCCTTAAAAACATATTTCAACAGCAGAAACCAGCTTGATGATATTCAAAAGTTATTTCCACTCCTGATCAAAAACGCTTCAACTCGGTGAGATAAGGACTTTCTGAACGAATGGCTATATCTATTAAACTTGTTGCTGGATTACACTGAAGTTGACATATATCGTGCAGAATCATGTCCTAAACAACATATTTCAACAGCAGAAACCAGCTTGATGAAATTCCAAAGTTATTATCACTCCTAATCATATTCGCTTCAACTCGGTGAGATAAGCACTTTTTGAACAAATGGCTATATATATTGAACATGTGAAGGGATTACACTGAATTTGACATATATTGTGCAGAATCATGTCCTAAACAACATATTTCAACAGCAGAAACCAGCTTGATGAAATTCCAAAGTTATTATCACTCCTAATCATAAACGCTTCCACTCGGTGAGATAAACACTTTTTGTAACGAATGGCTATAATCTTTTGAACTTGTGGCTGGATTACACTGAATTTGACATATATTGTGCAGAATCATGTCCTAAACAACATATTTCAACAGCAGAAACCAGCTTGATGAATTTCCAACGGTATTTCCACTCCTAATCAAAAACGCTTCAACTTGGTGAGATAAGTACTTTTTGAACAAATGGCTATATCTTTTGAACCTGTGAAGGGATTACACTGAATTTGACATATATTGTGAAGAATCATGTCCTAAACAACATATTTCAACAGCAGAAACCAGCTCTATGAAATTCAAAAGTTATTTCCACTCCTAATCAAAAACGCTTCAACTCGGTGAGTTAAGCACTTTTTGAACAAATGGCTATACATATTGAACATGTGAAGGGATTACACTGAATTTGACATATATTGTGCAGAATCATGTCCTGAACAACATATTTCAACAGCAGAAACCAGCTTGATGAAATTCCAAAGTCATTTCCACTCCTAATCAAAAACGCTTCAACTCGGTGCGTTAAGCTCTTTTTGACCTTATGGCTATATCTTTTGAACTTGACACTGGATTACACTGAATTTGACATATATTGTGCAGAATCATGTCCTTAACAACAAATTTCAACAGCAGAAACCAGCTTGATGAAATTCCATAGTTATTTCCACTCCTAATCAAAAACGCTTCAACTCGGTGAGATAAGCACTTTTTGAACAAATGGCTATATATTTTGAACCTGTGAAGGGATTACACTGAATTTGACTTATATTATGCAGAATCGTATCCTAAAAAACATATTTCAACAGCAGAAACTAGCCTGATGAAATTCCAAAGTTATTTCCACTCCTAATCAAAAACGCTTCAACTCGGTGAGATAAGCACTTTTTGAACAAATGGCTACATCTTTTGAACCTGTGAAGGGATTACACTGAATTTGACATATATTGTGCAGAATCAGGTCCTATACAACAGATTTCAACAGCAGAAACCAGCTTGATGAAATTCAAAAGTTATTTCCACTCCTGATCAAAAACGCTTCAACTCGGTGAGATAAGGACTTTCTGAACGAATGGCTATTATTAAACTTGTTGCTGGATTACACTGAAGTTGACATATATTGTGCAGAATCATGTCCTAAACAACATATTTCAACAGCAGAAACCAGCTTGATGAAATTCCAAAGTTATTATCACTCGTAATCATAAACGCTTCCACTCGGTGAGATAAACACTTTTTGTAACGAATGGCTATAATCTTTTGAACTTGTGGCTGGATTACACTGAATTTGACATATATTGTGCAGAATCATGTCCTAAACAACATATTTCAACAGCAGAAACCAGCTTGATGAAATTCCAACGGTATTTCCACTCCTAATCAAAAACGCTTCAACTTGGTGAGATAAGTACTTTTTGAACAAATGGCTATATCTTTTGAACCTGTGAAGGGATTACACTTAATTTGACATATATTGTGAAGAATCATGTCCTAAACAACATATATCAACGACAGAAACCAGCTTGATGAAATTCAAAAGTGATTTCCACTCCTGATCAAAAACGCTTCAACTCGGTGAGATAAGCACTTTTTGAACGAATGGCTTTATCTTTTGAACCTGTGAAGGGATTTCACAAAATTTGACATATATTGTGCAGAATCATGTCCTTATCAACATATTGCAACAGCAGAAACCAGCTTGATGAAATTCAAAAGTTATTTCCACTCCTAATCAAAAACGCTTCAACTCGGTGAGTTCAGCACTTTTTGACCTTATGGCTATATCTTTTGAACGTGTCGCTGGATTACACTGAATTTGACATATATTGTGCAGAATCATGTCCTAAACAACATATTTCAACAGCAGAAACCAGCTTGATGAAATTCCAAAGTTATTTCCACTCCTGATCAAAAACGCTTCAACTCGGTGAGATAAGCACTTTTTTGAACGAATGGCATTATCTTTTGAACCTGTGAAGGGATTTCACTAATTTTGACATATATTGTGCAGAATCATGTCCTTAACAACATATTTCAACAGCAGAAACCAGCTTGATGAAATTCCAAAGTTATTTCCACTCCTGATCATAAACGCTTCAACTCGGTGAGATAAGGACTTTCTGAACGAATGGCTATATCTATTAAACTTGTTGCTGGATTACACTGAAGTTGACATATATTGTGCAGAATCATGTCCTAAACAACATATTTCAACAGCAGAAACCAGCTTGATTAAATTCCAAAGTTATTATCACCCCTAATCATAAACGCTTCAACTCGGTGAGATAAGCACTTTTTGAACAAATGGCTATATATATTGAACATGTGAAGGGATTACACTGAATTTGACATATATTGTGCAGAATCATGTCCTAAACAACATATTTCAACAGCAGAAACCAGCTTGATGAAATTCCAAAGTTATTTCCACTCCTAATCAAAAACGCTTCAACTCGGTGCGTTAAGCTCTTTTTGACCTTATGGCTATATCTTTTGAACTTGACACTGGATTACACTGAATTTGACATATATTGTGCAGAATCATGTCCTAAACAACATATTTCAACAGCAGAAACAAGCTTGATGAAATTCCAAAATTATTATCACTCCTAATCATAAACGCTTCCACTCGGTGTGATAAGCACTTTTTGAACGAATGGCTATAATCTTTTGAACTTGTGGCTGGATTACACTGAATTTGACATATATTGTGCAGAATCATGTCCTAAACAACATATTTCTACAGCAGAAACCAGCTTGATGAAATTCAAAAGCTATTTCCACTCCTAATCAAAAACGCTTCAACTCGGTGAGATAAGAACTTTTTTGAACGAATGGCTTTATCTTTTGAACCTGTTAAGGGATTTCACTAAATTTGAAATATATTGTGCAGAATCATGTCCTTAACAACATATTTCAACAGCAGAAACCAGCTTGATGAAATTCAAAAGTTATTTCCACTCCTAATCAAAAACGCTTCAACTCGGTGAGTTAAGCACTTTTTGACCTTATGGCTATATCTTTTGAACTTCTCGCTGGATTACACTGAATTTGACATATATTGTGCAGAATCATGTCCTTAACAACATATTTCAACAGCAGAAACCAGCTTGATGATTCAAAAGTTATTTCCACTCCTAATCAAAAACGCTTCAACTCGGTGAGTTCAGCACTTTTTGACCTTATGGCTATATATTTTGAACGTGTCGCTGGATTACACTGAATTTGAAATATTGTGCAGAATCATGTCCTAAACAACATATTTCAACAGCAGAAACCAGCTTGATGAAATTCCAAAGTTATTTCCACTCCTGATCAAAAACGCTTCAACTCGGTGAGATAAGCACTTTTTTGAACGAATGGCATTATCTTTTGAACCTGTGAAGGGATTTCACTAATTTTGACATATATTGTGCAGAATCATGTCCTTAACAACATATTTCAACAGCAGAAACCAGCTTGATAATATTCAAAAGTTATTTCCACTCCTGATCAAAAACGCTTCAACTCGGTGAGATAAGGACTTTCTGAACGAATGGCTATATCTATTAAACTTGTTGCTGGATTACACTGAAGTTGACATATATTGTGCAGAATCATGTCCTAAACAACATATTTCAACAGCAGAAACCAGCTTGATGAAATTCCAAAGTTATTATCACTCCTAATCATATTCGCTTCAACTCGGTGAGATAAGCACTTTTTGAACAAATGGCTATATATATTGAACATGTGAAGGGATTACACTGAATTTGACATATATTGTGCAAAATCATGTCCTAAACAACATATTTCAACAGCAGAAACCAGCTTGATGAAATTCCAAAGTTATTATCACTCCTAATCATAAACGCTTCCACTCGGTGAGATAAACACTTTTTGTAACGAATGGCTATAAACTTTTGAACTTGTGGCTGGATTACACTGAATTTGACATATATTGTGCAGAATCATGTCCTAAACAACATATTTCAACAGCAGAAACCAGCTTGATGAATTTCCAACGGTATTTCCACTCCTAATCAAAAACGCTTCAACTTGGTGAGATAAGTACTTTTTGAACAAATGGCTATATCTTTTGAACCTGTGAAGGGATTACACTGAATTTGACATATATTGTGAAGAATCATGTCCTAAACAACATATATCAACGACAGAAACCAGCTTGATGAAATTCAAAAGTGATTTCCACTCCTGATCAAAAACGCTTCAACTAGGTGAGATAAGCACTTTTTGAACGAATGGCTTTATCTTTTGAACCTGTGAAGGGATTTCACAAAATTTGACATATATTGTGCAGAATCATGTCCTTAACAACATATTGCAACAGCAGAAACCAGCTTGATGAAATTCAAAAGTTATTTCCACTCCTGATCAAAAACGCTTCAACTCGGTGAGATAAGGACTTTCTGAACGAATGGCTATTATTAAACTTGTTGCTGGATTACACTGAAGTTGACATATATTGTGCAGAATCATGTCCTAAACAACATATTTCAACAGCAGAAACCAGCTTGATGAAATTCCAAAGTTATTATCACTCCTAATCATAAACGCTTCCACTCGGTGAGATAAACACTTTTTGTAACGAATGGCTATAATCTTTTGAACTTGTGGCTGGATTACACTGAATTTGACATATATTGTGCAGAATCATATCCTAAACAACATATTTCAACAGCAGAAACCAGCTTGATGAAATTCCAACGGTATTTCCACTCCTAATCAAAAACGCTTCAACTTGGTGAGATAAGTACTTTTTGAACAAATGGCTATATCTTTTGAACCTGTGAAGGGATTACACTGAATTTGACATATATTGTGAAGAATCATGTCCTAAACAACATATATCAACGACAGAAACCAGCTTGATGAAATTCAAAAGTGATTTCCACTCCTGATCAAAAACGCTTCAACTCGGTGAGATAAGCACTTTTTGAACGAATGGCTTTATCTTTTGAACCTGTGAAGGGATTTCACAAAATTTGACATATATTGTGCAGAATCATGTCCTTAACAACATATTGCAACAGCAGAAACCAGCTTGATGAAATTCAAAAGTTATTTCCACTCCTAATCAAAAACGCTTCAACTCGGTGAGTTCAGCACTTTTTGACCTTATGGCTATATCTTTTGAACGTGTCGCTGGATTACACTGAATTTGACATATATTGTGCAGAATCATGTCCTAAACAACATATTTCAACAGCAGAAACCAGCTTGATGAAATTCCAAAGTTATTTCCACTCCTGATCAAAAACGCTTCAACTCGGTGAGATAAGCACTTTTTTGAACGAATGGCATTATCTTTTGAACCTGTGAAGGGATTTCACTAATTTTGACATATATTGTGCAGAATCATGTCCTTAACAACATATTTCAACAGCAGAAACCAGCTTGATGAAATTCCAAAGTTATTTCCACTCCTGATCAAAAACGCTTCAACTCGGTGAGATAAGGACTTTCTGAACGAATGGCTATATCTATTAAACTTGTTGCTGGATTACACTGAAGTTGACATATATTGTGCAGAATCATGTCCTAAACAACATATTTCAACAGCAGAAACCAGCTTGATTAAATTCCAAAGTTATTATCACCCCTAATCATAAACGCTTCAACTCGGTGAGATAAGCACTTTTTGAACAAATGGCTATATATATTGAACATGTGAAGGGATTACACTGAATTTGACATATATTGTGCAGAATCATGTCCTAAACAACATATTTCAACAGCAGAAACCAGCTTGATGAAATTCCAAAGTTATTTCCACTCCTAATCAAAAACGCTTCAACTCGGTGCGTTAAGCTCTTTTTGACCTTATGGCTATATCTTTTGAACTTGACACTGGATTACACTGAATTTGACATATATTGTGCAGAATCATGTCCTAAACAACATATTTCAACAGCAGAAACAAGCTTGATGAAATTCCAAAATTATTATCACTCCTAATCATAAACGCTTCCACTCGGTGTGATAAGCACTTTTTGAACGAATGGCTATAATCTTTTGAACTTGTGGCTGGATTACACTGAATTTGACATATATTGTGCAGAATCATGTCCTAAACAACATATTTCTACAGCAGAAACCAGCTTGATGAAATTCAAAAGCTATTTCCACTCCTAATCAAAAACGCTTCAACTCGGTGAGATAAGAACTTTTTTGAACGAATGGCTTTATCTTTTGAACCTGTTAAGGGATTTCACTAAATTTGAAATATATTGTGCAGAATCATGTCCTTAACAACATATTTCAACAGCAGAAACCAGCTTGATGAAATTCCAAAGTTATTTCCACTCCTAATCAAAAACGCTTCAACTCGGTGAGTTAAGCACTTTTTGACCTTATGGCTATATCTTTTGAACTTCTCGCTGGATTACACTGAATTTGACATATATTGTGCAGAATCATGTCCTTAACAACATATTTCAACAGCAGAAACCAGCTTGATGATTCAAAAGTTATTTCCACTCCTAATCAAAAACGCTTCAACTCGGTGAGTTCAGCACTTTTTGACCTTATGGCTATATATTTTGAACGTGTCGCTGGATTACACTGAATTTGACATATTGTGCAGAATCATGTCCTAAACAACATATTTCAACAGCAGAAACCAGCTTGATGAAATTCCAAAGTTATTTCCACTCCTGATCAAAAACGCTTCAACTCGGTGAGATAAGCACTTTTTTGAACGAATGGCATTATCTTTTGAACCTGTGAAGGGATTTCACTAATTTTGACATATATTGTGCAGAATCATGTCCTTAACAACATATTTCAACAGCAGAAACCAGCTTGATGATATTCAAAAGTTATTTCCACTCCTGATCAAAAACGCTTCAACTCGGTGAGATAAGGACTTTCTGAACGAATGGCTATATCTATTAAACTTGTTGCTGGATTACACTGAAGTTGACATATATCGTGCAGAATCATGTCCTAAACAACATATTTCAACAGCAGAAACCAGCTTGATGAAATTCCAAAGTTATTATCACTCCTAATCATATTCGCTTCAACTCGGTGAGATAAGCACTTTTTGAACAAATGGCTATATATATCGAACATGTGAAGGGATTACACTGAATTTGACATATATTGTGCAGAATCATGTCCTAAACAACATATTTCAACAGCAGAAACCAGCTTGATGAAATTCCAAAGTTATTATCACTCCTAATCATAAACGCTTCCACTCGGTGAGATAAACACTTTTTGTAACGAATGGCTATAATCTTTTGAACTTGTGGCTGGATTACACTGAATTTGACATATATTGTGCAGAATCATGTCCTAAACAACATATTTCAACAGCAGAAACCAGCTTGATGAATTTCCAACGGTATTTCCACTCCTAATCAAAAACGCTTCAACTTGGTGAGATAAGTACTTTTTGAACAAATGGCTATATCTTTTGAACCTGTGAAGGGATTACACTGAATTTGACATATATTGTGAAGAATCATGTCCTAAACAACATATTTCAACAGCAGAAACCAGCTTGATGAAATTCAAAAGTTATTTCCACTCCTAATCAAAAACGCTTCAACTCGGTGAGTTAAGCACTTTTTGACCTTATGGCTATATCTTTTGAACTTCTCGCTGGATTACACTGAATTTGACATATATTGTGCAGAATCATGTCCTTAACAACATATTTCAACAGCAGAAACCAGCTTGATGATTCAAAAGTTATTTCCACTCCTAATCAAAAACGCTTCAACTCGGTGAGTTCAGCACTTTTTGACCTTATGGCTATATATTTTGAACGTGTCGCTGGATTACACTGAATTTGACATATTGTGCAGAATCATGTCCTAAACCACATATTTCAACAGCAGAAACCAGCTTGATGAAATTCCAAAGTTATTTCCACTCCTGATCAAAAACGCTTCAACTCGGTGAGATAAGCACTTTTTTGAACGAATGGCATTATCTTTTGAACCTGTGAAGGGATTTCACTAATTTTGACATATATTGTGCAGAATCATGTCCTTAACAACATATTTCAACAGCAGAAACCAGCTTGATGATATTCAAAAGTTATTTCCACTCCTGATCAAAAACGCTTCAACTCGGTGAGATAAGGACTTTCTGAACGAATGGCTATATCTATTAAACTTGTTGCTGGATTACACTGAAGTTGACATATATCGTGCAGAATCATGTCCTAAACAACATATTTCAACAGCAGAAACCAGCTTGATGAAATTCCAAAGTTATTATCACTCCTAATCATATTCGCTTCAACTCGGTGAGATAAGCACTTTTTGAACAAATGGCTATATATATTGAACATGTGAAGGGATTACACTGAATTTGACATATATTGTGCAGAATCATGTCCTAAACAACATATTTCAACAGCAGAAACCAGCTTGATGAAATTCCAAAGTTATTATCACTCCTAATCATAAACGCTTCCACTCGGTGAGATAAACACTTTTTGTAACGAATGGCTATAATCTTTTGAACTTGTGGCTGGATTACACTGAATTTGACATATATTGTGCAGAATCATGTCCTAAACAACATATTTCAACAGCAGAAACCAGCTTGATGAATTTCCAACGGTATTTCCACTCCTAATCAAAAACGCTTCAACTTGGTGAGATAAGTACTTTTTGAACAAATGGCTATATCTTTTGAACCTGTGAAGGGATTACACTGAATTTGACATATATTGTGAAGAATCATGTCCTAAACAACATATATCAACGACAGAAACCAGCTTGATGAAATTCAAAAGTTATTTCCACTCCTGATCAAAAACGCTTCAACTCGGTGAGATAAGCACTTTTTGAACGAATGGCTTTATCTTTTGAATCTGTGAAGGGATTTCACAAAATTTGACATATATTGTGCAGAATCATGTCCTTAACAACATATTGCAACAGCAGAAACCAGCTTGATGAAATTCAAAAGTTATTTCCACTCCTAATCAAAAACGCTTCAACTCGGTGAGTTCAGCACTTTTTGACCTTATGGCTATATCTTTTGAACGTGTCGCTGGATTACACTGAATTTGACATATATTGTGCAGAATCATGTCCTAAACAACATATTTCAACAGCAGAAACCAGCTTGATGAAATTCCAAAGTTATTTCCACTCCTGATCAAAAACGCTTCAACTCGGTGAGATAAGCACTTTTTTGAACGAATGGCATTATCTTTTGAACCTGTGAAGGGATTTCACTAAATTTGACATATATTGTGCAGAATCATGTCCTTAACAACATATTTCAACAGCAGAAACCAGCTTGATGATATTCAAAAGTTATTTCCACTCCTAATCAAAAACGCTTCAACTCGGTGAGTTAAGCACTTTTTGACCTTATGGCTATATCTTTTGAACTTCTCGCTGGATTACACTGAATTTGACATATTTTGTGCAGAATCATGTCCTAAGCAACATATTTCAGCAGCAGAAACCAGCTTGATGAAATTCCAAAGTTATTATCACTCCTAATCAAAAACACTTCAACTCGGTGAGATAAGCACTTTTTGAACAAATGCTTATATATTTTGAACCTGTGAAGGGATTACACTGAATTTGACATATATTGTGCAGAATCAGGTCCTAAACAACATATTTCAACAGCAGAAACCAGCTTGATGAAATTCCAAAGTTATTTCCACTCCTGATCAAAAACGCTTCAACTCGGTGAGATAAGGACTTTCTGAACGAATGGCTATATCTATTAAACTTGTTGCTGGATTACACTGAAGTTGACATATATTGTGCAGAATCATGTCCTAAACAACATATTTCAACAGCAGAAACCAGCTTGATGAAATTCCAAAGTTATTATCACTCCTAATCATAAACGCTTCCACTCGGTGAGATAAGCACTTTTTGAACGAATGGCTATAATCTTTTGAACTTGTGGCTGGATTACACTGAATTTGACATATATTGTGCAGAATCATGTCCTAAACAACATATTTCTACAGCAGAAACCAGCTTGATGATATTCAAAAGTTATTTCCACTCCTAATCAAAAACGCTTCAACTCGGTGAGATAAGCACTTTTTTGAACGAATGGCTTTATCTTTTGAACCAGTGAAGGGATTTCACTAAATTTGAAATATATTGTGCAGAATCATGTCCTTAACAACATATTTCAACAGCAGAAACCAGCTTGATGAAATTCAAAAGTTATTTCCACTCCTAATCAAAAACGCTTCAACTCGGTGAGTTAAACACTTTTTGACCTTATGGCTATATCTTTTGAACTTCTCGCTGGATTACACTGAATTTGACATATATTGTGCAGAATCATGTCCTTAACAACATATTTCAAGAGCGGAAACCAGGTTGATGATTCAAAAGTTATTTCCACTCCTAATCAAAAACGCTTATACTCGGTGAGATAACTACTTTTTGAATGAATGGCTATATATATTGAACATGTGAAGGGATTACACTGAAGTTGACATATATTGTGCAGAATCAGGTCCTAAACAACATATTTCAACAGCAGAAACCAGCTTGATGAAATTCCAAAGTTATTTCCACTCCTAATCAAAAACGCTTCAACTCTGTGAGATAACTACTTTTTGAACGAATGGCTATATCTTTTGAACCTGTGAAGGTATTTCACTGAATTTGACATATATTGTGCAGAATCACATCCTAAACAACATATTTCAACAGCAGAAACCAGCTTGATGAAATTCAAAAGTTATTTCCACTCCTAATCAAAAACGCTTCAACTCGGTGAGTTCAGCACTTTTTGACCTTATGGCTATATCTTTTGAACGTGTCGCTGGATTACACTGAATTTGACATATTGTGCAGAATCATGTCCTAAACAACATATTTCAACAGCAGAAACCAGCTTGATGAAATTCCAAAGTTATTTCCACTCCTGATCAAAAACGCTTCAACTCGGTGAGATAAGCACTTTTTTGAACGAATGGCATTATCTTTTGAACCTGTGAAGGGATTTCACTAATTTTGACATATATTGTGCAGAATCATGTCCTTAACAACATATTTCAACAGCAGAAACCAGCTTGATGATATTCAAAAGTTATTTCCACTCCTAATCAAAAACGCTTCAACTCGGTGAGTTAAGCACTTTTTGACCTTATGGCTATATCTTTTGAACTTCTCCCTGGATTACACTGAATTTGACATATATTGTGCAGAATCATGTCCTAAACAACATATTTCAACAGCAGAAACCAGCTTGATGAAATTCCAAAGTTATTTTCACTCCTGATCAAAAACGCTTCCACTCGGTGAGTTAAGCACTATTTGAACGAATGGCTATAATCTTTTGAAATTGTGGCTGGATTACACTGAATTTGACATATATTGTGCAGAATCATGTCCTAAACAACATATTTCTACAGCAGAAACCAGCTTGATGAAATTCAAAAGTTATTTCCACTCCTAATCAAAAACGCTTCAACTCGGTGAGATAAGCACTTTTTTGAACGAATGGCTTTATCTTTTGAATCTGTGAAGGGATTTCACAAAATTTGACATATATTGTGCAGAATCATGTCCTTAACAACATATTGCAACAGCAGAAACCAGCTTGATGAAATTCAAAAGTTATTTCCACTCCTAATCAAAAACGCTTCAACTCGGTGAGTTCAGCACTTTTTGACCTTATGGCTATATCTTTTGAACGTGTCGCTGGATTACACTGAATTTGACATATATTGTGCAGAATCATGTCCTAAGCAACATATTTCAGCAGCAGAAACCAGCTTGATGAAATTCCAAAGTTATTATCACTCCTAATCAAAAACACTTCAACTCGGTGAGATAAGCACTTTTTGAACAAATGCTTATATATTTTGAACCTGTGAAGGGATTACACTGAATTTGACATATATTGTGCAGAATCAGGTCCTAAACAACATATTTCAACAGCAGAAACCAGCTTGATGAAATTCCAAAGTTATTTCCACTCCTGATCAAAAACGCTTCAACTCGGTGAGATAAGGACTTTCTGAACGAATGCCTATATCTATTAAACTTGTCGCTGGATTACACTGAAGTTGACATATATTGTGCAGAATCATGTCCTAAACAACATATTTCAACAGCAGAAACCAGCTTGATGAAATTCCAAAGTTATTATCACTCCTAATCATAAACGCTTCCACTCGGTGAGATAAGCACTTTTTGAACGAATGGCTATAATCTTTTGAACTTGTGGCTGGATTACACTGAATTTGACATATATTGTGCAGAATCATGTCCTAAACAACATATTTCTACAGCAGAAACCAGCTTGATGAAATTCAAAAGTGATTTCCACTCCTAATCAAAAACGCTTCAACTCGGTGAGATAAGCACTTTTTTGAACGAATGGCTTTATCTTTTGAACCAGTGAAGGGATTTCACTAAATTTGAAATATATTGTGCAGAATCATGTCCTTAACAACATATTTCAACAGCAGAAACCAGCTTGATGAAATTCAAAAGTTATTTCCACTCCTAATCAAAAACGCTTCAACTCGGTGAGTTAAGCACTTTTTGACCTTATGGCTATATCTTTTGAACTTCTCGCTGGATTACACTGAATTTGACATATATTGTGCAGAATCATGTCCTTAACAACATATTTCAAGAGCGGAAACCAGGTTGATGATTCAAAAGTTATTTCCACTCCTAATCAAAAACGCTTATACTCGGTGAGATAACTACTTTTTGAATGAATGGCTATATATATTGAACATGTGAAGGGATTACACTGAAGTTGACATATATTGTGCAGAATCATGTCCTAAACAACATATTTCAACAGCAGAAACCAGCTTGATGAAATTCCAAAGTTATTTCCACTCCTAATCAAAAACGCTTCAACTCTGTGAGATAACTACTTTTTGAACGAATGGCTATATCTTTTGAACCTGTGAAGGTATTACACTGAATTTGACATATATTGTGCAGAATCACATCCTAAACAACATATTTCAACAGCAGAAACCAGCTTGATGAAATTCAAAAGTTATTTCCACTCCTAATCAAAAACGCTTCAACTCGGTGAGTTCAGCACTTTTTGACCTTATGGCTATATCTTTTGAACGTGTCGCTGGATTACACTGAATTTGACATATTGTGCAGAATCATGTCCTAAACAACATATTTCAACAGCAGAAACCAGCTTGATGAAATTCCAAAGTTATTTCCACTCCTGATCAAAAACGCTTCAACTCGGTGAGATAAGCACTTTTTTGAACGAATGGCATTATCTTTTGAACCTGTGAAGGGATTTCACTAATTTTGACATATATTGTGCAGAATCATGTCCTTAACAACATATTTCAACAGCAGAAACCAGCTTGATGATATTCAAAAGTTATTTCCACTCCTAATCAAAAACGCTTCAACTCGGTGAGTTAAGCACTTTTTGACCTTATGGCTATATCTTTTGAACTTCTCCCTGGATTACACTGAATTTGACATATATTGTGCAGAATCATGTCCTATACAACATATTTCAACAGCAGAAACCAGCTTGATGAAATTCCAAAGTTATTTTCACTCCTGATCAAAAACGCTTCAACTCGGTGAGATAAGGACTTTCTGAACGAATGGCTATATCTATTAAACTTGTTGCTGGATTACACTGAAGTTGACATATATTGTGCAGAATCATGTCCTAAACAACATATTTCAACAGCAGAAACCAGCTTGATGAAATTCAAAAGTTATTATCACTCCTAATCATAAACGCTTCAACACGGTGAGATAAGCACTTTTTGAACGAATGGCTATATCTTTTGAACCTGTGAAGGTATTACACTGAATTTGACATATATTGTGCAGAATCACATCCTAAACAACATATTTCAACAGCAGAAACCAGCTTGATGATATTCAAAAGTTATTTCCACTCCTAATCAAAAACGCTTCAACTCGGTGCGTTAAGCTCTTTTTGACCTTATGGCTATATCTTTTGAACTTGACACTGGATTACACTGAATTTGACATATATTGTGCAGAATCATGTCCTAAACAACATATTTCAACAGCAGAAACCAGCTTGATGAAATTCCAAAATTATTATCACTCCTAATCATAAACGCTTCCACTCGGTGAGTTAAGCACTATTTGAACGAATGGCTATAATCTTTTGAACTTGTGGCTGGATTACACTGAATTTGACATATATTGTGCAGAATCATGTCCTAAACAACATATTTCTACAGCAGAAACCAGCTTGATGAAATTCAAAAGTTATTTCCACTCCTAATCAAAAACGCTTCAACTCGGTGAGATAAGCACTTTTTTGAACGAATGGCTTTATCTTTTGAACCTGTGAAGGGATTTCACTAAATTTTACATATATTGTGCAAAATCATGTCCTTAACAACATATTTCAACAGCAGAAACCAGCTTGATGAAATCAAAAGTTATTTCCACTCCTAATCAAAAACGCTTCAACTCGGTGAGTTAATAACTTTTTGACCTTATGGCTATATCTTTTGAACTTCTCGCTGGATTACACAGAATTTGACATATATTGTGCAGAATCATGTCCTTAACAACATATTTCAACAGCAGAAACCAGCTTGATGATTCAAAAGTTATTTCCACTCCTAATCGAAAACGCTTATACTCGGTGAGATAACTACTTTTTGAATGAATGGCTATATATATTGAACATGTGAAGGGATTACACTGAATTTGACATATATTGTGCAGAATCAGGTCCTAAACAACATATTTCAACAGCAGAAACCAGCTCGATGAAATTCCAAAGTTATTTCCACTCCTAATGAAAAACGCTTCAACTCGGTGAGATAACTACTTTTTGAACGAATGGCTATATATTTTGAACCTGTGAAGGTATTACACTGAATTTGACATATATTGTGCAGAATCACATCCTAAACAACATATTTCAACAGCAGAAACCAGCTTGATGAAATTCCAAAGTTATTTCCACTCCTAATCAAAAACGCTTCAACTCGGTGAGTTCAGCACTTTTTGACCTTATGGCTATATCTTTTGAACGTGTCGCTGGATTACACTGAATTTGACATATTGTGCAGAATCATGTCCTAAACAACATATTTCAACAGCAGAAACCAGCTTGATGAAATTCAAAAGTTATTTCCACTCCTAATCAAAAACGCTTCAACTCGGTGAGATAAGCACTTTTTTGAACGAATGGCTTTATCTTTTGAACCAGTGAAGGGATTTCACTAAATTTGAAATATATTGTGCAGAATCATGTCCTTAACAAAATATTTCAACAGCAGAAACCAGCTTGATGAAATTCAAAAGTTATTTCCACTCCTAATCAAAAACGCTTCAACTCGGTGAGTTAAGCACTTTTTGACCTTATGGCTATATCTTTTGAACTTCTCGCTGGATTACACTGAATTTGACATATATTGTGCAGAATCATGTCCTTAACAACATATTTCAACAGCGGAAACCAGGTTGATGATTCAAAAGTTATTTCCACTCCTAATCAAAAACGCTTATACTCGGTGAGATAACTACTTTTTGAATGAATGGCTATATATATTGAACATGTGAAGGGATTACACTGAAGTTGACATATATTGTGCAGAATCAGGTCCTAAACAACATATTTCAACAGCAGAAACCAGCTTGATGAAATTCCAAAGTTATTTCCACTCCTAATCAAAAACGCTTCAACTCTGTGAGATAACTACTTTTTGAACGAATGGCTATATCTTTTGAACCTGTGAAGGTATTACACTGAATTTGACATATATTGTGCAGAATCACATCCTAAACAACATATTTCAACAGCAGAAACCAGCTTGATGAAATTCAAAAGTTATTTCCACTCCTTATCAAAAACGCTTCAACTCGGTGAGTTCAGCACTTTTTGACCTTATGGCTATATCTTTTGAACGTGTCGCTGGATTACACTGAATTTGACATATTGTGCAGAATCATGTCCTAAACAACATATTTCAACAGCAGAAACCAGCTTGATGAAATTCCAAAGTTATTTCCACTCCTGATCAAAAACGCTTCAACTCGGTGAGATAAGCACTTTTTTGAACGAATGGCATTATCTTTTGAACCTGTGAAGGGATTTCACTAATTTTGACATATATTGTGCAGAATCATGTCCTTAACAACATATTTCAACAGCAGAAACCAGCTTGATGATATTCAAAAGTTATTTCCACTCCTAATCAAAAACGCTTCAACTCGGTGAGTTAAGCACTTTTTGACCTTATGGCTATATCTTTTGAACTTCTCCCTGGATTACACTGAATTTGACATATATTGTGCAGAATCATGTCCTATACAACATATTTCAACAGCAGAAACCATCTTGATGAAATTCCAAAGTTATTTTCACTCCTGATCAAAAACGCTTCAACTCGGTGAGATAAGGACTTTCTGAACGAATGGCTATATCTATTAAACTTGTTGCTGGATTACACTGAAGTTGACATAT
The DNA here is from genome assembly GCF_037954325.1 of Fistularia commersonii. Classification (NCBI taxonomy): domain Eukaryota; kingdom Metazoa; phylum Chordata; class Actinopteri; order Syngnathiformes; family Fistulariidae; genus Fistularia; species Fistularia commersonii. The sequence goes on from NC_141315.1 coordinate 1,154,857, forward strand.
ATTGTGCAAAATCATGTCCTAAACAACATATTTCAACAGCAGAAACCAGCTTGATGAAATTCAAAAGTTATTATCACTCCTAATCATAAACGCTTCAACACGGTGAGATAAGCACTTTTTGAACGAATGGCTATATCTTTTGAACCTGTGAAGGTATTACACTGAATTTGACATATATTGTGCAGAATCACATCCTAAACAACATATTTCAACAGCAGAAACCAGCTTGATGATATTCAAAAGTTATTTCCACTCCTAATCAAAAACGCTTCAACTCGGTGCGTTAAGCTCTTTTTGACCTTATGGCTATATCTTTTGAACTTGACACTGGATTACACTGAATTTGACATATATTGTGCAGAATCATGTCCTAAACAACATATTTCAACAGCAGAAACCAGCTTGATGAAATTCCAAAATTATTTTCACTCCTAATCATAAACGCTTCCACTCGGTGAGTTAAGCACTATTTGAACGAATGGCTATAATCTTTTGAACTTGTTGCTGGATTACACTGAATTTGACATATATTGTGCAGAATCATGTCCTAAACAACATATTTCTACAGCAGAAACCAGCTTGATGAAATTCAAAAGTTATTTCCACTCCTAATCAAAAACGCTTCAACTCGGTGAGATAAGCACTTTTTTGAACGAATGGCTTTATCTTTTGAACCTGTGAAGGGATTTCACTAAATTTTACATATATTGTGCAAAATCATGTCCTTAACAACATATTTCAACAGCAGAAACCAGCTTGATGAAATCAAAAGTTATTTCCACTCCTAATCAAAAACGCTTCAACTCGGTGAGTTAATAACTTTTTGACCTTATGGCTATATCTTTTGAACTTCTCGCTGGATTACACAGAATTTGACATATATTGTGCAGAATCATGTCCTTAACAACATATTTCAACAGCAGAAACCAGCTTGATGATTCAAAAGTTATTTCCACTCCTAATCGAAAACGCTTATACTCGGTGAGATAACTACTTTTTGAATGAATGGCTATATATATTGAACATGTGAAGGGATTACACTGAATTTGACATATATTGTGCAGAATCAGGTCCTAAACAACATATTTCAACAGCAGAAACCAGCTCGATGAAATTCCAAAGTTATTTCCACTCCTAATGAAAAACGCTTCAACTCGGTGAGATAACTACTTTTTGAACGAATGGCTATATCTTTTGAACCTGTGAAGGTATTACACTGAATTTGACATATATTGTGCAGAATCACATCCTAAACAACATATTTCAACAGCAGAAACCAGCTTGATGAAATTCAAAAGTTATTTCCACTCCTAATCAAAAACGCTTCAACTCGGTGAGTTCAGCACTTTTTGACCTTATGGCTATATCTTTTGAACGTGTCGCTGGATTACACTGAATTTGACATATTGTGCAGAATCATGTCCTAAACAACATATTTCAACAGCAGAAACCAGCTTGATGAAATTCCAAAGTTATTTACACTCCTGATCAAAAACGCTTCAACTCGGTGAGATAAGCACTTTTTTGAACGAATGGCAATATCTTTTGAACCTGTGAAGGGATTTCACTAATTTTGACATATATTGTGCAGAATCATGTCCTTAACAACATATTTCAACAGCAGAAACCAGCTTGATGATATTCAAAAGTTATTTCCACTCCTAATCAAAAACGCTTCAACTCGGTGAGATAAGGACTTTCTGAACGAATGGCTACATCTATTAAACCTGTTGCTGGATTACACTGAAGTTGAAATATATTGTGCAGAATCATGTCCTTAACAACATATTTCAACAGCAGAAACCAGCTAAATGAAATTCCAAAGTTATTATCACTCCTAATCATTAACGCTTCAACTCGGTGAGATAAGTACCTTTTGAACGAATGGCTATATCTTTTGAACCTGTGAAGGGATTACACAGAATTTGACATATATTGTGCAGAATCACATCCTAAACATTGCATTTCAACAGCAGAAACCAGCTTGATGAAATTCAAAAGTTATTTCCACTCCTAATCAAAAACGCTTCAACTCGGTGAGTTAAGCACTTTTTGACCTTATGGCTATATCTTTTGAACTTCTCGCTGGATTACACTGAATTTGACATATATTGTGCAGAATCATGTCCTTAACAACATATTTCAACAGCGGAAACCAGGTTGATGATTCAAAAGTTATTTCCACTCCTAATCAAAAACGCTTCAACTCTGTGAGATAACTACTTTTTGAACGAATGGCTATATCTTTTGAACCTGTGAAGGTATTACACTGAATTTGACATATATTGTGCAGAATCACATCCTAAACAACATATTTCAACAGCAGAAACCAGCTTGATGAAATTCAAAAGTTATTTCCACTCCTAATCAAAAACGCTTCAACTCGGTGAGTTCAGCACTTTTTGACCTTATGGCTATATCTTTTGAACGTGTCGCTGGATTACACTGAATTTGACATATTGTGCAGAATCATGTCCTTAACAACAAATTTCAACAGCAGAAACCAGCTTGATGAAATTCCATAGTTATTTCCACTCCTAATCAAAAACGCTTCAACTCGGTGAGATTAGCACTTTTTGAACAAATGGCTATATATTTTGAACCTGTGAAGGGATTACACTGAATTTGACTTATATTATGCAGAATTGTATCCTAAAAAACATATTTCAACAGCAGAAACTAGCTTGATGAAATTCCAAAGTTATTTCCACTCCTAATCAAAAACGCTTCAACTCGGTGAGATAAGCACTTTTTGAACAAATGGCTATATCTTTTGAACCTTAGAAGGGATTACACTGAATTTGACATATATTATGCAGAATCAGGTCCTATACAACAGATTTCAACAGCAGAAACCAGCTTGATGAAATTCAAAAGTTATTTCCACTCCTGATCAAAAACGCTTCAACTCGGTGAGATAAGGACTTTCTGAACGAATGGCTATTATTAAACTTGTTGCTGGATTACACTGAAGTTGACATATATTGTGCAGAATCATGTCCTAAACAACATATTTCAACAGCAGAAACCAGCTTGATGAAATTCCAAAGTTATTATCACTCCTAATCATAAACGCTTCCACTCGGTGAGATAAGCACTTTTTGTAACGAATGGCTATAATCTTTTGAACTTGTGGCTGGATTACACTGAATTTGACATATATTGTGCAGAATCATGTCCTAAACAACATATTTCAACAGCAGAAACCAGCTTGATGAAATTCCAACGGTATTTCCACTCCTAATCAAAAACGCTTCCACTCGGTGAGTTCAGCACTTTTTGAACGAATGGCTATAATCTTTTGAACTTCTCGCTGGATTACACTGAATTTGACATATATTGTGCAGAATCATGTCCTAAACAACATATTTCAACAGCAGAAACCAGCTTGATGATATTCAAAAGTTATTATCACTCCTAATCAAAAACGCTTCAACTCGGTGAGATAAGCACTTTTTGAACAAATGCCTATATATTTTGAACCTGTGAAGGGATTACACTGAATTTGACATATATTGTGCAGAATCAGGTCCTAAACAGCATATTTCAACAGCAGAAACCAGCTTGATGAAATTCAAAAGTGATTTCCAGTCCTGATCAAAAACGCTTCAACTCGGTGAGATAAGCACTTTTTTGAACGAATGGCATTATCTTTTGAACATGTGAAGGGATTTCACTAATTTTGACATATATTGTGCAGAATCATGTCCTTAACAACATATTTCAACAGCAGAAACCAGCTTGATGATATTCAAATGTTATTTCCACTCCTAATCAAAAACGCTTCAACTCGGTGAGTTAAGCACTTTTTGACCTTATGGCTATATCTTTTGAACTTTTCGCTGGATTACACTGAATTTGACATATATTGTGCAGAATCATGTCCTAAGCAACATATTTCAACAGCAGAAACCAGCTTGATGAAATTCAAAAGTTATTATCACTCCTAATCATTAACGCTTCAACTCGGTGAGATAAGTACCTTTTGAACGAATGGCTATATCTTTTGAACCTGTGAAGGGATTACACTGAATTTGACATATATTGTGAAGAATCACATCCTAAACAACGTATTTCAACAGCAGAAACCAGCTTGATGAAATTCAAAAGTTATTTCCACTCCTAATCAAAAATGCTTCAACTCGGTGAGTTAAGCACTTTTTGACCTTATGGCTATATCTTTTGAACTGGACACTGGATTACACTGAATTTGACATATATTGTGCAGAATCATGTCCTTAACAACAAATTTCAACAGCAGAAACCAGCTTGATGAAATTCCATAGTTATTTCCACTCCTGATCAAAAACGCTTCAACTCGGTGAGATAAGGACTTTCTGAACGAATGGCTATTATTAAACTTGTTGCTGGATAACACTGAAGTTGACATATATGTGCAGAATCATGTCCTAAACAACATATTTCAACAGCAGAAACCAGCTTGATGAAATTCCAAAATTATTATCACTCCTAATCATAAACGCTTCCACTCGGTGAGATAAGCACTTTTTGTAACGAATGGCTATAATCTTTTGAACTTGTGGCTGGATTACACTGAATTTGACATATATTGTGCAGAATCATGTCCTAAACAACATATTTCAACAGCAGAAACCAGCTTGATGAAATTCCAACGCTATTTCCACTCCTAATCAAAAACGCTTCAACTCGGTGAGATAAGCACTTTTTGAACAAATGGCTATATCTTTTGAACCTGTGAAGGGATTTCACAAAATTTGACATATATTGTGCAGAATCATGTCCTAAACAACATATTGCAACAGCAAAAACCAGCTTGATGAAATTCAAAAGTTATTTCCGCTCCTAATCAAAAACGCTTACACTCGGTGAGTTCAGCACTTTTTGACCTTATGGCTATATCTTTTGAACGTGTCGCTGGATTACACTGAATTTGACATATATTGTGCAGAATCATGTCCTAAACAACATATTTCAACAGCAGAAACCAGCTTGATGAAATTCCAAAGTTATTTCCACTCCTAATCAAAAACGCTTCAACTCGGTGAGATAAGCACTTTTTTGAACGAATGGCTTTATCTTTTGAACATGTGAAGGGATTACACTAAATTTGACATATATTGTGCAGAATCATGTCCTTAACAACATATTGCAACAGCAGAAACCAGCTTGATGAAATTCCAAAATTATTATCACTCCTAATCAAAAACGCTTCAACTCGGTGAGATTAGCACTTTTTGAACAAATGGCTATATATTTTGAACCTGTGAAGGGATTACACTGAACTTAAGTTATATTATGCAGAATCGTATCCTAAACAACATATTTCAACAGCAGAAACTAGCTTGATGAAATTCCAAAGTTATTTCCACTCCTAATCAAAAACGCTTCAACTCGGTGAGATAAGCACTTTTTGAACAAATGGCTATATCTTTTGAACGTGGGAAGGGATTTCTCTGAATTTGACATATATTGTGCAGAATCAGGTCCTATACAACATATTTCAACAGCAGAAACCAGCTTGATGAAATTCAAAAGTTATTTCCACTCCTGATCAAAAACGCTTCAACTCGGTGAGATAAGGACTTTCTGAACAAATGGCTATATCTATTAAACTTGTTGCTGGATTACACTGAAGTTGACATATATTGTGCAGAATCATGTCCTAAACAACATATTTCAACAGCAGAAACCAGCTTGATGAAATTCCAACGCTATTTCCACTCCGAATCAAAAACGCTTCAACTCGGTGAGATAAGTACTTTTTGAACAAATGGCTATATCTTTTGAACCTGTGAAGGGATTTCACTTAATTTGACATATATTGTGCAGAATCATGTCCTAAACAACATATTTCAACAGCAGAAACCAGCTTGATGAAATTCAAAAGTTATTATCACTCCCAATCATTAACGCTTCAACTCGGTGAGATAAGTACCTTTGAACGAATGGCTATATCTTTTGAACCTGTGAAGGGATTACACTGAATTTGACATATATTGTGCAGAATCACATCCTAAACAACGTATTTCAACAGCAGAAACCAGCTTGATGAAATTCAAAAGTTATTTCCACTCCTAATCAAAAACGCTTCAACTCGGTGAGTTAAGCACTTTTTGACCTTATGGCTATATCTTTTGAACTTGACACTGGATTACACTGAATTTGACATATATTGTGCAGAATCATGTCCTTAACAACAAATTTCAACAGCAGAAACCAGCTTGATGAAATTCCATAGTTATTTCCACTCCTAATCAAAAACGCTTCAACTCGGTGAGATTAGCACTTTTTGAACAAATGGCTATATATTTTGAACCTGTGAAGGGATTACACTGAATTTGACTTATATTATGCAGAATCGTATCCTAAAAAAACATATTTCAACAGCAGAAACTAGCTTGATGAAATTCCAAAGTTATTTCCATTCCTAATCAAAAACGCTTCAACTCGGTGAGATAAGCACTTTTTGAACAAATGGCTATATCTTTTTAACCTGTGAAGGGATTACACTGAATTTGACATATATTGTGCAGAATCAGGTCCTATACAACAGATTTCATCAGCAGAAACCAGCTTGATGAAATTCCAAAGTTATTTCCACTCCTAATCAAAAACGCTTCAACTCGGTGAGATAAGGACTTTCTGAACGAATGGCTATATCTATTAAACTTGTTGCTGGATTACACTGAAGTTGACATATATTGTGCAGAATCATGTCCCAAACAACATATTTCAACAGCAGAAACCAGCTTGACGAAATTCCAAAGTTATTATCACTCCTAATCATAAACGCTTCCACTCGGTGAGATAAGCACTTTTTGAACGAATGGCTATAATCTTTTGAACTTGTGGCTGGATTACACTGAGTTTGACATATATTGTGCAGAATCATGTCCTAAACAACATATTTCAACAGCAGAAACCAGCTTGATGATATTCAAAAGTTATTATCACTCCTAATCAAAAACGCTTCAACTCGGTGAGATAAGCACTTTTTGAACAAATGCCTATATATTTTGAACCTATGAAGGGATTACACTGAATTTGACATATATTGTGCAGAATCAGGTCCTAAACAACATATTTCAACAGCAGAAACCAGCTTGATGAAATTCAAAAGTGATTTCCACTCCTGATCAAAAACGCTTCAACTCGGTGAGATAAGCACTTTTTTGAACGAATGGCATTATCTTTTGAACCTGTGAAGGGATTTCACTAATTTTGACATATATTGTGCAGAATCATGTCCTTAACAACATATTTCAACAGCAGAAACCAGCTTGATGATATTCAAATGTTATTTCCACTCCTAATCAAAAAAGCTTCAACTTGGTGAGTTAAGCACTTTTTGACCTTATGGCTATATCTTTTGAACTTCTCGCTGGATTACACTGAATTTGACATATATTGTGCAGAATCATGTCCTAAACAACATATTTCAACAGCAGAAACCAGCTTGATGAAATTCCAAAGTTATTTCCACTCCTAATCAAAAACGCTTCAACTCGGTGAGATAAGCACTTTTTTGAACGAATGGCTTTATCTTTTGAACATGTGAAGGGATTACACTAAATTTGACATATATTGTGCAGAATCATGTCCTTAACAACATATTTCAACAGCAGAAACCAGCTTGATGAAATTCCAAAATTATTATCACTCCTAATCAAAAACGCTTCAACTCGGTGAGATTAGCACTTTTTGAACAAATGGCTATATATTTTGAACCTGTGAAGGGATTACACTGAATTTAAGTTATATTATGCAGAATCGTATCCTAAACAACATATTTCAACAGCAGAAACTAGCTTGATGAAATTCCAAAGTTATTTCCACTCCTAATCAAAAACGCTTCAACTCGGTGAGATAAGCACTTTTTGAACAAATGGCTATATCTTTTGAACGTGTGAAGGGATTTCTCTGAATTTGACATATATTGTGCAGAATCAGGTCCTATACAACATATTTCAACAGCAGAAACCAGCTTGATGAAATTCAAAAGTTATTTCCACTCCTGATCAAAAACGCTTCAACTCGGTGATATAAGGACTTTCTGAACAAATGGCTATATCTATTAAACTTGTTGCTGGATTACACTGAAGTTGACATATATTGTGCAGAATCATGTCCTAAACAACATATTTCAACAGCAGAAACCAGCTTGATGAAATTCCAACGCTATTTCCACTCCGAATCAAAAACGCTTCAACTCGGTGAGATAAGTACTTTTTGAACAAATGGCTATATCTTTTGAACCTCTGAAGGGAATTCACTTAATTTGACATATATTGTGCAGAATCATGTCCTAAACAACATATTTCAACAGCAGAAACCAGCTTGATGAAATTCAAAAGTTATTATCACTCCCAATCATTAACGCTTCAACTCGGTGAGATAAGTACCTTTTGAACGAATGGCTATATCTTTTGAACCTGTGAAGGGATTACACTGAATTTGACATATATTGTGCAGAATCACATCCTAAACAACGTATTTCAACAGCAGAAACCAGCTTGATGAAATTCAAAAGTTATTTCCACTCCTAATCAAAAACGCTTCAACTCGGTGAGTTAAGCACTTTTTGACCTTATGGCTATATCTTTTGAACCTGTGAAGGGATTACACTGAATTTGACATATATTGTGCAGAATCAGGTCCTATACAACAGATTTCATCAGCAGAAACCAGCTTGATGAAATTCCAAAGTTATTTCCACTCCTAATCAAAAACGCTTCAACTCGGTGAGATAAGGACTTTCTGAACGAATGGCTATATCTATTAAACTTGTTGCTGGATTACACTGAAGTTGACATATATTGTGCAGAATCATGTCCCAAACAACATATTTCAACAGCAGAAACCAGCTTGACGAAATTCCAAAGTTATTATCACTCCTAATCATAAACGCTTCCACTCGGTGAGATAAGCACTTTTTGAACGAATGGCTATAATCTTTTGAACTTGTGGCTGGATTACACTGAATTTGACATATATTGTGCAGAATCATGTCCTAAACAACATATTTCAACAGCAGAAACCAGCTTGATGATATTCAAAAGTTATTATCACTCCTAATCAAAAACGCTTCAACTCGGTGAGATAAGCACTTTTTGAACAAATGCCTATATATTTTGAACCTATGAAGGGATTACACTGAATTTGACATATATTGTGCAGAATCAGGTCCTAAACAACATATTTCAACAGCAGAAACCAGCTTGATGAAATTCAAAAGTGATTTCCACTCCTGATCAAAAACGCTTCAACTCGGTGAGATAAGCACTTTTTTGAACGAATGGCATTATCTTTTGAACCTGTGAAGGGATTTCACTAATTTTGACATATATTGTGCAGTATCATGTCCTTAACAACATATTTCAACAGCAGAAACCAGCTTGATGATATTCAAATGTTATTTCCACTCCTAATCAAAAAAGCTTCAACTTGGTGAGTTAAGCACTTTTTGACCTTATGGCTATATCTTTTGAACTTCTCGCTGGATTACACTGAATTTGACATATATTGTCCAGAATCATGTCCTAAGCAACATATTTCAACAGCAGAAACCAGCTTGATGAAATTCAAAAGTTATGATCACTCCTAATCATTAACGCTTCAACTCGGTGAGATAAGTACCTTTTGAACGAATGGCTATATCTTTTGAACCTGTGAAGGGATTACACTGAATTGGACATATATTGTGCAGAATCAAATCCTAAACAACGTATTTCAACAGCAGAAACCAGCTTGATGAAATTCAAAAGTTATTTCCACTCCTAATCAAAAATGCTTCAACTCGGTGAGTTAAGCACTTTTTGAACAAATGGCTATATCTTTTGAACCTTAGAAGGGATTACACTGAATTTGACATATATTGTGCAGAATCATGTCCTTAACAACAAATTTCAACAGCAAAAACCAGCTTGATAAAATTCTATAGTTAATTCCACTCCTAATCAAAAACGCTTCAACTCGGTGAGATTAGCACTTTTTGAACAAATGGCTATATATTTTGAACCTGTGAAGGGATTACACTGAATTTGACTTATATTATGCAGAATCGTATCCTAAAAAACATATTTCAACAGCAGAAACTAGCTTGATGAAATTCCAAAGTTATTTCCACTACTAATCAAAAACGCTTCAACGCGGTGAGATAAGCACTTTTTGAACAAATGGCTATATCTTTTGAACCTTAGAAGGGATTACACTGAATTTGACATATATTGTGCAGAATCAGGTCCTATACAACAGATTTCAACAGCAGAAACCAGCTTGATGATATTCAAATGTTATTTCCACTCCTAATCAAAAACGCTTCAACTCGGTGAGATAAGGACTTTCTGAACGAATGGCTATTATTAAACTTGTTGCTGGATAACACTGAAGTTGACATATATGTGCAGAATCATGTCCTAAACAACATATTTCAACAGCAGAAACCAGCTTGATGAAATTCCAAAGTTATTATCACTCCTAATCATAAACGCTTCCACTCGGTGAGATAAGCACTTTTTGTAACGAATGGCTATAATCTTTTGAACTTGTGGCTGGATTACACTGAATTTGACATATATTGTCCAGAATCAGGTCCTATACAACATATTTCAACAGCAGAAACCAGCTTGATGATATTCAAAAGTTATTATCACTCCTAATCAAAAACGCTTCAACTCGGTGAGATAAGCACTTTTTGAACAAATGCCTATATATTTTGAACCTATGAAGGGATTACACTGAATTTGACACATATTGTGCAGAATCAGGTCCTAAACAACATATTTCAACAGCAGAAACCAGCTTGATGAAATTCAAAAGTGATTTCCACTCCTGATCAAAAACGCTTCAACTCGGTGAGATAAGCACTTTTTTGAACGAATGGCATTATCTTTTGAACCTGTGAAGGGATTTCACTAATTTTGACATATATTGTGCAGAATCATGTCCTTAATAACATATTTCAACAGCAGAAACCAGCTTGATGATATTCAAATGTTATTTCCACTCCTAATCAAAAAAGCTTCAACTCGGTGAGATAAGCACTTTTTGAACAAATGGCTATATCTTTTGAACCTGTGAAGGGATTTCACTAATTTTGACATATATTGTGCAGAATCATGTCCTTAACAACATATTTCAACAGCAGAAACCAGCTTGATGATATTCAAATGTTATTTCCACTCCTAATCAAAAACGCTTCAACTCGGTGAGTTAAGCACTTTTTGACCTTATGGCTATATCTTTTGAACTTCTCGCTGGATTACACTGAATTTGACATATATTGTGCAGAATCATGTCCTAAGCAACATATTTCAACAGCAGAAACCAGCTTGATGAAATTCAAAAGTTATTATCACTCCTAATCATTAACGCTTCAACTCGGTGAGATAAGTACCTTTTGAACGAATGGCTATATCTTTTGAACCTGTGAAGGGATTACACTGAATTTGACATATATTGTGCAGAATCACATCCTAAACAACGTATTTCAACAGCAGAAACCAGCTTGATGAAATTCAAAAGTTATTTCCACTCCTAATCAAAAATGCTTCAACTCGTTGAGTTAAGCACTTTTTGACCTTATGACTATATCTTTTGAACTTGACACTGGATTACACTGAATTTGACATATATTGTGCAGAATCATGTCCTTAACAACAAATTTCAACAGCAGAAACCAGCTTGATGAAATTCCATAGTTACTTCCACTCCTAATCAAAAACGCTTCAACTCGGTGAGATTAGCACTTTTTGAACAAATGGCTATATATTTTGAACCTGTGAAGGGATTACACTGAATTTGACTTATATTATGCAGAATCGTATCCTAAAAAACATATTTCAAATGCAGAAACTAGCTTGATGAAATTCCAAAGTTATTTCCACTCCTAATCAAAAACGCTTCAACTCGGTGAGATAAGCACTTTTTGAACAAATGGCTATATCTTTTGAACCTTAGAAGGGATTACACTGAATTTGACATATATTGTGCAGAATCAGGTCCTATACAACAGATTTCAACAGCAGAAATCAGCTTGATGAAATTCAAAAGTGATTTCCACTCCTGATCAAAAACGCTTCAACTCGGTGAGATAAGGACTTTCTGAACGAATGGCTATTATTAAACTTGTTGCTGGATAACACTGAAGTTGACATATATGTGCAGAATCATGTCCTAAACAACATATTTCAACAGCAGAAACCAGCTTGATGAAATTCAAAAGTTATTTCCACTCCTGATCAAAAACGCTTCAACTCGGTGAGATAAGGACTTTCTGAACGAATGGCTATATCTATTAAACTTGTTGCTGGATTACACTGAAGTTGACATATATTGTGCAGAATCATATACTAAACAATATATTTCAACAGCAGAAACCAGATTGATGAAATTCCAAAGTTATTATCACTCCTAATCATAAACGCTTCCACTCGGTGAGATAAGCACTTTTTGAACGAATGGCGATAATCTTTTGAACTTGTGGCTGGATTACACTGAATTTGACATATATTGTGCAGAATCATGTCCTAAACAACATATTTCAACAGCAGAAACCAGCTTGATGAAATTCAAAAGTTATTATCACTCCTAATCATAAACGCTTCCACTCAGTGAGATAAGCACTTTTTGACCTTATGGCTATATCTTTTGAACTTCTCGCTGGATTACACTGAATTTGACATATATTGTGCAGAATCATGTCCTAAGCAACATATTTCAACAGCAGAAACCAGCTTGATGAAATTCAAAAGTTATTTCCACTCCTGATCAAAAACGCTTCAACTCGGTGAGATAAGCACTATTTTGAACGAAAGGCATTATCTTTTGAACCTGTGAAGGGATTTCACCAAATTTGACATATATTGTGCAGAATCATGTCCTTAACAACATATTTCAGCAGCAGAAACCAGCTTGACGAAATTCCAAAGTTATGAACTCTCCTAATCAAAAACGCTTCAACTCGGTGAGATAAGCACTCTTTGAACAAATGCCTATATATTTTGAACCTGTGAAGGGATTACACTGAATTTGACATATATTGTGCAGAATCAGGTCCTAAACAACATATTTCAACAGCAGAAACCAGCTTGATGAAATTCAAAAGTTATTATCACTCCTGATCAAAAACGCTTCAACTCGGTGAGATAAGCACTATATTGAACGAATGGCATTATCTTTTGAACCTGTGAAGGGATTTCACTAAATTTGACATATATTGTGCAGAATCAGGTCCTTAACAACATATTTCAACAGCAGAAACCAGCTTGATGATATTCAAAAGTTATTTCCACTCCTAATCAAAAACGCTTCAACTCGGTGAGTTAAGCACTTTTTGACCTTATGGCTATATCTTTTGAACTTCTCGCTGGATTACACTGAGTTTGACATATATTGTGGAGAATCTTGTCCTAAACAACATATTTCAACAGCAGAAACCAGCTTGATGAAAATCCAAAGATATTATCACTCCTAATCAAAAACGCTTCAACGCGTTAGGATATGCACTTTTTGAACAAATGTCTATATATTTTGAACCTGTGAAGGGATTACACTGAATTTGACATAGATTGTGCAGAATCATATCCTAAACAACATATTTCAACAGCAGAAACCAGCTTGATGAAATTCAAAAGTTATTTCCACTCCTAATCAAAAACGCTTCAACGCGGTGAGATAAGCACTTTTTGAACAAATGGCTATATATTTTAAACCTGTGAAGGGATTACACTGAATTTTACATATATTGTGCAGAATCACATCCTAAGCAACATATTTCAGCAGCAGAAACCAGCTTGATGAAATTCCAAAGATATTATCATTCCTAATCATTAACGCTTCAACTCGGTGAGATAAGCACTTTTTGAACAAATGGCTATATATTTTGAACCTGTGAAGGGATTTCACTAAATTTTACATATATTGTGCAGAATCATGTCCTTAACAACATATTTCAACAGCAGAAACCAGCTTGATGATATTCAAAAGTTATTTCCACTCCCAATCAAAAACGCTTCAACTCGGTGAGTTAAGCACTTTTTGACCTTATGGCTATATCTTTTGAACTTCTCGCTGGATTACACTGAATTTGACATATATTGTGCAGAATCATGTCCTAAGCAACATATTTCAGCAGCAGAAACCAGCTTGATGAAATTCCAAAGTTATTATCACTCCTAATCAAAAACGCTTCAACTCGGTGAGACAAGCACTTTTTGAACAAATGCCTATATATTTTGAACCTCTGAAGGGATTACACTGAATTTGACATATATCTTGCAGAATCAGGTCCTAAAAAACATATTTCAACAGCAGAAACCAGCTTGATGAAATTCAAAAGTTATTTCCACTCCTGATCAAAAAAGCTTCAACTCGGTGAAATAAGCATTTTTTTGAACGAATGGCATTATCTTTTGAACCTGTGAAGGGATTTCACTAAATTTGACATACATTGTGCAGAATCATGTCCTTAACAACATATTTCAACAGCAGAAACCACCTAGATGATATTCAAAAGTTATTTCCACTCCTAATCAAAAACGCTTCAACTCGGTGAGTTAAGCACTTTTTGACCTTATGGCTATATCTTTTGAACTTCTCGCTGGATTACAATGAATTTGACATATATTGTGCAGAATTATGTCCTAAGCAACATATTTCAGCAGCAGAAACCAGCTTGATGAAATTCCAAAGATATTATCACTCCTAATCAAAAACGCTTCAACTCGGTGAGATAAGCACTTTTTGAACAAATGGCTATATATTTTGAACCTGTGAAGGGATTTCACTAAATTTTACATATATTGTGCAGAATCATGTCCTTAACAACATATTTCAATAGCAGAAACCAGCTTGATGATATTCAAAAGTTATTTCCACTCCTAATCAAAAACGCTTCAACTCGGTGAGTTAAGCACTTTTTGACCTTATGGCTATATCTTTTGAACTTCTCGCTGGATTACACTGAATTTGACATATATTGTGCAGAATCATGTCCTAAGCAACATATTTCAGCAGCAGAAACCAGCTTGATGAAATTCCAAAGTTATTATCACTCCTAATCAAAAACGCTTCAACTCGGTGAGATAAGCATTTTTTGAACAAATGCCTATATATTTGGCTATATGGCTTATATATTTTGAACCTGTGAAGGGATTACACTGAATTTGACATATATTGTGCAGAATCATATCCTAAACAACATATTTCAACAGCAGAAACCAGCTTAATGAAATTCCAAAGTTATTATCACTCCTAATCAAAAACGCTTCAACGCGGTGAGATAAGCACTTTTTGAAAAAAATGGCTATATATTTTGAACCTTTGAAGGGATTTCACTAAATTTTACATATATTGTGCAGAATCATGTCCTTAACAACATATTTCAATAGCAGAAACCAGCTTGATGATATTCAAAAGTTATTTCCACTCCTAATCAAAAACGCTTACACTCGGTGAGTTAAGCACTTTTTGACCTTATGGCTATATCTTTTGAACTTCTCGCTGGATTACACTGAATTTGACATATATTGTGCAGAATCATGTCCTAAGCAACATATTTCAGCAGCAGAAACCAGCTTGATGAAATTCCAAAGTTATTATCACTCCTAATCAAAAACGCTTCAACTCGGTGAGAAAAGCACTTTTTGAACAAATGCCTATATATTTTGAACCTGTGAAGGGATTACACTGAATTTGACATAGATTGTGCAGAATCATATCCTAAACAACATATTTCAACAGCAGAAACCAGCTTGATGAAATTCAAAAGTTATTTCCACTCCTAATCAAAAACGCTTCAACTCGGTGAGTTAAGCACTTTTTGAACAAATGGCTATATATTTTGAACCTGTGAAGGGATTTCACTAAATTTTACATATATTGTGCAGAATCATGTCCTTAAAAACATATTTCAAAAGCAGAAACCAGCTTGATGATATTCAAAAGTTATTTCCACTCCTATACAAAAACGCTTCAACTCGGTGAGTTAAGCACTTTTGACCTTATGGCTATATCTTTTGAACTTCTCGCTGGATTACAATGAATTTGACATATATTGTGCAGAATTATGTCCTAAGCAACATATTTCAGCAGCAGAAACCAGCTTGATGAAATTCCAAAGTTATTATCACTCCTAATCAAAAACGCTTCAACTCGGTGAGATAAGCACTTTTTGAACAAATGCCTATATATTTGGCTATATGGCTATATATTTTGAACCTGTGAAGGGATTACACTGAATTTGACATATATTGTGCAGAATCATATCCTAAACAACATATTTCAACAGCAGAAACCAGCTTAATGAAATTCCAAAGTTATTATCACTCCTAATCAAAAACGCTTCAACGCGGTGAGATAAGCACTTTTTGAACAAATGGCTATATATTTTGAACCTGTGAAGGGATTACACTGAATTTGACATATATTGTGCAGAATCATATCCTAAGGAACATATTTCAGCAGCAGAAACCAGCTTGATGAAATTCCAAAGATATTATCACTCCTAATCAAAAACGCTTCAACTCGGTGAGATAAGCACTTTTTGAACAAATGGCTATATATTTTGAACCTGTGAAGGGATTTCACTAAATTTTACATATATTGTGCAGAATCATGTCCTTAACAACATATTTCAATAGCAGAAACCAGCTTGATGATATTCAAAAGTTATTTCCACTCCTAATCAA
This sequence comes from Fistularia commersonii, assembly GCF_037954325.1. Taxonomy (NCBI): domain Eukaryota; kingdom Metazoa; phylum Chordata; class Actinopteri; order Syngnathiformes; family Fistulariidae; genus Fistularia; species Fistularia commersonii. The sequence continues at coordinate 1,171,527 of NC_141315.1, forward strand.
AAACGCTTCAACTCGGTGAGTTAAGCACTTTTTGACCTTATTGCTATATCTTTTGAACTTCTCGCTGGATTACACTGAATTTGACATATATTGTGCTGAATCATGTCCTAAGCAACATATTTCAGCAGCAGAAACCAGCTTGATGAAATTCCAAAGTTATTATCACTCCTAATCAAAAACGCTTCAACGCGTCGGGATAAGCACTTTTTGAACAAATGGCTATATATTTTGAACCTGTGAAGGGATTACACTGAATTTGACATATATTGTGCAGAATCATATCCTAAGCAACATATTTCAGCAGCAGAAACCAGCTTGATGAAATTCCAAAGATATTATCACTCCTAATCAAAAACGCTTCAACTCGGTGAGATAAGCACTTTTTGAACAAATGGCTATATATTTTGAACCTGTGAAGGGATTTCACAAAATTTTACATATATTGTGCAGAATCATGTCCTTAAAAACATATTTCAATAGCAGAAACCAGCTTGATGATATTCAAAAGTTATTTCCACTCCTATACAAAAACGCTTCAACTCGGTGAGTTAAGCACTTTTGACCTTATGGCTATATCTTTTGAACTTCTCGCTGGATTACAATGAATTTGACATATATTGTGCAGAATTATGTCCTAAGCAACATATTTCAGCAGCAGAAACCAGCTTGATGAAATTCCAAAGTTATTATCACTCCTAATCAAAAACGCTTCAACTCGGTGAGATAAGCACTTTTTGAACAAATGCCTATATATTAGGCTATATGGCTATATATTTTGAACCTGTGAAGGGATTACACTGAATTTGACATATATTGTGCAGAATCATATCCTAAACAACATATTTCAACAGCAGAAACAAGCTTAATGAAATTCCAAAGTTATTATCACTCCTAATCAAAAACGCTTCAACGCGGTGAGATAAGCACTTTTTGAACAAATGGCTATATATTTTGAACCTGTGAAGGGATTACACTGAATTTGACATATATTGTGCAGAATCATATCCTAAGGAACATATTTCAGCAGCAGAAACCAGCTTGATGAAATTCCAAAGATATTATCACTCCTAATCAAAAACGCTTCAACTCGGTGAGATAAGCACTTTTTGAACAAATGGCTATATATTTTGAACCTGTGAAGGGATTTCACTAAATTTTACATATATTGTGCAGAATCATGTCCTTAACAACATATTTCAATAGCAGAAACCAGCTTGATGATATTCAAAAGTTATTTCCACTCCTAATCAAAAACGCTTCAACTCGGTGAGTTAAGCACTTTTTGACCTTATGGCTATATCTTTTTAACTTCTCGCTGGATTACACTGAATTTGACATATATTGTGCAGAATCATGTCCTAAGCAACATATTTCAGCAGCAGAAACCAGCTTGATGAAATTCCAAAGTTATTATCACTCCTAATCAAAAACGCTTCAACGCGGTGAGATAAGCACTTTTTGAACAAATGGCTATATATTTTGAACCTGTGAAGGGATTTCACTAAATTTTACATATATTGTGCAGAATCATGTCCTTAACAACATATTTCAATAGCAGAAACCAGCTTGATGATATTCAAAAGTTATTTCCAATCCTAATCAAAAACGCTTACACTCGGTGAGTTAAGCACTTTTTGACCTTATGGCTATATCTTTTGAACTTCTCACTGGATTACACTGAATTTGACATATATTGTGCAGAATCATGTCCTAAGCAACATATCTCAGCAGCAGAAACCAGCTTGATGAAATTCCAAAGTTATTATCACTCCTAATGAAAAACGCTTCAACTCGGTGAGAAAAGCACTTTTTGAACAAATGCCTATATATTTTGAACCTGTGAAGGGATTACACTGAATTTGACATAGATTGTGCAGAATCATATCCTAAACAACATATTTCAACAGCAGAAACCAGCTTGATGAAATTCAAAAGTTATTTCCACTCCTAATCAAAAACGCTTCAACTCGGTGAGTTAAGCACTTTTTGAACAAATGGCTATATATTTTGAACCTGTGAAGGGATTTCACAAAATTTTACATATATTGTGCAGAATCATGTCCTTAACAACATATTTCAATAGCAGAAACCAGCTTGATGATAATCAAAAGTTATTTTCACTCCTAATCAAAAACGCTTCAACTCGGTGAGTTCAGCACTTTTTGACCTTATTGCTATATCTTTTGAACTTCTCGCTGGATTACACTGAATTTGACATATATTGTGCAGAATCATGTCCTAAGCAACATATTTCAGCAGCAGAAACCAGCTTGATGAAATTCCAAATATATTATCACTCCTAATCAAAAACGCTTCAACTCGGTGAGATAAGCACTTTTTGAACAAATGCCTATATATTTGGCTATATGGCTATATATTTTTAACCTGTGAAGGGATTACACTGAATTTGACATATATTGTGCAGAATCATATCCTAAACAACATATTTCAACAGCAGAAACCAGCTTAATGAAATTCCAAAGTTATTATCACTCCTAATCAAAAACGCTTCAACGCGGTGAGATAAGCACTTTTTGAACAAATGGCTATATATTTTGAACCTGTGAAGGGATTACACTGAATTTGACATATAATGTGCAGAATCATATCCTAAGCAACATATTTCAGCAGCAGAAACCAGCTTGATGAAATTCCAAAGATATTATCACTCCTAATCAAAAACGCTTCAACTCGGTGAGATAAGCACTTTTTGAACAAATGGCTATATATTTTGAACCTGTGAAGGGATTTCACTAAATTTTACATATATTGTGCAGAATCATGTCCTTAACAACATATTTCAATAGCAGAAACCAGCTTGATGATATTCAAAAGTTATTTCCACTCCTAATCAAAAACGCTTCAACTCGGTGAGTTAAGCACTTTTTGACCTTATGGCTATATCTTTTGAACTTCTCACTGGATTACACTGAATTTGACATATATTGTGCAGAATCATGTCCTAAGCAACATATTTCAGCAGCAGAAACCAGCTTGATGAAATTCCAAAGTTATTATCACTCCTAATCAAAAACGCTTCAACTCGGTGAGATAAGCACTTTTTGAACAAATGCCTATGTATTTGGCTATATGGCTATATATTTTGAACATGTGAAGGGATTACACTGAATTTGACATATATTGTGCAGAATCATATCCTAAACAACATATTTCAACAGCAGAAACCAGCTTAATGAAATTCCAAAGTTATTATCACTCCTAATCAAAAACGCTTCAACGCGTCGAGATAAGCACTTTTTGAACAAATGGCTATATATTTTGAACCTGTGAAGGGATTACACTGAATTTGACATATATTGTGCAGAATCATATCCTAAGCAACATATTTCAGCAGCAGAAACCAGCTTAATGAAATTCCAAAGATATTATCACTCCTAATCAAAAACGCTTCAACTTGGTGAGATAAGCACTTTTTGAACAAATGGCTATATATTTTGAACCTGTGAAGGGATTTCACTAAATTTTACATATATTGTGCAGAATCATGTCCTTAACAACATATTTCAATAGCAGAAACCAGCTTGATGATATTCAAAAGTTATTTCCACTCCTAATCAAAAACGCTTCAACTCGGTGAGTTAAGCACTTTTTGACCTTATGGCTATATCTTTTGAACTTCTCGCTGGATTACACTGAATTTGACATATATTGTGCAGAATCATGTCCTAAGCAACATATTTCAGCAGCAGAAACCAGCTTGATGAAATTCCAAAGTTATTATCACTCCTAATCAAAAACGCTTCAACTCGGTGAGATAAGCACTTTTTGAACAAATGCCTATATATTTGGCTATATGGCTATATATTTTTAACCTGTGAAGGGATTACACTGAATTTGACATATATTGTGCAGAATCATATCCTAAACAACATATTTCAACAGCAGAAACCAGCTTAATGAAATTCCAAAGTTATTATCACTCCTAATCAAAAACGCTTCAACGCGGTGAGATAAGCACTTTTTGAACAAATGGCTATATATTTTGAACCTGTGAAGGGATTACACTGAATTTGACATATATTGTGCAGAATCATATCCTAAGCAACATATTTCAGCAGCAGAAACCAGCTTGATGAAATTCCAAAGATATTATCACTCCTAATCAAAAACGCTTCAACTCGGTGAGATAAGCACTTTTTGAACAAATGGCTATATATTTTGAACCTGTGAAGGGATTTCACTAAATTTTACATATATTGTGCAGAATCATGTCCTTAACAACATATTTCAATAGCAGAAACCAGCTTGATGATATTCAAAAGTTATTTCCACTCCTAATCAAAAACGCTTCAACTCGGTGAGTTAAGCACTTTTTGACCTTATGGCTATATCTTTTGAACTTCTCGCTGGATTACACTGAATTTGACATATATTGTGCAGAATCATGTCCTAAGCAACATATTTCAGCAGCAGAAACCAGCTTGATGAAATTCCAAAGTTATTATCACTCCTAATCAAAAACGCTTCAACTCGGTGAGATAAGCATTTTTTGAACAAATGCCTATATATTTGGCTATATGGCTTATATATTTTGAACCTGTGAAGGGATTACACTGAATTTGACATATATTGTGCAGAATCATATCCTAAACAACATATTTCAACAGCAGAAACCAGCTTAATGAAATTCCAAAGTTATTATCACTCCTAATCAAAAACGCTTCAACGCGGTGAGATAAGCACTTTTTGAAAAAAATGGCTATATATTTTGAACCTTTGAAGGGATTTCACTAAATTTTACATATATTGTGCAGAATCATGTCCTTAACAACATATTTCAATAGCAGAAACCAGCTTGATGATATTCAAAAGTTATTTCCACTCCTAATCAAAAACGCTTACACTCGGTGAGTTAAGCACTTTTTGACCTTATGGCTATATCTTTTGAACTTCTCGCTGGATTACACTGAATTTGACATATATTGTGCAGAATCATGTCCTAAGCAACATATTTCAGCAGCAGAAACCAGCTTGATGAAATTCCAAAGTTATTATCACTCCTAATCAAAAACGCTTCAACTCGGTGAGAAAAGCACTTTTTGAACAAATGCCTATATATTTTGAACCTGTGAAGGGATTACACTGAATTTGACATAGATTGTGCAGAATCATATCCTAAACAACATATTTCAACAGCAGAAACCAGCTTGATGAAATTCAAAAGTTATTTCCACTCCTAATCAAAAACGCTTCAACTCGGTGAGTTAAGCACTTTTTGAACAAATGGCTATATATTTTGAACCTGTGAAGGGATTTCACTAAATTTTACATATATTGTGCAGAATCATGTCCTTAAAAACATATTTCAATAGCAGAAACCAGCTTGATGATATTCAAAAGTTATTTCCACTCCTATACAAAAACGCTTCAACTCGGTGAGTTAAGCACTTTTGACCTTATGGCTATATCTTTTGAACTTCTCGCTGGATTACAATGAATTTGACATATATTGTGCAGAATTATGTCCTAAGCAACATATTTCAGCAGCAGAAACCAGCTTGATGAAATTCCAAAGTTATTATCACTCCTAATCAAAAACGCTTCAACTCGGTGAGATAAGCACTTTTTGAACAAATGCCTATATATTTGGCTATATGGCTATATATTTTGAACCTGTGAAGGGATTACACTGAATTTGACATATATTGTGCAGAATCATATCCTAAACAACATATTTCAACAGCAGAAACCAGCTTAATGAAATTCCAAAGTTATTATCACTCCTAATCAAAAACGCTTCAACGCGGTGAGATAAGCACTTTTTGAACAAATGGCTATATATTTTGAACCTGTGAAGGGATTACACTGAATTTGACATATATTGTGCAGAATCATATCCTAAGGAACATATTTCAGCAGCAGAAACCAGCTTGATGAAATTCCAAAGATATTATCACTCCTAATCAAAAACGCTTCAACTCGGTGAGATAAGCACTTTTTGAACAAATGGCTATATATTTTGAACCTGTGAAGGGATTTCACTAAATTTTACATATATTGTGCAGAATCATGTCCTTAACAACATATTTCAATAGCAGAAACCAGCTTGATGATATTCAAAAGTTATTTCCACTCCTAATCAAAAACGCTTCAACTCGGTGAGTTAAGCACTTTTTGACCTTATTGCTATATCTTTTGAACTTCTCGCTGGATTACACTGAATTTGACATATATTGTGCTGAATCATGTCCTAAGCAACATATTTCAGCAGCAGAAACCAGCTTGATGAAATTCCAAAGTTATTATCACTCCTAATCAAAAACGCTTCAACGCGTCGGGATAAGCACTATTTGAACAAATGGCTATATATTTTGAACCTGTGAAGGGATTACACTGAATTTGACATATATTGTGCAGAATCATATCCTAAGCAACATATTTCAGCAGCAGAAACCAGTTTGATGAAATTCCAAAGATATTATCACTCCTAATCAAAAACGCTTCAACTCGGTGAGATAAGCACTTTTTGAACAAATGGCTATATATTTTGAACCTGTGAAGGGATTTCACAAAATTTTACATATATTGTGCAGAATCATATCCTTAAAAACATATTTCAATAGCAGAAACCAGCTTGATGATATTCAAAAGTTATTTCCACTCCTATACAAAAACGCTTCAACTCGGTGAGTTAAGCACTTTTGACCTTATGGCTATATCTTTTGAACTTCTCGCTGGATTACAATGAATTTGACATATATTGTGCAGAATTATGTCCTAAGCAACATATTTCAGCAGCAGAAACCAGCTTGATGAAATTCCAAAGTTATTATCACTCCTAATCAAAAACGCTTCAACTCGGTGAGATAAGCACTTTTTGAACAAATGCCTATATATTAGGCTATATGGCTATATATTTTGAACCTGTGAAGGGATTACACTGAATTTGACATATATTGTGCAGAATCATATCCTAAACAACATATTTCAACAGCAGAAACAAGCTTAATGAAATTCCAAAGTTATTATCACTCCTAATCAAAAACGCTTCAACGCGGTGAGATAAGCACTTTTTGAACAAATGGCTATATATTTTGAACCTGTGAAGGGATTACACTGAATTTGACATATATTGTGCAGAATCATATCCTAAGGAACATATTTCAGCAGCAGAAACCAGCTTGATGAAATTCCAAAGATATTATCACTCCTAATCAAAAACGCTTCAACTCGGTGAGATAAGCACTTTTTGAACAAATGGCTATATATTTTGAACCTGTGAAGGGATTTCACTAAATTTTACATATATTGTGCAGAATCATGTCCTTAACAACATATTTCAATAGCAGAAACCAGCTTGATGATATTCAAAAGTTATTTCCACTCCTAATCAAAAACGCTTCAACTCGGTGAGTTAAGCACTTTTTGACCTTATGGCTATATCTTTTTAACTTCTCGCTGGATTACACTGAATTTGACATATATTGTGCAGAATCATGTCCTAAGCAACATATTTCAGCAGCAGAAACCAGCTTGATGAAATTCCAAAGTTATTATCACTCCTAATCAAAAACGCTTCAACGCGGTGAGATAAGCACTTTTTGAACAAATGGCTATATATTTTGAACCTGTGAAGGGATTTCACTAAATTTTACATATATTGTGCAGAATCATGTCCTTAACAACATATTTCAATAGCAGAAACCAGCTTGATGATATTCAAAAGTTATTTCCACTCCTAATCAAAAACGCTTACACTCGGTGAGTTAAGCACTTTTTGACCTTATGGCTATATCTTTTGAACTTCTCGCTGGATTACACTGAATTTGACATATATTGTGCAGAATCATGTCCTAAGCAACATATTTCAGCAGCAGAAACCAGCTTGATGAAATTCCAAAGTTATTATCACTCCTAATGAAAAACGCTTCAACTCGGTGAGAAAAGCACTTTTTGAACAAATGCCTATATATTTTGAACCTGTGAAGGGATTACACTGAATTTGACATAGATTGTGCAGAATCATATCCTAAACAACATATTTCAACAGCAGAAACCAGCTTGATGAAATTCAAAAGTTATTTCCACTCCTAATCAAAAACGCTTCAACTCGGTGAGTTAAGCACTTTTTGAACAAATGGCTATATATTTTGAACCTGTGAAGGGATTTCACAAAATTTTACATATATTGTGCAGAATCATGTCCTTAACAACATATTTCAATAGCAGAAACCAGCTTGATGATAATCATAAGTTATTTTCACTCCTAATCAAAAACGCTTCAACTCGGTGAGTTCAGCACTTTTTGACCTTATTGCTATATCTTTTGAACTTCTCGCTGGATTACACTGAATTTGACATATATTGTGCAGAATCATGTCCTAAGCAACATATTTCAGCAGCAGAAACCAGCTTGATGAAATTCCAAATATATTATCACTCCTAATCAAAAACGCTTCAACTCGGTGAGATAAGCACTTTTTGAACAAATGCCTATATATTTGGCTATATGGCTATATATTTTTAACCTGTGAAGGGATTACACTGAATTTGACATATATTGTGCAGAATCATATCCTAAACAACATATTTCAACAGCAGAAACCAGCTTAATGAAATTCCAAAGTTATTATCACTCCTAATCAAAAACGCTTCAACGCGGTGAGATAAGCACTTTTTGAACAAATGGCTATATATTTTGAACCTGTGAAGGGATTACACTGAATTTGACATATAATGTGCAGAATCATATCCTAAGCAACATATTTCAGCAGCAGAAACCAGCTTGATGAAATTCCAAAGATATTATCACTCCTAATCAAAAACGCTTCAACTCGGTGAGATAAGCACTTTTTGAACAAATGGCTATATATTTTGAACCTGTGAAGGGATTTCACTAAATTTTACATATATTGTGCAGAATCATGTCCTTAACAACATATTTCAATAGCAGAAACCAGCTTGATGATATTCAAAAGTTATTTCCACTCCTAATCAAAAACGCTTCAACTCGGTGAGTTAAGCACTTTTTGACCTTATGGCTATATCTTTTGAACTTCTCGCTGGATTACACTGAATTTGACATATATTGTGCAGAATCATGTCCTAAGCAACATATTTCAGCAGCAGAAACCAGCTTGATGAAATTCCAAAGTTATTATCACTCCTAATCAAAAACGCTTCAACTCGGTGAGATAAGCACTTTTTGAACAAATGCCTATATATTTGGCTATATGGCTATATATTTTGAACCTGTGAAGGGATTACACTGAATTTGACATATATTGTGCAGAATCATATCCTAAACAACATATTTCAACAGCAGAAACCAGCTTAATGAAATTCCAAAGTTATTATCACTCCTAATCAAAAACGCTTCAACGCGTCGAGATAAGCACTTTTTGAACAAATGGCTATATATTTTGAACCTGTTAAGGGATTACACTGAATTTGACATATATTGTGCAGAATCATATCCTAAGCAACATATTTCAGCAGCAGAAACCAGCTTGATGAAATTCCAAAGATATTATCACTCCTAATCAAAAACGCTTCAACTCGGTGAGATAAGCACTTTTTGAACAAATGGCTATATATTTTGAACCTGTGAAGGGATTTCACAAAATTTTACATATATTCTGCAGAATCATGTCCTTAAAAACATATTTCAATAGCAGAAACCAGCTTGATGATATTCAAAAGTTATTTCCACTCCTATACAAAAACGCTTCAACTCGGTGAGTTAAGCACTTTTGACCTTATGGCTATATCTTTTGAACTTCTCGCTGGATTACAATGAATTTGACATATATTGTGCAGAATTATGTCCTAAGCAACATATATCAGCAGCAGAAACCAGCTTGATGAAATTCCAAAGTTATTATCACTCCTAATCAAAAACGCTTCAACTCGGTGAGATAAGCACTTTTTGAACAAATGCCTATATATTAGGCTATATGGCTATATATTTTGAACCTGTGAAGGGATTACACTGAATTTGACATATATTGTGCAGAATCATATCCTAAACAACATATTTCAACAGCAGAAACAAGCTTAATGAAATTCCAAAGTTATTATCACTCCTAATCAAAAACGCTTCAACGCGGTGAGATAAGCACTTTTTGAACAAATGGCTATATATTTTGAACCTGTGAGGGGATTACACTGAATTTGACATATATTGTGCAGAATCATATCCTAAGGAACATATTTCAGCAGCAGAAACCAGCTTGATGAAATTCCAAAGATATTATCACTCCTAATCAAAAACGCTTCAACTCGGTGAGATAAGCACTTTTTGAACAAATGGCTATATATTTTGAACCTGTGAAGGGATTTCACTAAATTTTACATATATTGTGCAGAATCATGTCCTTAACAACATATTTCAATAGCAGAAACCAGCTTGATGATATTCAAAAGTTATTTCCACTCCTAATCAAAAACGCTTCAACTCGGTGAGTTAAGCACTTTTTGACCTTATGGCTATATCTTTTTAACTTCTCGCTGGATTACACTGAATTTGACATATATTGTGCAGAATCATGTCCTAAGCAACATATTTCAGCAGCAGAAACCAGCTTGATGAAATTCCAAAGTTATTATCACTCCTAATCAAAAACGCTTCAACTCGGTGAGATAAGCACTTTTTGAACAAATGCCTATATATTTGGTTATATGGCTATATATTTTGAACCTGTGAAGGGATTACACTGAATTTGACATATATTGTGCAGAATCATATCCTAAACAACATATTTCAACAGCAGAAACCAGCTTAATGAAATTCCAAAGTTATTATCACTCCTAATCAAAAACGCTTCAACGCGTCGAGATAAGCACTTTTTGAACAAATGGCTATATATTTTGAACTTGTGAAGGGATTACACTGAATTTGACATATATTGTGCAGAATCATATCCTAAGCAACATATTTCAGCAGCAGAAACCAGCTTGATGAAATTCCAAAGATATTATCACTCCTAATCAAAAACGCTTCAACGCGGTGAGATAAGCACTTTTTGAACAAATGGCTATATATTTTGAACCTGTGAAGGGATTTCACTAAATTTTACATATATTGTGCAGAATCATGTCCTTAACAACATATTTCAATAGCAGAAACCAGCTTGATGATATTCAAAAGTTATTTCCACTCCTAATCAAAAACGCTTCAACTCGGTGAGTTAAGCACTTTTTGACCTTATGGCTATATCTTTTGAACTTCTCACTGGATTACACTGAATTTGACATATATTGTGCAGAATCATGTCCTAAGCAACATATTTCAGCAGCAGAAACCAGCTTGATGAAATTCCAAAGTTATTATCACTCCTAATCAAAAACGCTTCAACTCGGTGAGATAAGCACTTTTTGAACAAATGCCTATGTATTTGGCTATATGGCTATATATTTTGAACATGTGAAGGGATTACACTGAATTTGACATATATTGTGCAGAATCATATCCTAAACAACATATTTCAACAGCAGAAACCAGCTTAATGAAATTCCAAAGTTATTATCACTCCTAATCAAAAACGCTTCAACGCGTCGAGATAAGCACTTTTTGAACAAATGGCTATATATTTTGAACCTGTGAAGGGATTACACTGAATTTGACATATATTGTGCAGAATCATATCCTAAGCAACATATTTCAGCAGCAGAAACCAGCTTAATGAAATTCCAAAGATATTATCACTCCTAATCAAAAACGCTTCAACTTGGTGAGATAAGCACTTTTTGAACAAATGGCTATATATTTTGAACCTGTGAAGGGATTTCACTAAATTTTACATATATTGTGCAGAATCATGTCCTTAACAACATATTTCAATAGCAGAAACCAGCTTGATGATATTCAAAAGTTATTTCCACTCCTAATCAAAAACGCTTCAACTCGGTGAGTTAAGCACTTTTTGACCTTATGGCTATATCTTTTGAACTTCTCGCTGGATTACACTGAATTTGACATATATTGTGCAGAATCATGTCCTAAGCAACATATTTCAGCAGCAGAAACCAGCTTGATGAAATTCCAAAGTTATTATCACTCCTAATCAAAAACGCTTCAACTCGGTGAGATAAGCACTTTTTGAACAAATGCCTATATATTTGGCTATATGGCTATATATTTTGAACCTGTGAAGGGATTACACTGAATTTGACATATATTGTGCAGAATCATATCCTAAACAACATATTTCAACAGCAGAAACCAGCTTAATGAAATTCCAAAGTTATTATCACTCCTAATCAAAAACGCTTCAACGCGTCGGGATAAGCACTTTTTGAACAAATGGCTATATATTTTGAACCTGTGAAGGGATTACACTGAATTTGACATATATTGTGCAGAATCATATCCTAAGCAACATATTTCAGCAGCAGAAACCAGCTTGATGAAATTCCAAAGATATTATCACTCCTAATCAAAAACGCTTCAACTCGGTGAGATAAGCACTTTTTGAACAAATGGCTATATATTTTGAACCTGTGAAGGGATTTCACAAAATTTTACATATATTGTGCAGAATCATGTCCTTAACAACATATTTCAACAGCAGAAACCAGCTTGATGATATTGAAAAGTTATTTCCACTCCTAATCAAAAACGCTTCAATTCGGTGAGTTAAGCACTTTTTGACCTTATGGCTATATCTTTTGAACTTCTCGCTGGATTACACTGAATTTGACATATATTGTGCAGAATCATGTCCTAAGCAACATATTTCAGCAGCAGAAACCAGCTTGATGAAATTCCAAAGTTATTATCACTCCTAATCAAAAACGCTTCAACTCGGTGAGATAAGCACTTTTTGAACAAATGCCTGTATATTTGGCTATATGGCTATATATTTAGAACCTGTGAAGGGATTACACTGAATTTGACATATATTGTGCAGAATCATATCCTAAACAACATATTTCAACAGCAGAAACCAGCTAAATGAAATTCCAAAGTTATTATCACTCCTAATCAAAAACGCTTCAACGCGTCGAGATAAGCACTTTTTGAACAAATGGCTATATATTTTGAACCTGTGAAGGGATTACACTGAATTTGACATATATTGTGCAGAATCATATCCTAAGCAACATATTTCAGCAGCAGAAACCAGCTTGATGAAATTCCAAAGATATTATCACTCCTAATCAAAAACGCTTCAACTCGGTGAGATAAGCACTTTTTGAACAAATGGCTATATATTTTGAACCTGTGAAGGGATTTCACTAAATTTTACATATATTGTGCAGAATCATGTCCTTAACAACATATTTCAATAGCAGAAACCAGCTTGATGATATTCAAAAGTTATTTCCACTCCTAATCAAAAACGCTTCAACTCGGTGAGTTAAGCACTTTTTGACCTTATGGCTATATCTTTTGAACTTCTCGCTGGATTACACTGAATTTGACATATATTGTGCAGAATCATGTCCTAAGCAACATATTTCAGCAGCAGAAACCAGCTTGATGAAATTCCAAAGTTATTATCACTCCTAATCAAAAACGCTTCAACTCGGTGAGATAAGCACTTTTTGAACAAATGCCTTTATATTTGGCTATATGGCTATATATTTTGAACCTGTGAAGGGATTACACTGAATTTGACATATATTGTGCAGAATCATATCCTAAACAACATATTTCAACAGCAGAAACTAGCTTGATGAAATTCCAAAGTTATTTCCACTTCTGATCAAAAACGCTTCAACTCGGTGAGATAAGCACTTTTTTGAACGAATGGCTTTATCTTTTGAACATGTGAATGGATTTCACTAAATTTCACATATATTGTGCAGAATCATGTCCTTAACAACATATTTCAACAGCAGAAACCAGCTTGATGATATTGAAAAGTTATTTCCACTCCTAATCAAAAACGCTTCAACTCGGTGAGTTAAGCACTTTTTGACCTTATGGCTATATCTTTTGAACTTCTCGCTGGATTACGCTGAATTTGACATATATTGTGCAGAATCATGTCCTAAGCAACATATTTCAGCAGCAGAAACCAGCTTGATGAAATTCAAAAGTTGTTATCACTCCTAATCAAAAATGCTTCAACTCGGAAAAATAAGCACTTTTTGAACAAATGCCCATATATTTTGAACCTGTGAAGGGATTACACTGAATTTGACATATATTGTGCAGAATCAGGTCCTAAACAACATATTTCAACAGCAGAAACCAGCTTGATGAAATTCAAATGTTATTTCCACTCCTGATCAAAAACGCTTCAACTCGGTGAGATAAGGACTTTCCGAACGAATGGCTATATCTATTAATCTTGTTGCTGGATTACACTGAAGTTGAAATATATTGTGCAGAATCATGTCCCTTAACAACATATTTCAACAGCAGAAACCAGCTTGATGAGATTCAAAAGTTATTATCACTCCTAATCATAAACACTTCAACTCGGTGAGATAAGTACTTTTTGAACGAATGTCTATATCTTTTGAACCTGTGAAGGGATTTCACTAAATTTGACATATATTGTGCAGAATCATGTCCTAAACAACATATTTCAACAGCAGAAACCAGCTTGATGAAATTCCAAAGTTATTTTCACTCCTAATCAAAAACGCTTCAACTCGGTGATATAACTACTTTTTGAACGAATGGCTATATCTTTTGAACCTGTGAAGGTATTACACTGAATTTGACATATATTTTGCAGAATCACATCCTTAACAACATATTTCAACAGCAGAAACCAGCTTGATGAAATTCAAAAGTTATTTCCACTCCTAATCAAAAACGCTTCAACTCGGTGAGTTAAGCTCTTTTTGACCTTATGGCTATATCTTTTGAACTTGACACTGGATTACACTGAATTTGACATATATTGTGCAAAATCATGTCCTAAACAACATATTTCAACAGCAGAAACCAGCTTGATGAAATTCCAAAATTATTATCACTCCTAATCATAAACGCTTCCACTCGGTGAGTTAAGCACTTTTATAACAAATGGCTATATATTTTGAACCTGTGAAGGGATTTCACTAAATTTTACATATATTGTGCAGAATCATGTCATTAACAACATATTTCAAATGCAAAAACCAGCTTGATGATATTCAAAAGTTATTTCCAAACCTAATCAAAAACGCTTCAACTCGGTGAGTTAAGCACTTTTTGACCTTATGGCTATATCTATTAAACTTGTTGCTGGATTACACTGAATTTGACATATATTGTGCAGAATCATGTCCTAAGCAACATATTTCAGCAGCAAAAACCAGCTTGATGAAATTCCAAAGTTATTATCACTCGTAATCAAAAACGCTTCAACTCAGTGAGATAAGCACTTTTTGAACAAATGCCTATATATTTGGCTATATGACTATATATTTTGAAACTGTGAAGGGATTACAATGAATTTGACATATATTGTGCAGAATCATATCCTAAACAACATATTTCAACAGCAGAAACCAGCTTGATGAAATTCCAAAGTTATTTCCACTCCTGATCAAAAACGCTTCAACTCGGTGTTATAAGCACTTTTTTGAACGAATGGCTTTATCTTTTGAACCTGTGAAGGGATTTCACTAAATTTGACATATATTGTGCAGAATCATGTCCTTAACAACATATTTCAACAGCAGAAACCAGCTTGATGATATTCAAAAGTTATTTCCACTCCTAATCAGAAACGCTTCAACTCGGTGAATTAAGCACTTTTTGACCTTATGGCTATATCTTTTGAACTTCTCGCTGGATTACACTGAATTTGACATATATTGTGCAGAATCATGTCCTAAGCAACATATTTCAGCAGCAGAAACCAGCTTGATGAAATTCCAAAGTTATTATCACTCGTAATCAAAAACGCTTCAACTCAGTGAGATAAGCACTTTTTGAACAAATGCCTATATATTTGGCTATATGGCTATATATTTTGAACCTGTGAAGGGATTACAATGAATTTGACATATATTGTGCAGAATCATATCCTAAACAACATATTTCAACAGCAGAAACCAGCTTGATGAAATTCCAAAGTTATTTCCACTCCTGATCAAAAACGCTTCAACTCGGTGAGATAAGCACTTTTTTGAACGAATGGCTTTATCTTTTGAACCTGTGAAGGGATTACACTGAATTTGACATATATTGTGCAGAATCAGGTCCTAAAAAACATATTTCAACAGCAGAAACCAGCTTGATGAAATTCAAAAGTTATTTCCACTCCTGATCAAAAACGCTTCAACTCGGTGAGATAAGGACTTTCTGAACGAATGGCTATATCTATTAATCTTGTTGCTGGATTACACTGAAGTTGAAATATATTGTGCAGAATCATGTCCTTAACAACATATTTCAACAGCAGAAACCAGCTTGATGAAATTCAAAAGTTATTATCACTCCTAATCATAAACACTTCAACTCGGTGAGATAAGTACTTTTTGAACGAATGGCTATATCTTTTGAACCTGTGAAGGGATTTCAGTAAATTTGACATATATTGTGCAGAATCATGTCCTAAACAACATATTTCAACAGCAGAAACCAGCTTGATGAAATTCAAAAGTTATTTCCACTCCTAATCAAAAATGCTTCAATTCGGTGAGTTAAGCTCTTTTTGATCTAATGGCTATATCTTTTGAACTTGACACTGGATAACACTGAATTTGACATATATTGTGCAGAATCACATCCTAAACAACATATTTCAACAGCAGAAACCAGCTTGATGAAATTCAAAAGTTATTTCCACTCCTAATCAAAAACGCTTCAACTCGGTGAGTTAAGCACTTTTTGACCTTATGGCTATATCTTTTGAACTTCTCGCTGGATTACACTGAATTTGACATATATTGTGCAGAATCATATCCTAAACAACATATTTCAACAGCAGAAACCAGCTTAATGAAATTCCAAAGTTATTATCACTCCTAATCAAAAACGCTTCAACGCGTCGAGATAAGCACTTTTTGAACAAATGGCTATATATTTTGAACCTGTGAAGGGATTACACTGAATTTGACATATATTGTGCAGAATCATATCCTAAGCAACATATTTCAGCAGCAGAAACCAGCTTGATGAAATTCCAAAGATATTATCACTCCTAATCAAAAACCCTTCAACTCGGTGAGATAAGCACTTTTTGAACAAATGGCTATATATTTTGAACCTGTGAAGGGATTTCACTAAATTTTACATATATTGTGCAGAATCATGTCATTAACAACATATTTCAAATGCAAAAACCAGCTTGATGATATTCAAAAGTTATTTCCAAACCTAATCAAAAACGCTTCAACTCGGTGAGTTAAGCACTTATTGACCTTATGGCTATATCTATTAAACTTGTTGCTGGATTACACTGAATTTGACATATATTGTGCAGAATCATGTCCTAAGCAACATATTTCAGCAGCAAAAACCAGCTTGATGAAATTCCAAAGTTATTATCACTCGTAATCAAAAACGCTTCAACTCGGTGAGATAAGCACTTTTTTGAACGAATGGCTTTATCTTTTGAACCTGTGAAGGGATTTCACTAAATTTGACATATATTGTGCAGAATCATGTCCTTAACAACATATTTCAACAGCAGAAACCAGCTTGATGATATTCAAAAGTTATTTCCACTCCTATACAGAAACGCTTCAACTCGGTGAGTTAAGCACTTTTTGACCTTATGGCTATATCTTTTGAACTTCTCGCTGGATTACACTGAATTTGACATATATTGTGCAGAATCATGTCCTAAGCAACATATTTCAGCAGCAGAAACCAGCTTGATGAAATTCAAAAGTTGTTATCACTCCTAATCAAAAACGCTTCAACTCGGTGAGAAAAGCACTTTTTGAACAAATGCCTATATATTTTGAACCTGTGAAGGGATTACACTGAATTTGACATATATTGTGCAGAATCAGGTCCTAAAAAACATATTTCAACAGCAGAAACCAGCTTGATGAAATTCAAAAGTTATTTCCACTCCTGATCAAAAACGCTTCAACTCGGTGAGATAAGGACTTTCTGAACGAATGGCTATATCTATTAATCTTGTTGCTGGATTACACTGAAGTTGAAATATATTGTGCAGAATCATGTCCTTAACAACATATTTCAACAGCAGAAACCAGCTTGATGAAATTCAAAAGTTATTATCACTCCTAATCATAAACACTTCAACTCGGTGAGATAAGTACTTTTTGAACGAATGGCTATATCTTTTGAACCTGTGAAGGGATTTCAGTAAATTTGACATATATTGTGCAGAATCATGTCCTAAACAACATATTTCAACAGCAGAAACCAGCTTGATGAAATTCAAAAGTTATTTCCACTCCTAATCAAAAACGCTTCAACTCGGTGAGATAACTACTTTTTGAACGAATGGCTATATATTTTGAACCTGTGAAGGGATTATACTGAATTTGACATATATTGTGCAGAATCATATCCTAAACAACATATTTCAACAGCAGAAACCAGCTTAATGAAATTCCAAAGTTATTATCACTCCTAATCAAAAACGCTTCAACGCGTCGAGATAAGCACTTTTTGAACAAATGGCTATATATTTTGAACCTGTGAAGGGATTACACTGAATTTGACATATATTGTGCAGAATCATATCCTAAGCAACATATTTCAGCAGCAGAAACCAGCTTGATGAAATTCCAAAGATATTATCACTCCTAATCAAAAACCCTTCAACTCGGTGAGATAAGCACTTTTTGAACAAATGGCTATATATTTTGAACCTGTGAAGGGATTTCACTAAATTTTACATATATTGTGCAGAATCATGTCATTAACAACATATTTCAAATGCAAAAACCAGCTTGATGATATTCAAAAGTTATTTCCAAACCTAATCAAAAACGCTTCAACTCGGTGAGTTAAGCACTTATTGACCTTATGGCTATATCTATTAAACTTGTTGCTGGATTACACTGAATTTGACATATATTGTGCAGAATCATGTCCTAAGCAACATATTTCAGCAGCAAAAACCAGCTTGATGAAATTCCAAAGTTATTATCACTCGTAATCAAAAACGCTTCAACTCGGTGAGATAAGCACTTTTTTGAACGAATGGCTTTATCTTTTGAACCTGTGAAGGGATTTCACTAAATTTGACATATATTGTGCAGAATCATGTCCTTAACAACATATTTCAACAACAGAAACCAGCTTGATGATATTCAAAAGTTATTTCCACTCCTATACAGAAACGCTTCAACTCGGTGAGTTAAGCACTTTTTGACCTTATGGCTATATCTTTTGAACTTCTCGCTGGATTACACTGAATTTGACATATATTGTGCAGAATCATGTCCTAAGCAACATATTTCAGCAGCAGAAACCAGCTTGATGAAATTCAAAAGTTGTTATCACTCCTAATCAAAAACGCTTCAACTCGGTGAGAAAAGCACTTTTTGAACAAATGCCTATATATTTTGAACCTGTGAAGGGATTACACTGAATTTGACATATATTGTGCAGAATCAGGTCCTAAAAAACATATTTCAACAGCAGAAACCAGCTTGATGAAATTCAAAAGTTATTTCCACTCCTGATCAAAAACGCTTCAACTCGGTGAGATAAGGACTTTCTGAACGAATGGCTATATCTATTAATCTTGTTGCTGGATTACACTGAAGTTGAAATATATTGTGCAGAATCATGTCCTTAACAACATATTTCAACAGCAGAAACCAGCTTGATGAAATTCAAAAGTTATTATCACTCCTAATCATAAACACTTCAACTCGGTGAGATAAGTACTTTTTGAACTTATGGCTATATCTTTTGAACCTGTGAAGGGATTTCAGTAAATTTGACATATATTGTGCAGAATCATGTCCTAAACAACATATTTCAACAGCAGAAACCAGCTTGATGAAATTCAAAAGTTATTTCCACTCCTAATCAAAAACGCTTCAACTCGGTGAGATAACTACTTTTTGAACGAATGGCTATATATTTTGAACCTGTGAAGGGATTACACTGAATTTGACATATATTGTGCAGAATCATATCCTAAACAACATATTTCAACAGCAGAAACCAGCTTAATGAAATTCCAAAGTTATTATCACTCCTAATCAAAAACGCTTCAACGCGTCGAGATAAGCACTTTTTGAACAAATGGCTATATATTTTGAACCTGTGAAGGGATTACACTGAATTTGACATATATTGTGCAGAATCATATCCTAAGCAACATATTTCAGCAGCAGAAACCAGCTTGATGAAATTCCAAAGATATTATCACTCCTAATCAAAAACCCTTCAACTCGGTGAGATAAGCACTTTTTGAACAAATGGCTATATATTTTGAACCTGTGAAGGGATTTCACTAAATTTTACATATATTGTGCAGAATCATGTCATTAACAACATATTTCAAATGCAAAAACCAGCTTGATGATATTCAAAAGTTATTTCCAAACCTAATCAAAAACGCTTCAACTCGGTGAGTTAAGCACTTATTGACCTTATGGCTATATCTATTAAACTTGTTGCTGGATTACACTGAATTTGACATATATTGTGCAGAATCATGTCCTAAGCAACATATTTCAGCAGCAAAAACCAGCTTGATGAAATTCCAAAGTTATTATCACTCGTAATCAAAAACGCTTCAACTCGGTGAGATAAGCACTTTTTTGAACGAATGGCTTTATCTTTTGAACCTGTGAAGGGATTTCACTAAATTTGACATATATTGTGCAGAATCATGTCCTTAACAACATATTTCAACAGCAGAAACCAGCTTGATGATATTCAAAAGTTATTTCCACTCCTATACAAAAACGCTTCAACTCGGTGAGTTAAGCACTTTTTGACCTTATGGCTATATCTTTTGAACTTCTCGCTGGATTACACTGAATTTGACATATATTGTGCAGAATCATGTCCTAAGCAACATATTTCAGCAGCAGAAACCAGCTTGATGAAATTCAAAAGTTGTTATCACTCCTAATCAAAAACGCTTCAACTCGGTGAGAAAAGCACTTTTTGAACAAATGCCTATATATTTTGAACCTGTGAAGGGATTACACTGAATTTGACATATATTGTGCAGAATCAGGTCCTAAAAAACATATTTCAACAGCAGAAACCAGCTTGATGAAATTCAAAAGTTATTTCCACTCCTGATCAAAAACGCTTCAACTCGGTGAGATAAGGACTTTCTGAACGAATGGCTATATCTATTAATCTTGTTGCTGGATTACACTGAAGTTGAAATATATTGTGCAGAATCATGTCCTTAACAACATATTTCAACAGCAGAAACCAGCTTGATGAAATTCAAAAGTTATTATCACTCCTAATCATAAACACTTCAACTCGGTGAGATAAGTACTTTTTGAACGAATGGCTATATCTTTTGAACCTGTGAAGGGATTTCAGTAAATTTGACATATATTGTGCAGAATCATGTCCTAAACAACATATTTCAACAGCAGAAACCAGCTTGATGAAATTCAAAAGTTATTTCCACTCCTAATCAAAAATGCTTCAACTCGGTGAGTTAAGCTCTTTTTGATCTAATGGCTATATCTTTTGAACTTGACACTGGATAACACTGAATTTGACATATATTGTGCAGAATCATGTCCTAAACAACATATTTCAACAGCAGAAACCAGCTTGATGAAATTCCAAAATTATTATCACTCCTAATCATAAACGCTTCCACTAGGTGAGATAAGCACTTTTTGAACGAATGGCTATAATCTTTTGAACTTGTGGCTTGATTACACTGAATTTGACATATATTGTGCAGAGTCACATCCTAAACAACATATTTCAACAGCAGAAACCAGCTTGATGAAATTCAAAAGTTATTTCCACTCCTAATCAAAAACGCTTCAACTCGGTTAGATAAGCACTTTTTTGAACGAATGGCTTTATCTTTTGAACCTGTGAAGGGATTTCACTAAATTTGACATATATTGTGCAGAATCATGTCCTTAACAACATATTTCAACACCAGAAACCAGCTTGATGAAATTCAAAAGTTATTTCCACTCCTAATCAAAAACGCTTCAACTCGGTGAGATAACTACTTTTTGACCTTATGGCTATATCTTTTGAACCTGTCAAGGGATTACACTGAATTTGACATATATTGTGGAGAATCACATCCTAAACAACATATTTCAACAGCAGAAACCACCTTGATGAAATTCCAAAATTATTATCACTCCTAATCATAAACGCTTCCACTCGGTGAGAAAAGCACTTTTTGAACGAATGGCTATAATCTTTTGAACTTGTGGCTGGATTACACTGAATTTGACATATATTGTGCAGAATCATGTCCTAAACAACATATTTCAACAACAGAAACCAGCTTGATGAAATTCAAAAGTTATTTCCACTCCTAATCAAAAACGCTTCAACTCGGTGAGATAAGCACTTTTTTGAACGAATGACTATATCTTTTGAACCTGTGAAGGGATTTCCCTAAATTTGACATATATTGTGCAGAATCATGTCCTTAACAACATATTTCAACAGCAGAAACCAGCTTGATGAAATTCAAAAGTTATTTCCACTCCTAATCAAAAACGCTTCAACTCGGTGAGTTAAGCACTTTTTGACCTTATGGCTATATCTTTTGAACTTCTCGCTGGATTACACTGAATTTGACATATATTGTGCAGAATCATGTCCTTAACAACATATTTCAACAGCAGAAACAAGCTTGATGAAATTCAAAAGTTATTTCCACTCCTAATCAAAAACGCTTCAACTCGGTGAGATAACTACTTTTTGAACGAATGGCTATATCTTTTGAAAATGTGAAGGGATTACACTGAATTTGACATATATTGTGGAGAATCACATCCTAAACAACATATTTCAACAGCAGAAACCAGCGTGATAAAATTCAAAAGTTATTTCCACTCCTAATCAAAAACGCTTTAACTCGGTGAGATAAGGACTTTCTGAAAGAATGGCTATATCTATTAAACTTGTTGCTGGATTACACTGAAGTTGACATATATTGTGCAGAATCATGTCCCAAACAACATATTTCAACAGCAGAAACCAGCTTGATGAAATTCAAAAGTTATTATCACTCCTAATCATAAACACTTCAACTCGGTGAGATAAGTACTTTTTGAACGAATGGCTATATCTTTTGAACCTGTGAAGGGATTTCACTAAATTTGACATATATTGTGCAGAATCATGTCCTAAACAACATATTTCAACAGCAGAAACCAGCTTGATGAAATTCAAAAGTTATTTCCACTCCTAATCAAAAACGCTTCAACTCGGTGAGATAACTACTTTTTGAACGAATGGCTATATATTTTGAACCTGTGAAGGGATTACACTGAATTTGACATATATTGTGCAGAATCATATCCTAAACAACATATTTCAACAGCAGAAACCAGCTTAATGAAATTCCAAAGTTATTATCACTCCTAATCAAAAACGCTTCAACGCGTCGAGATAAGCACTTTTTGAACAAATGGCTATATATTTTGAACCTGTGAAGGGATTACACTGAATTTGACATATATTGTGCAGAATCATATCCTAAGCAACATATTTCAGCAGCAGAAACCAGCTTGATGAAATTCCAAAGATATTATCACTCCTAATCAAAAACGCTTCAACTCGGTGAGATAAGCACTTTTTGAACAAATGGCTATATATTTTGAACCTGTGAAGGGATTTCACTAAATTTTACATATATTGTGCAGAATCATGTCATTAACAACATATTTCAAATGCAAAAACCAGCTTGATGATATTCAAAAGTTATTTCCAAACCTAATCAAAAACGCTTCAACTCGGTGAGTTAAGCACTTATTGACCTTATGGCTATATCTATTAAACTTGTTGCTGGATTACACTGAATTTGACATATATTGTGCAGAATCATGTCCTAAGCAACATATTTCAGTAGCAGAAACCAGCTTGATGATATTCAAAAGTTATTTCCACTCCTAATCAGAAACGCTTCAACTCGGTGAATTAAGCACTTTTTGACCTTATGGCTATATCTTTTGAACTTCTCGCTGGATTACACTGAATTAGACATATATTGTGCAGAATCATGTCCTAAGCAACATATTTCAGCAGCAGAAACCAGCTTGATGAAATTACAAAGTTATTATCACTCGTAATCAAAAACGCTTCAACTCAGTGAGATAAGCACTTTTTGAACAAATGCCTATATATTTGGCTATATGGCTATATATTTTGAACCTGTGAAGGGATTACAATGAATTTGACATATATTGTGCAGAATCATATCCTAAACAACATATTTCAACAGCAGAAACCAGCTTGATGAAATTCAAAAGTTATTTCCACTCCTGATCAAAAACGCTTCAACTCGGTGAGATAAGCACTTTTTTGAACGAATGGCTTTATCTTTTGAACCTGTGAAGGGATTTCACTAAATTTGACATATATTGTGCAGAATCATGTCCTTAACAACATATTTCAACAGCAGAAACCAGCTTGATGATATTCAAAAGTTATTTCCACTCCTATACAAAAACGCTTCAACTCGGTGAGTTAAGCACTTTTTGACCTTATGGCTATATCTTTTGAACTTCTCGCTGGATTACACTGAATTTTTGACATATATTGTGCAGAATCATGTCCTAAGCAACATATTTCAGCAGCAGAAACCAGCTTGATGAAATTCAAAAGTTGTTATCACTCCTAATCAAAAACGCTTCAACTCGGTGAGAAAAGCACTTTTTGAACAAATGCCTATATATTTTGAACCTGTGAAGGGATTACACTGAATTTGACATATATTGTGCAGAATCAGGTCCTAAAAAACATATTTCAACAGCAGAAACCAGCTTGATGAAATTCAAAAGTTATTTCCACTCCTGATCAAAAACGCTTCAACTCGGTGAGATAAGGACTTTCTGAACGAATGGCTATATCTATTAATCTTGTTGCTGGATTACACTGAAGTTGAAATATATTGTGCAGAATCATGTCCTTAACAACATATTTCAACAGCAGAAACCAGCTTGATGAAATTCAAAAGTTATTATCACTCCTAATCATAAACACTTCAACTCGGTGAGATAAGTACTTTTTGAACGAATGGCTATATCTTTTGAACCTGTGAAGGGATTTCAGTAAATTTGACATATATTGTGCAGAATCATGTCCTAAACAACATATTTCAACAGCAGAAACCAGCTTGATGAAATTCAAAAGTTATTTCCACTCCTAATCAAAAATGCTTCAACTCGGTGAGTTAAGCTCTTTTTGATCTAATGGCTATATCTTTTGAACTTGAAACTGGATAACACTGAATTTGACATATATTGTGCAGAATCATGTCCTAAACAACATATTTCAACTGCAGAAACCAGCTTGATGAAATTCCAAAATTATTATCACTCCTAATCATAAACGCTTCCACTAGGTGAGATAAGCACTTTTTGAACGAATGGCTATAATCTTTTGAACTTGTGGCTTGATTACACTGAATTTGACATATATTGTGCAGAATCACATCCTAAACAACATATTTCAACAGCAGAAACCAGCTTGATGAAATTCAAAAGTTATTTCCACTCCTAATCAAAAACGCTTCAACTCGGTTAGATAAGCACTTTTTTGAACGAATGGCTTTATCTTTTGAACCTGTGAAGGGATTTCACTAAATTTGACATATATTGTGGAGAATCACATCCTAAACAACATATTTCAACAGCAGAAACCACCTTGATGAAATTCCAAAATTATTATCACTCCTAATCATAAACGCTTCCACTCGGTGAGAAAAGCACTTTTTGAACGAATGGCTATAATCTTTTGAACTTGTGGCTGGATTACACTGAATTTGACATATATTGTGCAGAATCATGTCCTAAACAACATATTTCAACAGCAGAAACCAGCTTGATGAAATTCAAAAGTTATTTCCTCTCCTAATCAAAAACGCTTCAACTCGGTGAGATAAGCACTTTTTTGAACGAATGACTATATCTTTTGAACCTGTGAAGGGATTTCCCTAAATTTGACATATATTGTGCAGAATCATGTCCTTAACAACATATTTCAACAGCAGAAACCAGCTTGATGAAATTCAAAAGTTATTTCCACTCCTAATCAAAAACGCTTCAACTCGGTGAGTTAAGCACTTTTTGACCTTATGGCTATATCTTTTGAACTTCTCGCTGGATTACACTGAATTTGACATATATTGTGCAGAATCATGTCCTTAACAACATATTTCAACAGCAGAAACCAGCTTGATGAAATTCAAAAGTTATTTCCACTCCTAATCAAAAACGCTTCAACTCGGTGAGATAACTACTTTTTGAACGAATGGCTATATCTTTTGAACCTGTGAAGGGATTACACTGAATTTGACATATATTATGGAGAATCACATCCTAAACAACATATTTCAACAGCAGAAACCAGCGTGATAAAATTCAAAAGTTATTTCCACTCCTAATCAAAAACGCTTTAACTCGGTGAGATAAGGACTTTCTGAACGAATGGCTATATCTATTAAACTTGTTGCTGGATTACACTGAAGTTGACATATATTGTGCAGAATCATGTCCCAAACAACATATTTCAACAGCAGAAACCAGCTTGATGAAATTCAAAAGTTATTATCACTCCTAATCATAAACACTTCAACTCGGTGAGATAAGTACTTTTTGAACGAATGGCTATATCTTTTGAACCTGTGAAGGGATTTCACTAAATTTGACATATATTGTGCAGAATCATGTCCTAAACAACATATTTCAACAGCAGAAACCAGCTTGATGAAATTCAAAAGTTATTTCCACTCCTAATCAAAAACGCTTCAACTCGGTGAGATAACTACTTTTTGAACGAATGGCTATATATTTTGAACCTGTGAAGGTATTACACTGAATTTGACATATATTGTGCAGAATCACATCCTAAACAACATATTTCAACAGCAGAAACCAGCTTGATGAAATTCCAAAGTTATTTCCACTCCTAATCAAAAACGCTTCAACTCGGTGAGTTAAGCTCTTTTTGACCTTATGGCTATATCTTTTGAACTTGACACTGGATTACACTGAATTTGACATATATTGTGCAGAATCATGTCCTAAACAACATATTTGAACAGCAGAAACCAGCTTGATGAAATTCCAAAATTATTATCACTCCTAATCATAAACGCGTCAACTCGGTGAGATAAGCACTTTTTGAACGAATGGCTATAATCTTTTGAACTTGTGGCTGGATTACACTGAATTTGACATATATTTTGCAGAATCACATCCTAAACAACATATCTCAACAGAAGAAACCAGCTTGATGAAATTCAAAAGTTATTTCCACTCCTAATCAAAAACGCTTCAACTCGGTGAGATAAGCACCTTTTTGAACAAATGGCTTTATCTTTTGAACCTATGAAGGGATTTCACTAAATTTGACATATATTGTGCAGTATCATGTCCTTAACAACATATTTCAACAGCAGAAACCAGCTTGATGAAATTCAAAAGTTATTTCCACTCCTAATCAAAAACGCTTCAACTCGGTGAGTTAAGCACTTTTTGACCTTATGGCTATATCTTTTGAACTTGTCGCTGGATTACACTGAATTTGACATATATTGTGGAGAATCACATCCTAAAAAACATTTTTCAACAGCAGAAACCAGCGTGATAAAATTCAAAAGTTATTTCCACTCCTAATCAAAAACGCTTTAACTCGGTGAGATAAGGACTTTCTGAACGAATGGCTATATCTATTAAACTTGTTGCTGGATTACACTGAAGTTGACATATATTGTGCAGAATCATGTCCCAAACAACATATTTCAACAGCAGAAACCAGCTTGATGAAATTCAAAAGTTATTATCACTCCTAATCATAAACACTTCAACTCGGTGAGATAAGTACTTTTTGAACGAATGGCGATATCTTTTGAACCTGTGAAGGGATTTCACTAAATTTGACATATATTGTGCAGAATCATGTCCTAAACAACATATTTCAACAGCAGAAACCAGCTTGATGAAATTCCAAAGTTATTTCCAGTCCTAATCAAAAACGCTTCAACTCGGTGAGATAAGTACTTTTTGAACGAATGGCTATATATTTTGAACCTGTGAAGGTATTACACTGAATTTGACATATATTGTGCAGAATCACATCCTAAACAACATATTTCAACAGCAGAAACCAGCTTGATGAAATTCAAAAGTTATTTCCACTCCTAATCAAAAACGCTTCAACTCGGTGAGTTAAGCTCTTTTTGACCTTATGGCTATATCTTTTGAACTTGACACTGGATTACACTGAATTTGACATATATTGTCCAGAATCATGTCCTAAACAACATATTTGAACAGCAGAAACCAGCTTGATGAAATTCCAAAATTATTGTCACTCCTAATCATAAACGCTTCCACTCGGTGAGATAAGCACTTTTTGAACGAATGGCTATAATCTTTTGAACTTGTGGCTGGATTACACTAAATTTGACATATATTGTGCAGAATCACATCCTAAACATCATATTTCAACAGCAGAAACCAGCTTGATGAAATTCAAAAGTTATTTCCACTCCTAAACAAAAACGCTTCAACTCGGTGAGATAAGCACTTTTTTGAACGAATGGCTTTATCTTTTGAACCTGTGAAGGGTATTCACTAAATTTGACATATATTGTGCAGAATCATGTCCTTAACAACATATTTCAACAGCAGAAACCAGCTTGATGAAATTCAAAAGTTATTTCCACTCCTAATCAAAAACGCTTCAACTCGGTGAGTTAAGCACTTTTTGACCTTATGGCTATATCTTTTGAACTTGTCGCTGGATTACACTGAATTTGACATATATTGTGCAGAATCATGTCCTTAACAACATATTTCAACAGCAGGAACCAGCTTGATGAAATTCAAAAGTTATTTCCACTCCTAATCAAAAACGCTTCAACTCGGTGAGATAACTACTTTTTGAACGAATGGCTATATCTTTTGAACCTGTGAAGGGATTACACTGAATTTGACATATATTGTGCAGAATCATGTCCTTAACAACATATTTCAACAGCAGAAACCAGCTTGATGAAATTCAAAAGTTATTTCCACTCCTAATCAAAAACGCTTCAACTCGGTGAGTTAAGCACTTTTTGACCTTATGGCTATATCTTTTGAACTTGTCGCTGGATTACACTGAATTTGACATATATTGTGCAGAATCATGTCCTTAACAACATATTTCAACAGCAGAAACCAGCTTGATGAAATTCAAAAGTTATTTCCACTCCTAATCAAAAACGCTTCAACTCGGTGAGATAACTACTTTTTGAACGAATGGCTATATCTTTTCAACATGTGAAGGGATTACACTGAATTTGACATATATTGTGCAGAATCACATCCTAAACAACATATTTCAACAGCAGAAACCAGCTTGATGAAATTCCAAAGTTATTTCCACTCCTAATCAAAAACGCTTCAACTCGGTGAGATAACTACTTTTTGACCTTATGGCTATATCTTTTGAACTTGACACTGGATTACACTGAATTTGACATATATTGTGCAGAATCATGTCCTAAACAACATATTTCAACAGCAGAAACCAGCTTGATGAAATTCCAAAATTATTATCACTCCTAATCATAAACGCTTCCACTCGGTGAGAAAAGCACTTTTTGAACGAATGGCTATAATCTTTTGAACTTGTGGCTGGATTACACTGAATTAGACATTTATTGTGCAGAATAATGTCCTAAACAACATATTTCAACAGCAGAAACCAGCTTGATGAAATTCAAAAGTTATTTCCACTCCTAATCAAAAACGCTTCAACTCGGTGAGATAAGCACTTTTTTGAACGAATGGCTATATCTTTTGAACCTGTGAAGGGATTTCACTAAATTTGACATATATTGTGCAGAATCATGTCCTTAACAACATATTTCAACAGCAGAAACCAGCTTGATGAAATTCAAAAGTTATTTCCACTCCTAATCAAAAACGCTTCAACTCGGTGACATAAGGACTTTCTGAACGAATGGCTATATCTAATAAACTTGTTGCTGGATTACACTGAAGTTGAAATATATTGTGCAGAATCATGTCCCAAACAACATATTTCAACAGCAGAAACCAGCTTGATGAAATTCCAAAGTTATTATCACACCTAATCATAAACGCTTCCACTTGGTGAGATAAGCCCTTTTTGAACGAATGGCTATAATCTTTTGAACTTGTGACTGGATTACACTGAATTTGGCATATATTGTGCAGAATCATGTCCTAAGCAACATATTTCAGCAGCAGAAACCAGCTTGATGAAATTCAAAAGTTGTTATCACTCCTAATCAAAAACGCTTCAACTCGGTGAGATAAGCACTTTTTGAACAAATGCCTATATATTTTGAACCTGTGAAGGGATTACACTGAATTTGACATATATTGTGCAGAATCAGGTCCTAAACAACATATTTCAACAGCAGAAACCAGCTTGATGAAATTCCAAAGTTATTTCCACTCCTAATCAAAAACGCTTCAACTCGGTGAGATAAGCACTTTTTTGAACGAATGGCTATATCTTTTGAACCTGTGAAGGGATTTCACTAAATTTGACATATATTGTGCAGAATCATGTCCTTAACAACATATTTCAACAGCAGAAACCAGCTTGATGAAATTCAAAAGTTATTTCCACTCCTAATCAAAAACGCTTCAACTCGGTGAGTTAAGTACTTTTTGACCTTATGGCTATCTTTTGAACTTCTCGCTGGATTACACTGAATTTGACATATATTGTGCAGAATCATGTCCTTAACAACATATTTCAACAGCAGAAACCAGCTTGATGAAATTCAAAAGTTATTTCCACTACTAATCAAAAACGCTTCAACTCGGTGAGATAACTACTTTTTGAACGAATGGCTATATCTTTTGAACCTGTGAAGGGATTACACTGAATTTGACATATATTGTGGAGAATCACATCCTAAACAACATATTTCAACAGCAGAAACCAGCTTGATGAAATTCAAAAGTTATTTCCACTCCTAATCAAAAATGCTTCAACTCGGTGAGATAAGGACTTTCTGAACGAATGGCTATATCTATTAAACTTGTTGCTGGATTACACTGAAGTTGAAATATATTGTGCAGAATCATGTCCCAAACAACATATTTCAACAGCAGAAACCAGCTTGATGAAATTCAAAAGTTGTTATCACTCCTAATCAAAAACGCTTCAACTCGGTGAGATAAGCACTTTTTAAACAAATGCCTATATATTTTGAACCTGTGAAGGGATTACACTGAATTTGACATATATTGTGCAGAATCAGGTCCTAAACAACATATTTCAACAGCAGAAACCAGCTTGATGAAATTCAAATGTTATTTCCACTCCTGATCAAAAACGCTTCAACTCGGTGAGATAAGGACTTTCTGAACGAATGGCTATATCCATTAATCTTGTTGCTGGATTACACTGAAGTTGAAATATATTGTGCAGAATCATGTCCTTAACAACATATTTCAACAGCAGAAACCAGCTTGATGAGATTCAAAAGTTATTATCACTCCTAATCATAAACACTTCAACTCGGTGAGATAAGTACTTTTTGAAGGAATGGCTATATCTTTTGAACCTGTGAAGGGATTTCACTAAATTTGACATATATTGTGCGGAATCACATCCTAAACATCATATTTCAACAGCAGAAACCAGCTTGATGAAATTCAAAAGTTATTTCCACTCCTAATCAAAAACGCTTCAACTCGGTGAGTTAAGCTCTTTTTGACCTTATGGCTATATCTTTTGAACTTGACACTGGATTACACTGAATTTGACATATATTGTGCAGAATCATGTCCTAAACAACATATTTCAACAGCAGAAACCAGCTTGATGAAATTCCAAAATTATTATCACTCCTAATCATAAACGCTTCCACTCGGTGAGAAAAGCACTTTTTGAACGAATGGCTATAATCTTTTGAACTTGTGGCTGGATTACACTGAATTAGACATTTATTGTGCAGAATAATGTCCTAAACAACATATTTCAACAGCAGAAACCAGCTTGATGAAATTCAAAAGTTATTTCCACTCCTAATCAAAAACGCTTCAACTCGGTGAGATAAGCACTTTTTTGAACGAATGGCTATATCTTTTGAACCTGTGAAGGGATTTCACTAAATTTGACATATATTGTGCAGAATCATGTCCTTAACAACATATTTCAACAGCAGAAACCAGCTTGATGAAATTCAAAAGTTATTTCCACTCCTAATCAAAAACGCTTCAACTCGGTGAGTTAAGCACTTTTTGACCTTATGGCTATATCTTTTGAACTTCTCGCTGGATTACACTGAATTAGACATATATTGTGCAGAATCATGTCCTTAACAACATATTTCAACAGCAGAAACCAGCTTGATGAAATTCAAAAGTTATTTCCACTCCTAATCAAAAACGCTTCAACTCGGTGAGATAACTACTTTTTGAACGAATGGCTATATCTTTTGAACCTGTGAAGGGATTACACTGAATTTGACATATATTGTGGAGAATCACATCCTAAACAACATATTTCAACAGCAGAATCCAGCGTGATGAAATTCAAAAGTTATTTCCACTCCTAATCAAAAACGCTTCAACTCGGTGACATAAGGACTTTCTGAACGAATGGCTATATCTAATAAACTTGTTGCTGGATTACACTGAAGTTGAAATATATTGTGCAGAATCATGTCCCAAACAACATATTTCAACAGCAGAAACCAGCTTGATGAAATTCCAAAGTTATTATCACACCTAATCATAAACGCTTCCACTTGGTGAGATAAGCCCTTTTTGAACCAATGGCTATAATCTTTTGAACTTGTGACTGGATTACACTGAATTTGGCATATATTGTGCAGAATCATGTCCTAAGCAACATATTTCAGCAGCAGAAACCAGCTTGATGAAATTCAAAAGTTGTTATCACTCCTAATCAAAAACGCTTCAACTCGGTGAGATAAGCACTTTTTGAACAAATGCCTATATATTTTGAACCTGTGAAGGGATTACACTGAATTTGACATATATTGTGCAGAATCAGGTCCTAAACAACATATTTCAACAGCAGAAACCAGCTTGATGAAATTCCAAAGTTATTTCCACTCCTAATCAAAAACGCTTCAACTCGGTGAGATAAGCACTTTTTTGAACGAATGGCTATATCTTTTGAACCTGTGAAGGGATTTCACTAAATTTGACATATATTGTGCAGAATCATGTCCTTAACAACATATTTCAACAGCAGAAACCAGCTTGATGAAATTCAAAAGTTATTTCCACTACTAATCAAAAACGCTTCAACTCGGTGAGATAACTACTTTTTGAACGAATGGCTATATCTTTTGAACCTGTGAAGGGATTACACTGAATTTGACATATATTGTGGAGAATCACATCCTAAACAACATATTTCAACAGCAGAAACCAGCTTGATGAAATTCAAAAGTTTTTTCCACTCCTAATCAAAAACGCTTCAACTCGGTGAGATAAGCACTTTTTTGAACGAATGGCTATATCTTTTGAACCTGTGAAGGGATTTCACTAAATTTGACATATATTGTGCAGAATCATGTCCTTAACAACATATTTCAACAGCAGAAACCAGCTTGATGAAATTCAAAAGTTATTTCCACTCCTAATCAAAAACGCTTCAACTCGGTGAGTTAAGCACTTTTTGACCTTATGGCTATATCTTTTGAACTTGTCGCTGGATTACACTGAATTTGACATATATTGTGGAGAATCACATCCTAAAAAACATTTTTCAACAGCAGAAACCAGCGTGATAAAATTCAAAAGTTATTTCCACTCCTAATCAAAAACGCTTTAACTCGGTGAGATAAGGACTTTCTGAACGAATGGCTATATCTATTAAACTTGTTGCTGGATTACACTGAAGTTGACATATATTGTGCAGAATCATGTCCCAAACAACATATTTCAACAGCAGAAACCAGCTTGATGAAATTCAAAAGTTATTATCACTCCTAATCATAAACACTTCAACTCGGTGAGATAAGTACTTTTTGAACGAATGGCGATATCTTTTGAACCTGTGAAGGGATTTCACTAAATTTGACATATATTGTGCAGAATCATGTCCTAAACAACATATTTCAACAGCAGAAACCAGCTTGATGAAATTCCAAAGTTATTTCCAGTCCAAATCAAAAACGCTTCAACTCGGTGAGATAACTACTTTTTGAACGAATGGCTATATATTTTGAACCTGTGAAGGTATTACACTGAATTTGACATATATTGTGCAGAATCACATCCTAAACAACATATTTCAACAGCAGAAACCAGCTTGATGAAATTCAAAAGTTATTTCCACTCCTAATCAAAAACGCTTCAACTCAGTGAGTTAAGCTCTTTTTGACCTTATGGCTATATCTTTTGAACTTGACACTGGATTACACTGAATTTGACATATATTGTCCAGAATCATGTCCTAAACAACATATTTCAACAGCAGAAACCAGCTTGATGAAATTCCAAAATTATTGTCACTCCTAATCATAAACGCTTCCACTCGGTGAGATAAGCACTTTTTGAACGAATGGCTATAATCTTTTGAACTTGTGGCTGGATTACACTAAATTTGACATATATTGTGCAGAATCACATCCTAAACATCATATTTCAACAGCAGAAACCAGCTTGATGAAATTCAAAAGTTATTTCCACTCCTAAACAAAAACGCTTCAACTCGGTGAGATAAGCACTTTTTTGAACGAATGGCTTTATCTTTTGAACCTGTGAAGGGTATTCACTAAATTTGACATATATTGTGCAGAATCATGTCCTTAACAACATATTTCAACAGCAGAAACCAGCTTGATGAAATTCAAAAGTTATTTCCACTCCTAATCAAAAACGCTTCAACTCGGTGAGTTAAGCACTTTTTGACCTTATGGCTATATCTTTTGAACTTGTCGCTGGATTACACTGAATTTGACATATATTGTGCAGAATCATGTCCTTAACAACATATTTCAACAGCAGGAACCAGCTTGATGAAATTCAAAAGTTATTTCCACTCCTAATCAAAAACGCTTCAACTCGGTGAGATAACTACTTTTTGAACGAATGGCTATATCTTTTGAACCTGTGAAGGGATTACACTGAATTTGACATATATTGTGCAGAATCATGTCCTTAACAACATATTTCAACAGCAGAAACCAGCTTGATGAAATTCAAAAGTTATTTCCACTCCTAATCAAAAACGCTTCAACTCGGTGAGTTAAGCACTTTTTGACCTTATGGCTATATCTTTTGAACTTGTCGCTGGATTACACTGAATTTGACATATATTGTGCAGAATCATGTCCTAAACAACATATTTCAACAGCAGAAACCAGCTTGATGAAATTCAAAAGTTATTTCCACTCCTAAACAAAAACGCTTCAACTCGGTGAGATAAGCACTTTTTTGAACGAATGGCTTTATCTTTTGAACCTGTGAAGGGTATTCACTAAATTTGACATATATTGTGCAGAATCATGTCCTTAACAACATATTTCAACAGCAGAAACCAGCTTGATGAAATTCAAAAGTTATTTCCACTCCTAATCAAAAACGCTTCAACTCGGTGAGATAACTACTTTTTGAACGAATGGCTATATCTTTTGAACCTGTGAAGGGATTACACTGAATTTGACATATATTGTGGAGAATCACATCCTAAACAACATATTTCAACAGCAGAAACCAGCGTGATGAAATTCAAAAGTTATTTCCACTCCTAATCAAAAACGCTTCAACTCGGTGACATAAGGACTTTCTGAACGAATGGCTATATCTAATAAACTTGTTGCTGGATTACACTGAAGTTGAAATATATTGTGCAGAATCATGTCCCAAACAACATATTTCAACAGCAGAAACCAGCTTGATGAAATTCCAAAGTTATTATCACACCTAATCATAAACGCTTCCACTTGGTGAGATAAGCCCTTTTTGAACGAATGGCTATAATCTTTTGAACTTGTGACTGGATTACACTGAATTTGGCATATATTGTGCAGAATCATGTCCTAAGCAACATATTTCAGCAGCAGAAACCAGCTTGATGAAATTCAAAAGTTGTTATCACTCCTAATCAAAAACGCTTCAACTCGGTGAGATAAGCACTTTTTGAACAAATGCCTATATATTTTGAACCTGTGAAGGGATTACACTGAATTTGACATATATTGTGCAGAATCAGGTCCTAAACAACATATTTCAACAGCAGAAACCAGCTTGATGAAATTCCAAAGTTATTTCCACTCCTAATCAAAAACGCTTCAACTCGGTGAGATAAGCACTTTTTTGAACGAATGGCTATATCTTTTGAACCTGTGAAGGGATTTCACTAAATTTGACATATATTGTGCAGAATCATGTCCTTAACAACATATTTCAACAGCAGAAACCAGCTTGATGAAATTCAAAAGTTATTTCCACTCCTAATCAAAAACGCTTCAACTCGGTGAGTTAAGTACTTTTTGACCTTATGGCTATCTTTTGAACTTCTCGCTGGATTACACTGAATTTGACATATATTGTGCAGAATCATGTCCTTAACAACATATTTCAACAGCAGAAACCAGCTTGATGAAATTCAAAAGTTATTTCCACTCCTAATCAAAAACGCTTCAACTCGGTGAGATAACTACTTTTTGAACGAATGGCTATATCTTTTGAACCTGTGAAGGGATTACACTGAATTTGACATATATTGTGGAGAATCACATCCTAAACAACATATTTCAACAGCAGAAACCAGCTTGATGAAATTCAAAAGTTTTTTCCACTCCTAATCAAAAACGCTTCAACTCGGTGAGATAAGCACTTTTTTGAACGAATGGCTATATCTTTTGAACCTGTGAAGGGATTTCACTAAATTTGACATATATTGTGCAGAATCATGTCCTTAACAACATATTTCAACAGCAGAAACCAGCTTGATGAAATTCAAAAGTTATTTCCACTCCTAATCAAAAACGCTTCAACTCGGTGAGTTAAGCACTTTTTGACCTTATGGCTATATCTTTTGAACTTGTCGCTGGATTACACTGAATTTGACATATATTGTGGAGAATCACATCCTAAAAAACATTTTTCAACAGCAGAAACCAGCGTGATAAAATTCAAAAGTTATTTCCACTCCTAATCAAAAACGCTTTAACTCGGTGAGATAAGGACTTTCTGAACGAATGGCTATATCTATTAAACTTGTTGCTGGATTACACTGAAGTTGACATATATTGTGCAGAATCATGTCCCAAACAACATATTTCAACAGCAGAAACCAGCTTGATGAAATTCAAAAGTTATTATCACTCCTAATCATAAACACTTCAACTCGGTGAGATAAGTACTTTTTGAACGAATGGCGATATCTTTTGAACCTGTGAAGGGATTTCACTAAATTTGACATATATTGTGCAGAATCATGTCCTAAACAACATATTTCAACAGCAGAAACCAGCTTGATGAAATTCCAAAGTTATTTCCAGTCCTAATCAAAAACGCTTCAACTCGGTGAGATAACTACTTTTTGAACGAATGGCTATATATTTTGAACCTGTGAAGGTATTACACTGAATTTGACATATATTGTGCAGAATCACATCCTAAACAACATATTTCAACAGCAGAAACCAGCTTGATGAAATTCAAAAGTTATTTCCACTCCTAATCAAAAACGCTTCAACTCAGTGAGTTAAGCTCTTTTTGACCTTATGGCTATATCTTTTGAACTTGACACTGGATTACACTGAATTTGACATATATTGTCCAGAATCATGTCCTAAACAACATATTTCAACAGCAGAAACCAGCTTGATGAAATTCCAAAATTATTGTCACTCCTAATCATAAACGCTTCCACTCGGTGAGATAAGCACTTTTTGAACGAATGGCTATAATCTTTTGAACTTGTGGCTGGATTACACTAAATTTGACATATATTGTGCAGAATCACATCCTAAACATCATATTTCAACAGCAGAAACCAGCTTGATGAAATTCAAAAGTTATTTCCACTCCTAAACAAAAACGCTTCAACTCGGTGAGATAAGCACTTTTTTGAACGAATGGCTTTATCTTTTGAACCTGTGAAGGGTATTCACTAAATTTGACATATATTGTGCAGAATCATGTCCTTAACAACATATTTCAACAGCAGAAACCAGCTTGATGAAATTCAAAAGTTATTTCCACTCCTAATCAAAAACGCTTCAACTCGGTGAGTTAAGCACTTTTTGACCTTATGGCTATATCTTTTGAACTTGTCGCTGGATTACACTGAATTTGACATATATTGTGCAGAATCATGTCCTTAACAACATATTTGAACAGCAGGAACCAGCTTGATGAAATTCAAAAGTTATTTCCACTCCTAATCAAAAACGCTTCAACTCGGTGAGATAACTACTTTTTGAACGAATGGCTATATCTTTTGAACCTGTGAAGGGATTACACTGAATTTGACATATATTGTGCAGAATCATGTCCTTAACAACATATTTCAACAGCAGAAACCAGCTTGATGAAATTCAAAAGTTATTTCCACTCCTAATCAAAAACGCTTCAACTCGGTGAGTTAAGCACTTTTTGACCTTATGGCTATATCTTTTGAACTTGTCGCTGGATTACACTGAATTTGACCTATATTGTGCAGAATCATGTCCTAAACAACATATTTCAACAGCAGAAACCAGCTTGATGAAATTCCAAAATTATTATCACTCCTAATCATAAACGCTTCCACTCGGTGAGAAAAGCACTTTTTGAACGAATGGCTATAATCTTTTGAACTTGTGGCTGGATTACACTGAATTAGACATTTATTGTGCAGAATAATGTCCTAAACAACATATTTCAACAGCAGAAACCAGCTTGATGAAATTCAAAAGTTATTTCCACTCCTAATCAAAAACGCTTCAACTCGGTGAGATAAGCACTTTTTTGAACGAATGGCTATATCTTTTGAACCTGTGAAGGGATTTCACTAAATTTGACATATATTGTGCAGAATCATGTCCTTAACAACATATTTCAACAGCAGAAACCAGCTTGATGAAATTCAAAAGTTATTTCCACTCCTAATCAAAAACGCTTCAACTCGGTGAGTTAAGCACTTTTTGACCTTATGGCTATATCTTTTGAACTTCTCGCTGGATTACACTGAATTAGACATATATTGTGCAGAATCATGTCCTTAACAACATATTTCAACAGCAGAAACCAGCTTGATGAAATTCCAAAGTTATTTCCACTCCTAATCAAAAACGCTTCAACTCGGTGAGATAACTACTTTTTGAACGAATGGCTATATCTTTTGAACCTGTGAAGGGATTACACTGAATTTGACATATATTGTGGAGAATCACATCCTAAACAACATATTTCAACAGCAGAAACCAGCGTGATGAAATTCAAAAGTTATTTCCACTCCTAATCAAAAACGCTTCAACTCGGTGACATAAGGACTTTCTGAACGAATGGCTATATCTAATAAACTTGTTGCTGGATTACACTGAAGTTGAAATATATTGTGCAGAATCATGTCCCAAACAACATATTTCAACAGCAGAAACCAGCTTGATGAAATTCCAAAGTTATTATCACACCTAATCATAAACGCTTCCACTTGGTGAGATAAGCCCTTTTTGAACGAATGGCTATAATCTTTTGAACTTGTGACTGGATTACACTGAATTTGGCATATATTGTGCAGAATCATGTCCTAAGCAACATATTTCAGCAGCAGAAACCAGCTTGATGAAATTCAAAAGTTGTTATCACTCCTAATCAAAAACGCTTCAACTCGGTGAGATAAGCACTTTTTGAACAAATGCCTATATATTTTGAACCTGTGAAGGGATTACACTGAATTTGACATATATTGTGCAGAATCAGGTCCTAAACAACATATTTCAACAGCAGAAACCAGCTTGATGAAATTCCTAAGTTATTTCCACTCCTAATCAAAAACGCTTCAACTCGGTGAGATAAGCACTTTTTTGAACGAATGGCTATATCTTTTGAACCTGTGAAGGGATTTCACTAAATTTGACATATATTGTGCAGAATCATGTCCTTAACAACATATTTCAACAGCAGAAACCAGCTTGATGAAATTCAAAAGTTATTTCCACTCCTAATCAAAAACGCTTCAACTCGGTGAGTTAAGTACTTTTTGACCTTATGGCTATCTTTTGAACTTCTCGCTGGATTACACTGAATTTGACATATATTGTGCAGAATCATGTCCTTAACAACATATTTCAACAGCAGAAACCAGCTTGATGAAATTCAAAAGTTATTTCCACTACTCATCAAAAACGCTTCAACTCGGTGAGATAACTACTTTTTGAACGAATGGCTATATCTTTTGAACCTGTGAAGGGATTACACTTAATTTGACATATATTGTGGAGAATCACATCCTAAACAACATATTTCAACAGCAGAAACCAGCTTGATGAAATTGAAAAGTTTTTTCCACTCCTAATCAAAAACGCTTCAACTCGGTGAGATAAGGACTTTCTGAACGAATGGCTATATCTATTAAACTTGTTGCTGGATTACACTGAAGTTGAAATATATTGTGCAGAATCATGTCCCAAACAACATATTTCAACAGCAGAAACCAGCTTGATGAAATTCAAAAGTTTTTATCACTCCTAATCAAAAACGCTTCAACTCGGTGAGATAAGCACTTTTTAAACAAATGCCTATATATTTTGAACCTGTGAAGGGATTACACTGAATTTGACATATATTGTGCAGAATCAGGTCCTAAACAACATATTTCAACAGCAGAAACCAGCTTGATGAAATTCAAATGTTATTTCCACTCCTGATCAAAAACGCTTCAACTCGGTGAGATAAGGACTTTCTGAACGAATGGCTATATCTATTAATCTTGTTGCTGGATTACACTGAAGTTGAAATATATTGTGCAGAATCATGTCCTTAACAACATATTTCAACAGCAGAAACCAGCTTGATGAGATTCAAAAGTTATTATCACTCCTAATCATAAACACTTCAACTCGGTGAGATAAGTACTTTTTGAAGGAATGGCTATATCTTTTGAACCTGTGAAGGGATATCACTAAATTTGACATATATTGTGCGGAATCACATCCTAAACATCATATTTCAACAGCAGAAACCAGCTTGATGAAATTCAAAAGTTATTTCCACTCCTAATCAAAAACGCTTCAACTCGGTGAGTTAAGCTCTTTTTGACCTTATGGCTATATCTTTTGAACTTGACACTGGATTACACTGAATTTGACATATATTGTGCAGAATCATGTCCTAAACAACATATTTAAACAGCAGAAACCAGCTTGATGAAATTCCAAAATTATTATCACTCCTAATCATAAACGCTTCCACTCGGTGAGAAAAGCACTTTTTGAACGAATGGCTATAATCTTTTGAACTTGTGGCTGGATTACACTGAATTAGACATTTATTGTGCAGAATAATGTCCTAAACAACATATTTCAACAGCAGAAACCAGCTTGATGAAATTCAAAAGTTATTTCCACTCCTAATCAAAAACGCTTCAACTCGGTGAGATAAGCACTTTTTTGAACGAATGGCTATATCTTTTGAACCTGTGAAGGGATTTCACTAAATTTGACATATATTGTGCAGAATCATGTCCTTAACAACATATTTCAACAGCAGAAACCAGCTTGATGAAATTCAAAAGTCATTTCCACTCCTAATCAAAAACGCTTCAACTCGGTGAGTTAAGCACTTTTTGACCTTATGGCTATATCTTTTGAACTTCTCGCTGGATTACACTGAATTAGACATATATTGTGCAGAATCATGTCCTTAACAACATATTTCAACAGCAGAAACCAGCTTGATGAAATTCAAAAGTTATTTCCACTCCTAATCAAAAACGCTTCAACTCGGTGAGATAACTACTTTTTGAACGAATGGCTATATCTTTTGAACCTGTGAAGGGATTACACTGAATTTGACATATATTGTGGAGAATCACATCCTAAACAACATATTTCAACAGCAGAAACCAGCGTGATGAAATTCAAAAGTTATTTCCACTCCTAATCAAAAACGCTTCAACTCGGTGAGATAAGGACTTTCTGAACGAATGGCTATATCTATTAAACTTGTTGCTGGATTACACTGAAGTTGAAATATATTGTGCAGAATCATGTCCTAAGCAACATATTTCAACAGCAGAAACCAGCTTGATGAAATTCAAAAGTTGTTATCACTCCTAATCAAAAACGCTTCAACTCGGTGAGATAAGCACTTTTTGAACAAATGCCTATATATTTTGAACCTGTGAAGGGATTACACTGAATTAGACATTTATTGTGCAGAATAATGTCCTAAACAACATATTTCAACAGCAGAAACCAGCTTGATGAAATTCAAAAGTTATTTCCACTCCTAATCAAAAACGCTTCAACTCGGTGAGATAAGCACTTTTTTGAACGAATGGCTATATCTTTTGAACCTGTGAAGGGATTTCACTAAATTTGACATATATTGTGCAGAATCATGTCCTTAACAACATATTTCAACAGCAGAAACCAGCTTGATGAAATTCAAAAGTTATTTCCACTCCTAATCAAAAACGCTTCAACTCGGTGAGTTAAGCACTTTTTGACCTTAGGGCTATATCTTTTGAACTTCTCGCTGGATTACACTGAATTAGACATATATTGTGCAGAATCATGTCCTTAACAACATATTTCAACAGCAGAAACCAGCTTGATGAAATTCAAAAGTTATTTCCACTCCTAATCAAAAACGCTTCAACTCGGTGAGATAACTACTTTTTGAACGAATGGCTATATCTTTTGAACCTGTGAAGGGATTGCACTGAATTTGACATATATTGTGGAGAATCACATCCTAAACAACATATTTCAACAGCAGAAACCAGCGTGATGAAATTCAAAAGTTATTTCCACTCCTAATCAAAAACGCTTCAACTCGGTGAGATAAGGACTTTCTGAACGAATGGCTATATCTATTAAACTTGTTGCTGGATTACACTGAAGTTGAAATATATTGTGCAGAATCATGTCCCAAACAACATATTTCAACAGCAGAAACCAGCTTGACGAAATTCCAAAGTTATTATCACACCTAATCATAAACGCTTCCACTTGGTGAGATAAGCCCTTTTTGAACGAATGGCTATAATCTTTTGAACTTGTGGCTGGATTACACTGAAGTTGACATATATTGTGCAGAATCATGTCCTAAGCAACATATTTCAGCACCAGAAACCAGCTTGATGAAATTCAAAAGTTGTTATCACTCCTAATCAAAAACGCTTCAACTCGGTGAGATAAGCACTTTTTGAACAAATGCCTATATATTTTGAACCTGTGAAGGGATTACACTGAATTTGACATATATTGTGCAGAATCAGGTCCTAAACAACATATTTCAACAGCAGAAACCAGCTTGATGAAATTCAAAAGTTGTTATCACTCCTAATCAAAAACGCTTCAACTCGGTGAGATAAGCACTTTTTTGAACGAATGGCTATATCTTTTGAACCTGTGAAGGGATTTCACTAAATTTGACATATATTGTGCAGAATCATGTCCTTAACAACATATTTCAACAGCAGAAACCAGCTTGATGAAATTCAAAAGTTATTTCCACTCCTAATCAAAAACGCTTCAACTCGGTGAGTTATGCACTTTTTGACCTTATGGCTATCTTTTGAACTTCTCGCTGGATTACACTGAATTTGACATATATTGTGCAGAATCATGTCCTTAACAACATATTTCAACAGCAGAAACCAGCTTGATGAAATTCAAATGTTATTTCCACTCCTGATCAAAAACGCTTCAACTCGGTGAGATAAGGACTTTCTGAACGAATGGCTATATCTATTAATCTTGTTGCTGGATTACACTGAAGTTGAAATATATTGTGCAGAATCATGTCCTTAACAACATATTTCAACAGCAGAAACCAGCTTGATGAGATTCAAAAGTTATTATCACTCCTAATCATAAACACTTCAACTCGGTGAGATAAGTACTTTTTGAAGGAATGGCTATATCTTTTGAACCTGTGAAGGGATTTCACTAAATTTGACATATATTGTGCAGAATCACATCCTAAACATCATATTTCAACAGCAGAAACCAGCTTGATGAAATTCCAAAGTTATTTCCACTCCTGATCAAAAACGCTTCAACTCGGTGAGATAAGCACTTTTTTGAACGAATGGATATATCTTTTGAACCTGTGAAGGGATTTCACTAAATTTGACATATATTGTGCAGAATCATGTCCTTTACCACATATTTCAACAGCAGAAACCAGCTTGATGATATTCAAAAGTTATTTCCACTCCTAATCAAAAACGCTTCAACTCGGTGAGATAAGCACTTTTTTGAACGAATGGCTATATCTTTTGAACCTGTGAAGGGATTTCACTAAATTTGACATATATTGTGCAGAATCATGTCCTTAACAACATATTTCAACAGCAGAAACCAGCTTGATGAAATTCAAAAGTTATTTCC
Organism: Fistularia commersonii; assembly: GCF_037954325.1. Lineage (NCBI taxonomy): Eukaryota > Metazoa > Chordata > Actinopteri > Syngnathiformes > Fistulariidae > Fistularia > Fistularia commersonii. The sequence goes on from NC_141315.1 coordinate 1,216,091, forward strand.
ACTACTAATCAAAAACGCTTCAACTCGGTGAGATAACTACTTTTTGAACGAATGGCTATATCTTTTGAACCTGTGAAGGGATTACACTGAATTTGACATATATTGTGGAGAATCACATCCTAAACAACATATTTCAACAGCAGAAACCAGCGTGATGAAATTCAAAAGTTATTTCCACTCCTAATCAAAAACGCTTCAACTCGGTGAGTTAAGCACTTTTTGACCTTATGGCTATATCTTTTGAACATCTCGCTGGATTACACTGAATTAGACATATATTGTGCAGAATCATGTCCTTAACAACATATTTCAACAGCAGAAACCAGCTTGATGAAATTCAAAAGTTATTTCCACTCCTAATCAAAAACGCTTCAACTCGGTGAGATAACTACTTTTTGAACGAATGGCTATATCTTTTGAACCTGTGAAGGGATTACACTGAATTTGACATATATTGTGGAGAATCACATCCTAAACAACATATTTCAACAGCAGAAACCAGCGTGATGAAATTCAAAAGTTATTTCCACTCCTAATCAAAAACGCTTCAACTCGGTGAGATAAGGACTTTCTGAACGAATGGCAATATCTATTAAACTTGTTGCTGGATTACACTGAAGTTGAATATATCGTGCAGAATCATGTCCCAAACAACATATTTCAACAGCAGAAACCAGCTTGACGAAATTCCAAAGTTATTATCACACCTAATCATAAACGCTTCCACTTGGTGAGATAAGCCCTTTTTGAACGAATGGCTATAATCTTTTGAACTTGTGGCTGGATTACACTGAATTTGACATATATTGTGCAGAATCATGTCCTAAGCAACATATTTCAGCAGCAGAAACCAGCTTGATGAAATTCAAAAGTTGTTATCACTCCTAATCAAAAACGCTTCAACTCGGTGAGATAAGCACTTTTTGAACAAATGCCTATATATTTTGAACCTGTGAAGGGATTACACTGAATTTGACATATATTGTGCAGAATCAGGTCCTAAACAACATATTTCAACAGCAGAAACCAGCTTGATGAAATTCCAAAGTTATTTCCACTCCTAATCAAAAACGCTTCAACTCGGTGATATAAGCACTTTTTTGAACGAATGGCTATATCTTTTGAACCTGTGAAGGGATTTCACTAAATTTGACATATATTGTGCAGAATCATGTCCTTAACAACATATTTCAACAGCAGAAACCAGCTTGATGAAATTCAAAAGTTATTTCCACTCCTAATCAAAAACGCTTCAACTCGGTGAGTTAAGTACTTTTTGACCTTATGGCTATCTTTTGAACTTCTCGCTGGATTACACTGAATTTGACATATATTGTGCAGAATCATGTCCTTAACAACATATTTCAACAGCAGAAACCAGCTTGATGAAATTCAAAAGTTATTTCCACTACTAATCAAAAACGCTTCAACTCGGTGAGATAACTACTTTTTGAACGAATGGCTATATCTTTTGAACCTGTGAAGGGATTACACTGAATTTGACATATATTGTGGAGAATCACATCCTAAACAACATATTTCAACAGCAGAAACCAGCTTGATGAAATTCAAAAGTTATTTCCACTCCTAATCAAAAACGCTTCAACTCGGTGAGATAAGGACTTTTTGAACGAATGGCTATATCTATTAAACTTGTTGCTGGATTACACTGAAGTTGAAATATATTGTGCAGAATCATGTCCCAAACAACATATTTCAACAGCAGAAACCAGCTTGACGAAATTCCAAAGTTATTATCACACCTAATCATAAACGCTTCCACTTGGTGAGATAAGCCCTTTTTGAACGAATGGCTATAATCTTTTGAACTTGTGGCTGGATTACACTGAATTTGACATATATTGTGCAGAATCATATCCTAAACAACATATTTCAACAGCAGAAACCAGCTTGATGAAATTCAAAAGTTGTTATCACTCCTAATCAAAAACGCTTCAACTCGGTGAGATAAGCACTTTTTGAACAAATGCCTATATATTTTGAACCTGTGAAGGGATTACACTGAATTTGACATATATTGTGCAGAATCAGGTCCTAAACAACATATTTCAACATCAGAAACCAGCTTGATGAAATTCAAATGTTATTTCCACTCCTGATCAAAAACGCTTCAACTCGGTGAGATAAGGACTTTCTGAACGAATGGCTATATCTATTAATCTTGTTGCTGGATTACACTGAAGTTGAAATATATTGTGCAGAATCATGTCCTTAACAACATATTTCAACAGCAGAAACCAGCTTGATGAGATTCAAAAGTTATTATCACTCCTAATCATAAACACTTCAACTCGGTGAGATAAGTACTTTTTGAAGGAATGGCTATATCTTTTGAACCTGTGAAGGGATTTCACTAAATTAGACATATATTGTGCAGAATCACATCCTAAACATCATATTTCAACAGCAGAAACCAGCTTGATGAAATTCCAAAGTTATTTCCACTCCTGATCAAAAACGCTTCAACTCGGTGAGATAAGCACTTTTTTGAACGAATGGATATATCTTTTGAACCTGTGAAGGGATTTCACTAAATTTGACATATATTGTGCAGAATCATGTCCTTTACCACATATTTCAACAGCAGAAACCAGCTTGATGATATTCAAAAGTTATTTCCACTCCTAATCAAAAACGCTTCAACTCGGTGAGTTAAGCACTTTTTGACCTTATGGCTATGTCTTTTGAACTTCTCGCTGGATTACACTGAATTTGACATATATTGTGCAGAATCATGTCCTAAGCAACATATTTCAGCGGCAGAAACCAGCTTGATGAAATTCAAAAGTTGTTATCACTCCTAATCAAAAACGCTTCAACTCGGTGAGATAAGCACTTTTTGAACAAATGCCTATATATTTTGAACCTGTGAAGGGATTACACTGAATTTGACATATATTGTGCAGAATCAGGTCCTTAACAACATATTTCAACAGCAGAAACCAGCTTGATGAAATTCAAAAGTTATTTCCACTCCTAATCAAAAACGCTTCAACTCGGTGAGTTAAGTACTTTTTGACCTTATGGCTATCTTTTGAACTTCTCGCTGGATTACACTGAATTTGACATATATTGTGCGGAATCATGTCCTTAACAACATATTTCAACAGCAGAAACCAGCTTGATGAAATTCAAAAGTTATTTCCACTACTAATCAAAAACGCTTCAACTCGGTGAGATAACTACTTTTTGAACGAATGGCTATATCTTTTGAACCTGTGAAGGGATTACACTGAATTTGACATATATTGTGGAGAATTACATCCTAAACAACATATTTCAACAGCAGAAACCAGCGTGATGAAATTCAAAAGTTATTTCCACTCCTAATCAAAAACGCTTCAACTCGGTGAGATAAGGACTTTCTGAACGAATGGCTATATCTATTAAACTTGTTGCTGGATTACACTGAAGTTGAAATATATTGTGCAGAATCATGTCCCAAACAACATATTTCAACAGCAGAAACCAGCTTGACGAAATTCCAAAGTTATTATCACACCTAATCATAAACGCTTCCACTTGGTGAGATAAGCCCTTTTTGAACGAATGGCTATAATCTTTTGAACTTGTGGCTGGATTACACTGAATTTGACATATATTGTGCAGAATCATATCCTAAACAACATATTTCAACAGCAGAAACCAGCTTGATGAAATTCAAAAGTTGTTATCACTCCTAATCAAAAACGCTTCAGCTCGGTGAGATAAGCACTTTTTGAACAAATGCCTATATATTTTGAACCTGTGAAGGGATTACACTGATTTTGACATATATTGTGCAGAATCAGGTCCTAAACAACATATTTCAACAGCAGAAACCAGCTTGATGAAATTCAAATGTTATTTCCACTCCTGATCAAAAACGCTTCAACTCGGTGAGATAAGGACTTTCTGAACGAATGGCTATATCTATTAATCTTGTTGCTGGATTACACTGAAGTTGAAATATATTGTGCAGAATCATGTCCATAACAACATATTTCAACAGCAGAAGCCAGCTTGATGAAATTCAAAAGTTATTATCACTCCTAATCATAAACACTTCAACTCGGTGTGATAAGTACTTTTTGAACGAATGGCTATATCTTTTGAACCTGTGAAGGGATTTCACTAAATTTGACATATATTGTGCAGAATCATGTCCTAAACAACATATTTCAACAGCAGAAACCAGCTTGATGAAATTCCAAAGTTATTTCCACTCCTAATCAAAAACGCTTCAACTCGGTGAGATAACTACTTTTTGAACGAATGGCTATATATTTTGAACCTGTGAAGGTATTACACTGAATTTGACATATATTGTGCAGAATCACATCCTTAACAACATATTTCAACAGCAGAAACCAGCTTGATGAAATTCAAAAGTTATTTCAACTCCTAATCAAAAACGCTTCAACTCGGTGAGTTAAGCTCTTTTTGACCTTATGGCTATATCTTTTGAACTTGACACTGGATTACACTGAATTTGACATATATTGTGCAGAATCATGTCCTAAACAACAAATTTCAACAGCAGAAACCAGCTTGATGAAATTCAAAAGTTATTTCCACTCCTAATCAAAAACGCTTCAACTCGGTGAGTTAAGCACTTTTTGACCTTATGGCTATATCTTTTGAACTTCTCGCTGGAGTACACTGAATTAGACATATATTGTGCAGAATCATGTCCTTAACAACATATTTCAACAGCAGAAACCAGCTTGATGAAATTCAAAAGTTATTTCCACTCCTAATCAAAAACGCTTCAACTCGGTGAGATAACTACTTTTTGAACGAATGGCTATATCTTTTGAACCTGTGAAGGGATTACACTGAATTTGACATATATTGTGGAGAATCACATCCTAAACAACATATTTCAACAGCAGAAACCAGCGTGATGAAATTCAAAAGTTATTTCCACTCCTAATCAAAAACGCTTCAACTCGGTGAGATAAGGACTTTCTGAACGAATGGCTATATCTATTAAACTTGTTGCTGGATTACACTGAAGTTGAAATATATTGTGCAGAATCATGTCCCAAACAACATATTTCAACAGCAGAAACCAGCTTGACGAAATTCCAAAGTTATTATCACACGTAATCATAAACGCTTCCACTTGGTGAGATAAGCCCTTTTTGAACGAATGGCTATAATCTTTTGAACTTGTGGCTGGATTACACTGAATTTGACATATATTGTGCAGAATCATGTCCTAAGCAACATATTTCAGCACCAGAAACCAGATTGATGAAATTCAAAAGTTGTTATCACTCCTAATCAAAAACGCTTCAACTCGGTGAGATAAGCACTTTTTTAACAAATGCCTATATATTTTGAACCTGTGAAGGGATTACACTGAATTTGACATATATTGTGCAGAATCAGGTCCTAAACAACATATTTCAACAGCAGAAACCAGCTTGATGAAATTCCAAAGTTATTTCCACTCCTAATCAAAAACGCTTCAACTCGGTGAGATAAGCACTTTTTTGAACGAATGGCTATATCTTTTGAACCTGTGAAGGGATTTCACTAAATTTGACATATATTGTGCAGAATCATGTCCTTAACAACATATTTCAACAGCAGAGACCAGCTTGATGAAATTCAAAAGTTATTTCCACTCCTAATCAAAAACGCTTCAACTCGGTGAGTTAAGTACTTTTTGACCTTATGGCTATCTTTTGAACTTCTCGCTGGATTACACTGAATTTGACATATATTGTGCAGAATCATGTCCTTAACAACATATTTCAACAGCAGAAACCAGCTTGATGAAATTCAAAAGTTATTTCCACTACTAATCAAAAACGCTTCAACTCGGTGAGATAACTACTTTTTGAACGAATGGCTATATCTTTTGAACCTGTGAAGGGATTACACTGAATTTGACATATATTGTGGAGAATCACATCCTAAACAACATATTTCAACAGCAGAAACCAGCTTGATGAAATTCAAAAGTTATTTCCACTCCTAATCAAAAACGCTTCAACTCGGTGAGATAAGGACTTTCTGAACGAATGGCTATATCTATTAAACTTGTTGCTGGATTACACTGAAGTTTAAATATATTGTGCAGAATCATGTCCCAAACAACATATTTCAACAGCAGAAACCAGCTTGACGAAATTCCAAAGTTATTATCACACCTAATCATAAACGCTTCCACTTGGTGAGATAAGCCCTTTTTGAACGAATGGCTATAATCTTTTGAACTTGTGGCTGGATTACACTGAATTTGACATATATTGTGCAGAATCATATCCTAAACAACATATTTCAACAGCAGAAACCAGCTTGATGAAATTCAAAAGTTGTTATCACTCCTAATCAAAAACGCTTCAACTCGGTGAGATAAGCACTTTTTGAACAAATGCCTATATATTTTGAACCTGTGAAGGGATTACACTGAATTTGACATATATTGTGCAGAATCAGGTCCTAAACAACATATTTCAACAGCAGAAACCAGCTTGATGAAATTCAAATGTTATTTCCACTCCTGATCAAAAACGCTTCAACTCGGTGAGATAAGGACTTTCTGAACGAATGGCTATATCTATTAATCTTGTTGCTGGATTACACTGAAGTTGAAATATATTGTGCAGAATCATGTCCTTAACAACATATTTCAACAGCAGAAACCAGCTTGATGAGATTCAAAAGTTATTATCACTCCTAATCATAAACACTTCAACTCGGTGAGATAAGTACTTTTTGAAGGAATGGCTATATCTTTTGAACCTGTGAAGGGATTTCACTAAATTTGACATATATTGTGCAGAATCACATCCTAAACATCATATTTCAACAGCAGAAACCAGCTTGATGAAATTCCAAAGTTATTTCCACTCCTGATCAAAAACGCTTCAACTCGGTGAGATAAGCACTTTTTTGAACGCATGGATATATCTTTTGAACCTGTGAAGGGATTTCACTAAATTTGACATATATTGTGCAGAATCATGTCCTTTACCACATATTTCAACAGCAGAAACCAGCTTGATGATATTCAAAAGTTATTTCCACTCCTAATCAAAAACGCTTCAACTCGGTGAGTTAAGCACTTTTTGACCTTATGGCTATGTCTTTTGAACTTCTCGCTGGATTACACTGAATTTGACATATATTGTGCAAAATCATGTCCTAAGCAACATATTTCAGCAGCAGAAACCAGCTTGATGAAATTCAAAAGTTGTTATCACTCCTAATCAAAAACGCTTCAACTCGGTGAGATAAGCACTTTTTGAACAAATGCCTATATATTTTGAACCTGTGAAGGGATTACACTGAATTTGACATATATTGTGCAGAATCAGGTCCTAAACAACATATTTCAACAGCAGAAACCAGCTTGATGAAATTCCAAAGTTATTTCCACTCCTAATCAAAAACGCTTCAACTCGGTGAGATAAGCACTTTTTTGAACGAATGGCTATATCTTTTGAACCTGTGAAGGGATTTCACTAAATTTGACATATATTGTGCAGAATCATGTCCTTAAAAACATATTTCAACAGCAGAAACCAGCTTGATGAAATTCAAAAGTTATTTCCACTCCTAATCAAAAACGCTTCAACTCGGTGAGTTAAGTACTTTTTGACCTTATGGCTATCTTTTGAACTTCTCGCTGGATTACACTGAATTTGACATATATTGTGCAGAATCATGTCCTTAACAACATATTTCAACAGCAGAAACAGGCTTGATGAAATTCAAAAGTTATTTCCACTCCTGATCAAAAACGCTTCAACTCGGTGAGATAAGGACTTTCTGAACGAATGGCTATATCTATTAAACTTGTTGCTGGATTACACTGAAGTTGAAATATATTGTGCAGAATCATGTCCCAAACAACATATTTCAACAGCAGAAACCAGCTTGACGAAATTCCAAAGTTATTATCACACCTAATCATAAACGCTTCCACTTGGTGAGATAAGCCCTTTTTGAACGAATGGCTATAATCTTTTGAACTTGTGGCTGGATTACACTGAATTTGACATATATTGTGCAGAATCATATCCTAAACAACATATTTCAACAGCAGAAACCAGCTTGATGAAATTCAAAAGTTGTTATCACTCCTAATCAAAAACGCTTCAACTCGGTGAGATAAGCACTTTTTGAACAAATGCCTATATATTTTGAACCTGTGAAGGGATTTCACTAAATTTGACATATATTGTGCAGAATCACATCCTAAACATCATATTTCAACAGCAGAAACCAGCTTGATGAAATTCCAAAGTTATTTCCACTCCTGATCAAAAACGCTTCAACTCGGTGAGATAAGCACTTTTTTGAACGAATGGATATATCTTTTGAACCTGTGAAGGGATTTCACTAAATTTGACATATATTGTGCAGAATCATGTCCTTTACCACATATTTCAACAGCAGAAACCAGCTTGATGATATTCAAAAGTTATTTCCACTCCTAATCAAAAACGCTTCAACTCGGTGAGTTAAGCACTTTTTGACCTTATGGCTATGTCTTTTGAACTTGTCGCTGGATTACACTGAATTTGACATATATTGTGCAGAATCATGTCCTAAGCAACATATTTCAGCGGCAGAAACCAGCTTGATGAAATTCAAAAGTTGTTATCACTCCTAATCAAAAACGCTTCAACTCGGTGAGATAAGCACTTTTTGAACAAATGCCTATATATTTTGAACCTGTGAAGGGATTACACTGAATTTGACATATATTGTGCAGAATCAGGTCCTTAACAACATATTTCAACAGCAGAAACCAGCTTGATGAAATTCAAAAGTTATTTCCACTCCTAATCAAAAACGCTTCAACTCGGTGAGTTAAGTACTTTTTGACCTTATGGCTATCTTTTGAACTTCTCGCTGGATTACACTGAATTTGACATATATTGTGCAGAATCATGTCCTTAACAACATATTTCAACAGCAGAAACCAGCTTGATGAAATTCAAAAGTTATTTCCACTACTAATCAAAAACGCTTCAACTCGGTGAGATAACTACTTTTTGAACGAATGGCTATATCTTTTGAACCTGTGAAGGGATTACACTGAATTTGACATATATTGTGGAGAATTACATCCTAAACAACATATTTCAACAGCAGAAACCAGCGTGATGAAATTCAAAAGTTATTTCCACTCCTAATCAAAAACGCTTCAACTCGGTGAGATAAGGACTTTCTGAACGAATGGCTATATCTATTAAACTTGTTGCTGGATTACACTGAAGTTGAAATATATTGTGCAGAATCATGTCCCAAACAACATATTTCAACAGCAGAAACCAGCTTGACGAAATTCCAAAGTTATTATCACACCTAATCATAAACGCTTCCACTTGGTGAGATAAGCCCTTTTTGAACGAATGGCTATAATCTTTTGAACTTGTGGCTGGATTACACTGAATTTGACATATATTGTGCAGAATCATATCCTAAACAACATATTTCAACAGCAGAAACCAGCTTGATGAAATTCAAAAGTTGTTATCACTCCTAATCAAAAACGCTTCAACTCGGTGAGATAAGCACTTTTTGAACAAATGCCTATATATTTTGAACCTGTGAAGGGATTACACTGATTTTGACATATATTGTGCAGAATCAGGTCCTAAACAACATATTTCAACAGCAGAAACCAGCTTGATGAAATTCAAATGTTATTTCCACTCCTGATCAAAAACGCTTCAACTCGGTGAGATAAGGACTTTCTGAACGAATGGCTATATCTATTAATCTTGTTGCTGGATTACACTGAAGTTGAAATATATTGTGCAGAATCATGTCCATAACAACATATTTCAACAGCAGAAACCAGCTTGATGAAATTCAAAAGTTATTATCACTCCTAATCATAAACACTTCAACTCGGTGTGATAAGTACTTTTTGAACGAATGGCTATATCTTTTGAACCTGTGAAGGGATTTCACTAAATTTGACATATATTGTGCAGAATCATGTCCTAAACAACATATTTCAACAGCAGAAACCAGCTTGATGAAATTCCAAAGTTATTTCCACTCCTAATCAAAAACGCTTCAACTCGGTGAGATAACTACTTTTTGAACGAATGGCTATATATTTTGAACCTGTGAAGGTATTACACTGAATTTGACATATATTGTGCAGAATCACATCCTAAACAACATATTTCAACAGCAGAAACCAGCTTGATGAAATTCAAAAGTTATTTCCACTCCTAATCAAAAACGCTTCAACTCGGTGAGTTAAGCTCTTTTTGACCTTATGGCTATATCTTTTGAACTTCTCGCTGGAGTACACTGAATTAGACATATATTGTGCAGAATCATGTCCTTAACAACATATTTCAACAGCAGAAACCAGCTTGATGAAATTCAAAAGTTATTTCCACTCCTAATCAAAAACGCTTCAACTCGGTGAGATAACTACTTTTTGAACGAATGGCTATATCTTTTGAACCTGTGAAGGGATTACACTGAATTTGACATATATTGTGGAGAATCACATCCTAAACAACATATTTCAACAGCAGAAACCAGCGTGATGAAATTCAAAAGTTATTTCCACTCCTAATCAAAAACGCTTCAACTCGGTGAGTTAAGCACTTTTTGACCTTATGGCTATATCTTTTGAACTTCTCGCTGGAGTACACTGAATTAGACATATATTGTGCAGAATCATGTCCTTAACAACATATTTCAACAGCAGAAACCAGCTTGATGAAATTCAAAAGTTATTTCCACTCCTAATCAAAAACGCTTCAACTCGGTGAGATAACTACTTTTTGAACGAATGGCTATATCTTTTGAACCTGTGAAGGGATTACACTGAATTTGACATATATTGTGGAGAATCACATCCTAAACAACATATTTCAACAGCAGAAACCAGCGTGATGAAATTCAAAAGTTATTTCCACTCCTAATCAAAAACGCTTCAACTCGGTGAGATAAGGACTTTCTGAACGAATGGCTATATCTATTAAACTTGTTGCTGGATTACACTGAAGTTGAAATATATTGTGCAGAATCATGTCCCAAACAACATATTTCAACAGCAGAAACCAGCTTGATGAAATTCCAAAGTTATTTCCACTCCTAATCAAAAACGCTTCAACTCGGTGAGATAAGCACTTTTTTGAACGAATGGCTATATCTTTTGAACCTGTGAAGGGATTTCACTTAATTTGACATATATTGTGCAGAATCATGTCCTTAAAAACATATTTCAACAGCAGAAACCAGCTTGATGAAATTCAAAAGTTATTTCCACTCCTAATCAAAAACGCTTCAACTCGGTGAGTTAAGTACTTTTTGACCTTATGGCTATCTTTTGAACTTCTCGCTGGATTACACTGAATTTGACATATATTGTGCAGAATCATGTCCTTAACAACATATTTCAACAGCAGAAACAGGCTTGATGAAATTCAAAAGTTATTTCCACTACTAATCAAAAACGCTTCAACTCGGTGAGATAACTACTTTTTTAACGAATGGCTATATCTTTTGAACCTGTGAAGGGATTACACTGAATTTGACATATATTGTGGAGAATCACATCCTAAACAACATATTTCAACAGCAGAAACCAGCGTGATGAAATTCAAAAGTTATTTCCACTCCTAATCAAAAACGCTTCAACTCGGTGAGATAAGGACTTTCTGAACGAATGGCTATATCTATTAAACTTGTTGCTGGATTACACTGAAGTTGAAATATATTGTGCAGAATCATGTCCCAAACAACATATTTCAACAGCAGAAACCAGCTTGACGAAATTCCAAAGTTATTATCACACCTAATCATAAACGCTTCCACTTGGTGAGATAAGCCCTTTTTGAACGAATGGCTATAATCTTTTGAACTTGTGGCTGGATTACACTGAATTTGACATATATTGTGCAGAATCATATCCTAAACAACATATTTCAACAGCAGAAACCAGCTTGATGAAATTCAAAAGTTGTTATCACTCCTAATCAAAAACGCTTCAACTTGGTGAGATAAGCACTTTTTGAACAAATGTCTATATATTTTGAACCTGTGAAGGGATTACACTGAATTTGACATATATTGTGCAGAATCAGGTCCTAAACAACATATTTCAACAGCAGAAACCAGCTTGATGAAATTCAAATGTTATTTCCACTCCTGATCAAAAACGCTTCAACTCGGTGAGATAAGGACTTTCTGAACGAATGGCTATATCTATTAATCTTGTTGCTGGATTACACTGAAGTTGAAATATATTGTGCAGAATCATGTCCTTAACAACATATTTCAACAGCAGAAACCAGCTTGATGAGATTCAAAAGTTATTATCACTCCTAATCATAAACACTTCAACTCGGTGAGATAAGTACTTTTTGAAGGAATGGCTATATCTTTTGAACCTGTGAAGGGATTTCACTAAATTTGACATATATTGTGCAGAATCACATCCTAAACATCATATTTCAACAGCAGAAACCAGCTTGATGAAATTCCAAAGTTATTTCCACTCCTGATCAAAAACGCTTCAACTCGGTGAGATAACTACTTTTTGAACGAATGGCTATATCTTTTGAACCTGTGAAGGGATTACACTGAATTTGACATATATTGTGGAGAATCACATCCTAAACAACATATTTCAACAGCAGAAACCAGCGTGATGAAATTCAAAAGTTATTTCCACTCCTAATCAAAAACGCTTCAACTCGGTGAGATAAGGACTTTCTGAACGAATGGCTATATCTATTAAACTTGTTGCTGGATTACACTGAAGTTGAAATATATTGTGCAGAATCATGTCCCAAACAACATATTTCAACAGCAGAAACCAGCTTGACGAAATTCCAAAGTTATTATCACACGTAATCATAAACGCTTCCACTTGGTGAGATAAGCCCTTTTTGAACGAATGGCTATAATCTTTTGAACTTGTGGCTGGATTACACTGAATTTGACATATATTGTGCAGAATCAGGTCCTAAGCAACATATTTCAGCACCAGAAACCAGATTGATGAAATTCAAAAGTTGTTATCACTCCTAATCAAAAACGCTTCAACTCGGTGAGATAAGCACTTTTTGAACAAATGCCTATATATTTTGAACCTGTGAAGGGATTACACTGAATTTGACATATATTGTGCAGAATCAGGTCCTAAACAACATATTTCAACAGCAGAAACCAGCTTGATGAAATTCCAAAGTTATTTCCACTCCTAATCAAAAACGCTTCAACTCGGTGAGATAAGCACTTTTTTGAACGAATGGCTATATCTTTTGAACCTGTGAAGGGATTTCACTAAATTTGACATATATTGTGCAGAATCATGTCCTTAACAACATATTTCAACAGCAGAGACCAGCTTGATGAAATTCAAAAGTTATTTCCACTCCTAATCAAAAACGCTTCAACTCGGTGAGTTAAGTACTTTTTGACCTTATGGCTATCTTTTGAACTTCTCGCTGGATTACACTGAATTTGACATATATTGTGCAGAATCATGTCCTTAACAACATATTTCAACAGCAGAAACCAGCTTGATGAAATTCAAAAGTTATTTCCACTACTAATCAAAAACGCTTCAACTCGGTGAGATAACTACTTTTTGAACGAATGGCTATATCTTTTGAACCTGTGAAGGGATTACACTGAATTTGACATATATTGTGGAGAATCACATCCTAAACAACATATTTCAACAGCAGAAACCAGCTTGATGAAATTCAAAAGTTATTTCCACTCCTAATCAAAAACGCTTCAACTCGGTGAGATAAGGACTTTCTGAACGAATGGCTATATCTATTAAACTTGTTGCTGGATTACACTGAAGTTTAAATATATTGTGCAGAATCATGTCCCAAACAACATATTTCAACAGCAGAAACCAGCTTGACGAAATTCCAAAGTTATTATCACACCTAATCATAAACGCTTCCACTTGGTGAGATAAGCCCTTTTTGAACGAATGGCTATAATCTTTTGAACTTGTGGCTGGATTACACTGAATTTGACATATATTGTGCAGAATCATATCCTAAACAACATATTTCAACAGCAGAAACCAGCTTGATGAAATTCAAAAGTTGTTATCACTCCTAATCAAAAACGCTTCAACTCGGTGAGATAAGCACTTTTTGAACAAATGCCTATATATTTTGAACCTGTGAAGGGATTACACTGAATTTGACATATATTGTGCAGAATCAGGTCCTAAACAACATATTTCAACAGCAGAAACCAGCTTGATGAAATTCAAATGTTATTTCCACTCCTGATCAAAAACGCTTCAACTCGGTGAGATAAGGACTTTCTGAACGAATGGCTATATCTATTAATCTTGTTGCTGGATTACACTGAAGTTGAAATATATTGTGCAGAATCATGTCCTTAACAACATATTTCAACAGCAGAAACCAGCTTGATGAGATTCAAAAGTTATTATCACTCCTAATCATAAACACTTCAACTCGGTGAGATAAGTACTTTTTGAAGGAATGGCTATATCTTTTGAACCTGTGAAGGGATTTCACTAAATTTGACATATATTGTGCAGAATCACATCCTAAACATCATATTTCAACAGCAGAAACCAGCTTGATGAAATTCCAAAGTTATTTCCACTCCTGATCAAAAACGCTTCAACTCGGTGAGATAAGCACTTTTTTGAACGCATGGATATATCTTTTGAACCTGTGAAGGGATTTCACTAAATTTGACATATATTGTGCAGAATCATGTCCTTTACCACATATTTCAACAGCAGAAACCAGCTTGATGATATTCAAAAGTTATTTCCACTCCTAATCAAAAACGCTTCAACTCGGTGAGTTAAGCACTTTTTGACCTTATGGCTATGTCTTTTGAACTTCTCGCTGGATTACACTGAATTTGACATATATTGTGCAGAATCATGTCCTAAGCAACATATTTCAGCAGCAGAAACCAGCTTGATGAAATTCAAAAGTTGTTATCACTCCTAATCAAAAACGCTTCAACTCGGTGAGATAAGCACTTTTTGAACAAATGCCTATATATTTTGAACCTGTGAAGGGATTACACTGAATTTGACATATATTGTGCAGAATCAGGTCCTAAACAACATATTTCAACAGCAGAAACCAGCTTGATGAAATTCCAAAGTTATTTCCACTCCTAATCAAAAACGCTTCAACTCGGTGAGATAAGCACTTTTTTGAACGAATGGCTATATCTTTTGAACCTGTGAAGGGATTTCACTAAATTTGACATATATTGTGCAGAATCATGTCCTTAACAACATATTTCAACAGCAGAAACCAGCTTGATGAAATTCAAAAGTTATTTCCACTCCTAATCAAAAACGCTTCAACTCGGTGAGTTAAGTACTTTTTGACCTTATGGCTATCTTTTGAACTTCTCGCTGGATTACACTGAATTTGACATATATTGTGCAGAATCATGTCCTTAACAACATATTTCAACAGCAGAAACAGGCTTGATGAAATTCAAAAGTTATTTCCACTCCTAATCAAAAACGCTTCAACTCGGTGAGATAACTACTTTTTGAACGAATGGCTATATCTTTTGAACCTGTGAAGGGATTACACTGAATTTGACATATATTGTGGAGAATCACATCCTAAACAACATATTTCAACAGCAGAAACCAGTGTGATGAAATTCAAAAGTTATTTCCACTCCTGATCAAAAACGCTTCAACTCGGTGAGATAAGGACTTTCTGAACGAATGGCTATATCTATTAATCTTGTTGCTGGATTACACTGAAGTTGAAATATATTGTGCAGAATCATGTCCCAAACAACATATTTCAACAGCAGAAACCAGCTTGACGAAATTCCAAAGTTATTATCACACCTAATCATAAACGCTTCCACTTTGTGAGATAAGCCCTTTTTGAACGAATGGCTATATCTTTTGAACCTGTGAAGGGATTTCACTAAATTTGACATATATTGTGCAGAATCATGTCCTAAGCAACATATTTCAGCCCCAGAAACCAGATTGATGAAATTCAAAAGTTGTTATCACTCCTAATCAAAAACGCTTCAACTCGGTGAGATAAGCACTTTTTGAACAAATGCCTATATATTTTGAACCTGTGAAGGGATTACACTGAATTTGACATATATTGTGCAGAATCAGGTCCTAAACAACATATTTCAACAGCAGAAACCAGCTTGATGAAATTCCAAAGTTATTTCCACTCCTAATCAAAAACGCTTCAACTCGGTGAGATAAGCACTTTTTTGAACGAATGGCTATATCTTTTGAACCTGTGAAGGGATTTCACTAAATTTGACATATATTGTGCAGAATCATGTCCTTAACAACATATTTCAACAGCAGAAACCAGCTTGATGAAATTCAAAAGTTATTTCCACTCCTAATCAAAAACGCTTCAACTCGGTGAGATAAGGACTTTTTGACCTTATGGCTATCTTTTGAACTTCTCGCTGGATTACACTGAATTTGACATATATTGTGCAGAATCATGTCCTTAACAACATATTTCAACAGCAGAAACCAGCTTGATGAAATTCAAAAGTTATTTCCACTCCTGATCAAAAACGCTTCAACTCGGTGAGATAAGGACTTTCTGAACGAATGGCTATATCTATTAATCTTGTTGCTGGATTACACTGAAGTTGAAATATATTGTGCAGAATCATGTCCTTAACAACATATTTCAACAGCAGAAACCAGCTTGATGAGATTCGAAAGTTATTATCACTCCTAATCATAAACACTTCAACTCGGTGAGATAAGTACTTTTTGAAGGAATGGCTATATCTTTTGAACCTGTGAAGGGATTTCACTAAATTTGACATATATTGTGCAAAATCATGTCCTAAACAACATATTTCAACAGCAGAAACCAGCTTGATGAAATTCCAAAGTTATTTCCACTCCTAATCAAAAACGCTTCAACTCGGTGAGATAACTACGTTTTGAACGAATGGCTATATCTTTTGAACCTGTGAAGGTATTACACTGAATTTGACATATATTGTGCAGAATCACATCCTACACAACATATTTCAACAGCAGAAACCAGCTTGATGAAATTCAAAAGTTATTTCCACTCCTAATCAAAAACGCTTCAACTCGGTGAGTTAAGCTCTTTTTGACCTTATGGCTATATCTTTTGAACTTGACACTGGATTACACTGAATTTGACATATATTGTGCAGAATCATGTCCTAAACAACATATTTCAACAGCAGAAACCAGCTTGATGAAATTCCAAAATTATTATCACTCCTAATCATAAACGCTTCCACTCGGTGAGTTAAGCACTTTTTGAACAAATGGCTATATATTTTGAACCTGTGAAGGGATTTCACTAAATTTTACATATACAGTGCAGAATCATGTCCTTAACAACATATTTCAACAGAAGAAACCAGCTTGATGATATTCAAAAGATATTTCCACTCCTAATCAAAAACGCATCAACCCGGTGAGTTAAGCACTTTTTGACCCTATGGCTATATCTTTTGAACTTCTCGCTGGATTACACTGAATTTGACATATATTGTGCAGAATCATGTCCTAAGCAACATATTTCAGCAGCAGAAACAAGCTTGATGAAATTCAAAAGTTGTTATCACTCCTAATCAAAAACGCTTCAACTCGGTGAGAAAAGAACTTTTTGAACAAATGCCTATATATTTTGAACCTGTGAAGGGATTACACTGAATTTGACATATATTGTGCAGAATCAGGTCCTAAACAACATATTTCAACAGCAGAAACCAGCTTGATGAAATTCAAAAGTTATTTCCACTCCTGATCAAAAACGCTTCAACTCGGTGAGATAACTACTTTTTGAACGAATGGCTATATATTTTGAACCTGTGAAGGTATTACACTGAATTTGACATATATTGTACATAATCACATCCTAAACAACATATTTCAACAGCAGAAACCAGCTTGATTAAATTCAAAAGTTATTTCCACTCCTAATCAAAAACGCTTCAACTCGGTGAGTTAAGCTCTTTTTGACCTTATGGCTATATCTTTTGAACTTGACACTGGATTACACTGAATTTGACATATATTGTGCAGAATCATGTCCTAAACAACATATTTCAACAGCAGAAACCAGCTTGATGAAATTCCAAAATTTTTATCACTCCTAATCATAAACGCTTCCACTCGGTGAGATAAGCACTTTTTGAACGAATGGCTATAATCTTTTGAACTTGTGGCTGGATTACACTGAATTTGACATATATTGTGCAGTATCACATCCTAAACAACATATTTCAACAGCAGAAACCAGCTTGATGAAATTCAAAAGTTATTTCCACTCCTAATCAAAAACGCTTCAACTCGGTACGATAAGCACTTTTTTGAACGAATGGCTTTATATTTTGAACCTGTGAAGGGATTTCACTAAATTTGACATATATTGTGCAGAATCATGTCCTTAACAACATATTTCAACAGCAGAAACCAGCTTGATGAAATTCAAAAGTTATTTCCACTCCTAATCAAAAACGCTTCAACTCAGTGAGTTAAGCACTTTTTGACCTTATGGCTATATCTTTTGAACTTGTCGCTGGATTACACTGAATTTGACATATATTGTGCAGAATCATGTCCTTAACAACATATTTCAACAGCAGAAACCAGCTTGATGAAATTCAAAAGTTATTTCCACTCCTAATCAAAAACGCTTCAACTCGGTGAGATAACTACTTTTTGAACGAATGGCTATATCTTTTGAACCTGTGAAGGGATTACACTGAATTTGACATATATCGTGGAGAATCACATCCTAAACAACATATTTCAACAGCAAAAACCAGCTTGATGAAATTCCAAAGTTATTTCCACTCCTAATCAAAAACGCTTCAACTCGATGAGATAACTACTTTTTGACCTTATGGCTATATCTTTTGAACTTGACACTGGATTACACTGATTTTGAAATACATTGTGCAGAATCATGTCCTAAACAACATATTTCAACAGCAGAAACCAGCTTGATGATATTCAAAGGTTATTATCACACCTAATCATAAACGCTTCCACTCGGTGAGATAAGCCCTTTTTGAACGAATGGCTATAATCTTTTGAACTTGTGGCTGGATTACACTGAATTTGACATATATTGTGCAGAATCATATCCTAAACAACATATTTCAACAGCAGAAACCAGCTTGATGAAATTCAAAAGTTATTTCCACTCCTGATCAAAAACGCTTCAACTCGGTGAGATAAGCACTTTTTTGAACGAATGTATATCTTTTGAACCTGTGAAGGGATTTCACTAAATTTGACATATATTGTGCAGAATCATGTCCTTAACAACATATTTCAACAGCAGAAACCAGCTTGATGATATTCAAAAGTTATTTCCACTCCTAATCAAAAACGCTTCAACTCGGTGAGTTAAGCACTTTTTGACCTTATGGCTATATCTTTTGAACTTCTCGCTGGATTACACTGAAGTTGACATATATTGTGCAGAATCATGTCCCAAACAACATATTTCAACAGCAGAAACCAGCTTGACGAAATTCCAAAGTTACTATCACTCCTAATCATAAACGCTTCCACTCGGTGAGATAAGCACTTTTTGAACGAATAGCTATAATCTTTTGAACTTGTGGCTGGATTACACTGAATTTGACATATATTGTGGAGAATCATGTCCTAAACAACATATTTCAACAGCAGAAACCAGCTTGATGATATTCAAAAGTTATTTCCACTCCTAATCAAAAACGCTTCAACTCGCTGAGTTAAGCACTTTTTGACTTTATGGCTATATCTTGTGAACTTCTCGCTGGATTACACTGAATTTGACATATATTGTGCAGAATCATGTCCTAAGCAACATATTTCAGCAGCAGAAACCAGCTTGATGAAATTCAAAAGTTATTATCACTCCTAATCAAAAACGCTTCAACTCGGTGAGATAAGCACTTTTTGAACAAATGCCTATATCTTTTGAACCTGTGAAGGGATTACACAGAATTTGACATATATTGTGCAGAATCAGGTCCTAAACAACATATTTCAACAGCAGAAACCAGCTTGATGAAATTCAAAAGTTATTTCCACTCCTGATCAAAAACGCTTCAACTCGGTGAGATAAGCACTTTTTTGAACGAATGGCATTATCTTTTGAACCTGTGAAGTGATTTCACTAATTTTGACATATATTGTGCAGAATCATGTCCTTAACAACATATTTCAACAGCAGAAACCAGCTTGATGATATTCAAAAGTTATTTTCACTCCTAATCAAAAACGCTTCAACTCGGTGAGTTAAGCAATTTTTGACCTTATGGCTATATCTTTTGAACTTCTCGCTGGATTACACTGAATTTGACATATATTGTGCAGAATCATGTCCTAAACAACATATTTCAACAGCAGAAACCAGCTTGATGAAATTCCAAAATTATTATCACTCCTAATCAAAAACGCTTCAACTCGGTGAGATAACTACTTTTTGAACGAATGGCTATATCTTTTGAACCTGTGAAGGGATTACACTGAATTTGACATATATTGTGGAGAATCACATCCTAAACAACATATTTCAACAGCAGAAACCAGCTTGATGAAATTCAAAAGTTATTTCCACTCCTAATCAAAAACGCTTCAACTCGGTGAGATAAGGACTTTCTAAACGAATGGCTATATCTATTAAACTTGTTGCTGGATTACACTGAAGTTGACATATATTGTGCAGAATCATGTCCCAAACAACATATTTCAACAGCAGAAACCAGCTTGACGAAATTCCAAAGTTATTATCACACCTAATCATAAACGCTTCCACTCGGTGAAATAAGCCCTTTTTGAAGGAATGGCTATAATCTTTTGAACTTGTGGCTGGATTACACTGAATTTGACATATATTGTGCAGAATCATAATCTAAACAACATATTTCAACAGCAGAAATCAGCTTGATGAAATTCAAAAGTTATTTCCACTCCTGATCAAAAACGCTTCAACTCGGTGAGATAAGCACTTTTTTGAACGAATGGATATATCTTTTGAACCTGTGAAGGGATTTCACTAAATTTGACATATATTGTGCAGAATCATGTCCTTAACAACATATTTCAACGGCAGAAACCAGCTTGATGATATTCAAAAGTTATTTCCACTCCTAATCAAAAACGCTTCAACTCGGTGAGTTATGCACTTTTTTACCTTATGGCTATATCTTTTGAACTTGTCGCTGGATTACACTGAATTTGACATATATTGTGCAGAATCATGTCCTAAGCAACATATTTCAGCAGCAGAAACCAGCTTGATGAAATTCAAAAGTTGTTATCACTCCTAATCAAAAATGCTTCAACTCGGTGAGAAAAGCACTTTTTGAACAAATGCCTATATATTTTGAACCTGTGAAGGGATTACACTGACTTTTTACATATATTGTGCAGAATCATGTCCTTAACAACATATTTCAACAGCAGAAACCAGCTTGATGAAATTCAAAAGTTATTTCCACTCCTGATCAAAAACGCTTCAACTCGGTGAGATAAGGACTTTCTGAACGAATGGCTATATCTATTAATCTTGTTGCTGGATTACACTGAAGTTGAAATATATTGTGCAGAATCATGTCCATAACAACATATTTCAACAGCAGAAACCAGCTTGATGAAATTCAAAAGTTATTATCACTCCTAATCATAAACACTTCAACTCGGTATGATAAGTACTTTTTGAACGAATGGCTATATCTTTTGAACCTGTGAAGGGATTTCACTAAATTTGACATATATTGTGCAGAATCATGTCCTAAACAACATATTTCAACAGCAGAAACCAGCTTGATGAAATTCCAAAGTTATTTCCACTCCTAATCAAAAACGCTTGAACTCGGTGAGATAACTACTTTTTGAACGAATGGCTATATATTTTGAACCTGTGAAGGTATTACACTGAATTTGACATATATTGTGCAGAATCACATCCTAAACAACATATTTCAACAGCAGAAACCAGCTTGATGAAATTCAAAAGTTATTTCCACTCCTAATCAAAAACGCTTCAACTCGGTGAGTTAAGCTCTTTTTGACCTTATGGCTATATCTTTTGAACTTCTCGCTGGATTACACTGAAGGTGACATATATTGTGCAGAATCATGTCCCAAACAACATATTTCAACAGCAGAAACCAGCTTGACGAAATTCCAAAGTTACTATCACTCCTAATCATAAACGCTTCCACTCGGTGAGATAAGCACTTTTTGAACGAATGGCTATAATCTTTTGAACTTGTGGCTGGATTACACTGAATTTGACATATATTGTGGAGAATCATGTCCTAAACAACATATTTCAACAGCAGAAACCAGCTTGATGATATTCAAAAGTTATATCCACTCCTAATCAAAAACGCTTCAACTCGCTGAGTTAAGCACTTTTTGACTTTATGGCTATATCTTTTGAACTTCTCGCTGGATTACACTGAATTTGACATATATTGTGCAGAATCATGTCCTAAGCAACATATTTCAGCAGCAGAAACCAGCTTGATGAAATTCAAAAGTTATTATCACTCCTAATCAAAAACGCTTCAACTCGGTGAGATAAGCACTTTTTGAACAAATGCCTATATCTTTTGAACCTGTGAAGGGATTACACAGAATTTGACATATATTGTGCAGAATCAGGTCCTAAACAACATATTTCAACAGCAGAAACCAGCTTGATGAAATTCAAAAGTTATTTCCACTCCTGATCAAAAACGCTTCAACTCGGTGAGATAAGCACTTTTTTGAACGAATGGCATTATCTTTTGAACCTGTGAAGTGATTTCACTAATTTTGAAATATATTGTGCAGAATCATGTCCTTAACAACATATTTCAACAGCAGAAACCAGCTTGATGATATTCAAAAGTTATTTTCACTCCTAATCAAAAACGCTTCAACTCGGTGAGTTAAGCACTTTTTGACCTTATGGCTATATCTTTTGTACTTCTCGCTGGATTACACTGAATTTGACATATATTGTGCAGAATCATGTCCCAAACAACATATTTCAACAGCAGAAACCAGCTTGACGAAATTCCAAAGTTATTATCACACCTAATCATAAACGCTTCCACTCGGTGAGATAAGCCCTTTTTGAAGGAATGGCTATAATCTTTTGAACTTGTGGCTGGATTACACTGAATTTGACATATATTGTGCAGAATCATATCCTAAACAACATATTTCAGCAGCAGAAACCAGCTTGATGAAATTCAAAAGTTATTTCCACTCCTGATCAAAAACGCTTCAACTCGGTGAGATAAGCACTTTTTTGAACGAATGGATATATCTTTTGAACCTGTGAAGGGATTTCACTAAATTTGACATATATTGTGCAGAATCATGTCCTTAACAACATATTTCAACAGCAGAAACCAGCTTGATGATATTCAAAAGTTATTTCCACTCCTAATCAAAAACGCTTCAACTCGGTGAGTTATGCACTTTTTTACCTTGTGGCTATATCTTTTGAACTTCTCGCTGGATTACACTGAATTTGACATATATTGTGCAGAATCATGTCCTAAGCAACATATTTCAGCAGCAGAAACCAGCTTGATGAAATTCAAAAGTTGTTATCACTCCTAATCAAAAATGCTTCAACTCGGTGAGAAAAGCACTTTTTGAACAAATGCCTATATATTTTGAACCTGTGAAGGGATTACACTGAATTTTTACATATATTGTGCAGAATCATGTCCTTAACAACATATTTCAACAGCAGAAACCAGCTTGATGAAATTCAAAAGTTATTTCCACTCCTGATCAAAAACGCTTCAACTCGGTGAGATAAGGACTTTCTGAACGAATGGCTATATCTATTAATCTTGTTGCTGGATTACACTGAAGTTGAAATATATTGTGCAGAATCATGTCCATAACAACATATTTCAACAGCAGAAACCAGCTTGATGAAATTCAAAAGTTATTATCACTCCTAATCATAAACACTTCAACTCGGTGTGATAAGTACTTTTTGAACGAATGGCTATATCTTTTGAACCTGTGAAGGGATTTCACTAAATTTGACATATATTGTGCAGAATCATGTCCTAAACAACATATTTCAACAGCAGAAACCAGCTTGATGAAATTCCAAAGTTATTTCCACTCCTAATCAAAAACGCTTCAACTCGGTGAGATAACTACTTTTTGAACGAATGGCTATATATTTTGAACCTGTGAAGGTATTACACTGAATTTGACATATATTGTGCAGAATCACATCCTAAACAACATATTTCAACAGCAGAAACCAGCTTGATGAAATTCAAAAGTTATTTCCACTCCTAATCAAAAACGCTTCAACTCGGTGAGTTAAGCTCTTTTTGACCTTATGGCTATATCTTTTGAACTTGACACTGGATTACACTGAATTTGACATATATTGTGCAGAATCATGTCCTAAACAACATATTTCAACAGCAGAAACCAGCTTGATGAAATTCCAAAATTATTATCACTCCTAATCATAAAAGCTTCCACTCGGTGAGATAACTACTTTTTGAACGAATGGCTATAATCTTTTGAACTTGTGGCTGGATTACACTGAATTTGACATATATTGTGCAGAATCATGTCCTAAACAACATATTTCAACAGCAGAAACCAGCTTGATGAAATTCAAAAGTTATTTCCACTCCTAATCAAAAACGCTTCAACTCGGTGAGATAACTACTTTTTTGAACGAATGGCTTTATCTTTTGAACCTGTGAAGGGATTTCACTAAATTTGACATATATTGTGCAGAATCATGTCCTTAACAACATATTTCAACAGCAGAAACCAGCTTGATGATATTCAAAAGTTATTTCCACTCCTAATCAAAAACGCTTCAACTCGGTGAGTTAAGCACTTTTTGACCTTATGGCTATATCTTTTGAACTTCTCGCTGGATTACACTGAATTTGACATATATTGTGCAGAATCATGTCCCTAACAACATATTTCAACAGCAGAAACCAGCTTGATGAAATTCAAAAGTTATTTCCATTCCTAATCAAAAACGCTTCAACTCGGTGAGATAAGCACTTTTTGAACAAATGCCTATATCTTTTGAACCTGTGAAGGGATTACACTGAATTTGACATATATTGTGGAGAATCACATCCTAAACAACATATTTCAACAGCAGAAACCAGCTTGATGATATTCAAAAGTTATTTCCACTCCTAATCAAAAACGCTTCAACTCGGTGAGATAACTACTTTTTGACCTTATGGCTATATCTTTTGAACTTGACACTGGATTACACTGAATTTGACATATATTGTGCAGAATCATGTCCTAAAAAACATATTTCAACAGCAGAAACCAGCTTGATGAAATTCCAAAATTATTATCACTCCTAATCAAAAACGCTTCAACTCGGTGAGTTAAGCACTTTTTGACCTTATGGCTATATCTTTTGAACTTCTCCCTGGATTACACTGAATTTGACATATATTGTGCAGAATCATGTCCTAAGCAACATATTTCAGCAGCAGAAACCAGCTTGATGAAATTCCAAAGTTATTATCACTCCTAATCAAAAACGCTTCAACTTGGTGAGATAAGCACTTTTTGAACAAATGCCTATATATTTGGCTATATGGCTATATATTTTGAACCTGTGAAGGGATTACACTGAATTTGACATATATTGTGCAGAATCATATCCTAAACAACATATTTCAACAGCAGAAACCAGCTTGATGAAATTCTAAAGTTATTTCCACTCCTGATCAAAAACGCTTCAACTCGGTGAGATAAGCACTTTTTTGAACGAATGGCTTTATCTTTTGAACCTGTGAAAGGATTTCACTAAATTTGACATATATTGTGCAAAATCATGTCCTTAACAACATATTTCAACAGCAGAAACCAGCTTGATGATATTCAAAAGTTATTTCCACTCCTGATCAAAAACGCTTCAACTCGGTGAGATAAGCACTTTTTTGAACGAATGGATATATCTTTTGAACCTGTGAAGGGATTTCACTAAATTTGACATATATTGTGCAGAATCATGTCCTTTACACATATTTCAACAGCAGAAACGAGCTTGATGATATTCAAAAGTTATTTCCACTCCTAATCAAAAACGCTTCAACTCGGTGAGTTAAGCACTTTTTGACCTTATGGCTATGTCTTTTGAACTTCTCGCTGGATTACACTGAATTTGACATATATTGTGCAGAATCATGTCCTAAGCAACATATTTCAGCAGCAGAAACCAGCTTGATGAAATTTAAAAGTTTTTATCACTCCTAATCAAAAACGCTTCAACTCGGTGAGATAAGCACTTTTTGAACAAATGCCTATATATTTTGAACCTGTGAAGGGATTACACTGAATTTGACATATATTGTGCAGAATCAGGTCCTAAACAACATATTTCAACAGCAGAAACCAGCTTGATGAAATTCCAAAGTTATTTCCACTCCTAATCAAAAACGCTTCAACTCGGTGAGATAAGCACTTTTTTGAACGAATGGCTATATCTTTTGAACCTGTGAAGGGATTTCACTAAATTTGACATATATTGTGCAGAATCATGTCCTTAACAACATATTTCAACAGCAGAAACCAGCTTGATGAAATTCAAAAGTTATTTCCACTCCTAATCAAAAACGCTTCAACTCGGTGAGTTAAGTACTTTTTGACCTTATGGCTATCTTTTGAACTTCTCGCTGGATTACACTGAATTTGACATATATTGTGCAGAATCATGTCCTTAACAACATATTTCAACAGCAGAAACCAGCTTGATGAAATTCAAAAGTTATTTCCACTACTAATCAAAAACGCTTCAACTCGGTGAGATAACTACTTTTTGAACGAATGGCTATATCTTTTGAACCTGTGAAGGGATTACACTGAATTTGACATATATTGTGGAGAATTACATCCTAAACAACATATTTCAACAGCAGAAACCAGCGTGATGAAATTCAAAAGTTATTTCCACTCCTAATCAAAAACGCTTCAACTCGGTGAGATAAGGACTTTCTGAACGAATGGCTATATCTATTAAACTTGTTCCTGGATTACACTGAAGTTGAAATATATTGTGCAGAATCATGTCCCAAACAACATATTTCAACAGCAGAAACCAGCTTGACGAAATTCCAAAGTTATTATCACACCTAATCATAAACGCTTCCACTTGGTGAGATAAGCCCTTTTTGAACGAATGGCTATAATCTTTTGAACTTGTGGCTGGATTACACTGAATTTGACATATATTGTGCAGAATCATATCCTAAACAACATATTTCAACAGCAGAAACCAGCTTGATGAAATTCAAAAGTTGTTATCACTCCTAATCAAAAACGCTTCAACTCGGTGAGATAAGCACTTTTTGAACAAATGCCTATATATTTTGAACCTGTGAAGGGATTACACTGAATTTGACATATATTGTGCAGAATCAGGTCCTAAACAACATATTTCAACAGCAGAAACCAGCTTGATGAAATTCAAATGTTATTTCCACTCCTGATCAAAAACGCTTCAACTCGGTGAGATAAGGACTTTCTGAACGAATGGCTATATCTATTAATCTTGTTGCTGGATTACACTGAAGTTGAAATATATTGTGCAGAATCATGTCCATAACAACATATTTCAACAGCAGAAACCAGCTTGATGAAATTCAAAAGTTATTATCACTCCTAATCATAAACACTTCAACTCGGTGTGATAAGTACTTTTTGAACGAATGGCTATATCTTTTGAACCTGTGAAGGGATTTCACTAAATTTGACATATATTGTGCAGAATCATGTCCTAAACAACATATTTCAACAGCAGAAACCAGCTTGATGAAATTCCAAAGTTATTTCCACTCCTAATCAAAAACGCTTCAACTCGGTGAGATAACTACTTTTTGAACGAATGGCTATATATTTTGAACCTGTGAAGGTATTACACTGAATTTGACATATATTGTGCAGAATCACATCCTAAACAACATATTTCAACAGCAGAAACCAGCTTGATGAAATTCAAAAGTTATTTCCACTCCTAATCAAAAACGCTTCAACTCGGTGAGTTAAGCTCTTTTTGACCTTATGGCTATATCTTTTGAACTTGACACTGGATTACACTGAATTTGACATATATTGTGCAGAATCATGTCCTAAACAACATATTTCAACAGCAGAAACCAGCTTGATGAAATTCAAAAGTTATTTCCACTCCTAATCAAAAACGCTTCAACTCGGTGAGTTAAGCACTTTTTGACCTTATGGCTATATCTTTTGAACTTCTCGCTGGAGTACACTGAATTAGACATATATTGTGCAGAATCATGTCCTTAACAACATATTTCAACAGCAGAAAGCAGCTTGATGAAATTCAAAAGTTATTTCCACTCCTAATCAAAAACGCTTCAACTCGGTGAGATAACTACTTTTTGAACGAATGGCTATATCTTTTGAACCTGTGAAGGGATTACACTGAATTTGACATATATTGTGGAGAATCACATCCTAAACAACATATTTCAACAGCAGAAACCAGCGTGATGAAATTCAAAAGTTATTTCCACTCCTAATCAAAAACGCTTCAACTCGGTGAGATAAGGACTTTCTGAACGAATGGCTATATCTATTAAACTTGTTGCTGGATTACACTGAAGTTGAAATATATTGTGCAGAATCATGTCCCAAACAACATATTTCAACAGCAGAAACCAGCTTGACGAAATTCCAAAGTTATTATCACACCTAATCATAAACGCTCCCACTTGGTGAGATAAGCCCTTTTTGAACGAATGGCTATAATCTTTTGAACTTGTAGCTGGATTACACTGAATTTGACATATATTGTGCAGAATCATGTCCTAAGCAACATATTTCAGCAGCAGAAACCAGCTTGATGAAATTCAAAAGTTGTTATCACTCCTAATCAAAAACGCTTCAACTCGGTGAGATAAGCACTTTTTGAACAAATGCCTATATATTTTGAACCTGTGAAGGGATTACACTGAATTTGACATATATTGTGCAGAATCAGGTCCTAAACAACATATTTCAACAGCAGAAACCAGCTTGATGAAATTCCAAAGTTATTTCCACTCCTAATCAAAAACGCTTCAACTCATTGAGATAAGCACTTTTTTGAACGAATGGCTATATCTTTTGAACCTGTGAAGGGATTTAACTAAATTTGACATATATTGTGCAGAATCATGTCCTTAACAACATATTTCAACAGCAGAAACCAGCTTGATGAAATTCAAAAGTTATTTCCACTCCTAATCAAAAACGCTTCAACTCGGTGAGTTAAGTACTTTTTGACCTTATGGCTATCTTTTGAACTTCTCGCTGGATTACACTGAATTTGACATATATTGTGCAGAATCATGTCCTTAACAACATATTTCAACAGCAGAAACCAGCTTGATGAAATTCAAAAGTTATTTCCACTACTAATCAAAAACGCTTCAACTCGGTGAGATAACTACTTTTTGAACGAATGGCTATATCTTTTGAACCTGTGAAGGGATTACACTGAATTTGACATATATTGTGGAGAATCACATCCTAAACAACATATTTCAACAGCAGAAACCAGCTTGATGAAATTCAAAAGTTATTTCCACTCCTAATCAAAAACGCTTCAACTCGGTGAGATAAGGACTTTCTGAACGAATGGCTATATCTATTAAACTTGTTGCTGGATTACACTGAAGTTGAAATATATTGTGCAGAATCATGTCCCAAACAACATATTTCAACAGCAGAAACCAGCTTGACGAAATTCCAAAGTTATTATCACACCTAATCATAAACGCTTCCACTTGGTGAGATAAGCCCTTTTTGAACGAATGGCTATAATCTTTTGAACTTGTGGCTGGATTACACTGAATTTGACATATATTGTGCAGAATCATATCCTAAACAACATATTTCAACAGCAGAAACCAGCTTGATGAAATTCAAAAGTTGTTATCACTCCTAATCAAAAACGCTTCAACTCGGTGAGATAAGCACTTTTTGAACAAATGCCTATATATTTTGAACCTGTGAAGGGATCACACTGAATTTGACATATATTGTGCAGAATCAGGTCCTAAACAACATATTTCAACAGCAGAAACCAGCTTGATGAAATTCAAATGTTATTTCCACTCCTGATCAAAAACGCTTCAACTCGGTGAGATAAGGACTTTCTGAACGAATGGCTATATCTATTAATCTTGTTGCTGGATTACACTGAAGTTGAAATATATTGTGCAGAATCATGTCCTTAACAACATATTTCAACAGCAGAAACCAGCTTGATGAGATTCAAAAGTTATTATCACTCCTAATCATAAACACTTCAACTCGGTGAGATAAGTACTTTTTGAAGGAATGGCTATATCTTTTGAACCTGTGAAGGGATTTCACTAAATTTGACATATATTGTGCAGAATCACATCCTAAACATCATATTTCAACAGCAGAAACCAGCTTGATGAAATTCCAAAGTTATTTCCAATCCTGATCAAAAACGCTTCAACTCGGTGAGATAAGCACTTTTTTGAACGAATGGATATATCTTTTGAACCTGTGAAGGGATTTCACTAAATTTGACATATATTGTGCAGAATCATGTCCTTTACCACATATTTCAACAGCAGAAACCAGCTTGATGATATTCAAAAGTTATTTCCACTCCTAATCAAAATCGCTTCAACTCGGTGAGTTAAGCACTTTTTGACCTTATGGCTATGTCTTTTGAACTTCTCGCTGGATTACACTGAATTTGACATATATTGTGCAGAATCATGTCCTAAGCAACATATTTCAGCAGCAGAAACCAGCTTGATGAAATTCAAAAGTTGTTATCACTCCTAATCAAAAACGCTTCAACTCGGTGAGATAAGCACTTTTTGAACAAATGCCTATATATTTTGAACCTGTGAAGGGATTACACTGAATTTGACATATATTGTGCAGAATCAGGTCCTAAACAACATATTTCAACAGCAGAAACCAGCTTGATGAAATTCCAAAGTTATTTCCACTCCTAATCAAAAACGCTTCAACTCGGTGAGATAAGCACTTTTTTGAACGAATGGCTATATCTTTTGAACCTGTGAAGGGATTTCACTAAATTTGACATATATTGTGCAGAATCATGTCCTTAACAACATATTTCAACAGCAGAAACCAGCTTGATGAAATTCAAAAGTTATTTCCACTCCTAATCAAAAACGCTTCAACTCGGTGAGTTAAGTACTTTTTGACCTTATGGCTATCTTTTGAACTTCTCGCTGGATTACACTGAATTTGACATATATTGTGCAGAATCATGTCCTTAACAACATATTTCAACAGCAGAAACCAGCTTGATGAAATTCAAAAGTTATTTCCACTACTAATCAAAAACGCTTCAACTCGGTGAGATAACTACTTTTTTAACGAATGGCTATATCTTTTGAACCTGTGAAGGGATTACACTGAATTTGACATATATTGTGGAGAATCACATCCTAAACAACATATTTCAACAGCAGAAACCAGCGTGATGAAATTCAAAAGTTATTTCCACTCCTAATCAAAAACGCTTCAACTCGGTGAGATAAGGACTTTCTGAACGAATGGCTATATCTATTAAACTTGTTGCTGGATTACACTGAAGTTGAAATATATTGTGCAGAATCATGTCCCAAACAACATATTTCAACAGCAGAAACCAGCTTGACGAAATTCCAAAGTTATTATCACACCTAATCATAAACGCTTCCACTTGGTGAGATAAGCCCTTTTTGAACGAATGGCTATAATCTTTTGAACTGGTGGCTGGATTACACTGAATTTGACATATATTGTGCAGAATCATATCCTAAACAACATATTTCAACAGCAGAAACCAGCTTGATGAAATTCAAAAGTTGTTATCACTCCTAATCAAAAACGCTTCAACTCGGTGAGATAAGCACTTTTTGAACAAATGCCTATATATTTTGAACCTGTGAAGGGATTACACTGAATTTGACATATATTGTGCAGAATCAGGTCCTAAACAACATATTTCAACAGCAGAAACCAGCTTGATGAAATTCAAATGTTATTTCCACTCCTGATCAAAAACGCTTCAACTCGGTGAGATAAGGACTTTCTGAACGAATGGCTATATCTATTAATCTTGTTGCTGGATTACACTGAAGTTGAAATATATTGTGCAGAATCATGTCCTTAACAACATATTTCAACAGCAGAAACCAGCTTGATGAGATTCAAAAGTTATTATCACTCCTAATCATAAACACTTCAACTCGGTGAGATAAGTACTTTTTGAAGGAATGGCTATATCTTTTGAACCTGTGAAGGGATTTCACTAAATTTGACATATATTGTGCAGAATCACATCCTAAACATCATATTTCAACAGCAGAAACCAGCTTGATGAAATTCCAAAGTTATTTCCACTCCTGATCAAAAACGCTTCAACTCGGTGAGATAACTACTTTTTGAACGAATGGCTATATCTTTTGAACCTGCAAAGGTATTACACTGAATTTGACATATATTGTGCAGAATCACATCCTACACAACATATTTCAACAGCAGAAACCAGCTTTATGAAATTCAAAAGTTATTTCCACTCCTAATCAAAAACGCTTCAACTCGGTGAGTTAAGCTCTTTTTGACCTTATGGCTATATCTTTTGAACTTGACACTGGATTACACTGAATTTGACATATATTGTTCAGAATCATGTCCTAAACAACATATTTCAACAGCAGAAACCAGCTTGATGAAATTCCAAAATTATTATCACTCCTAATCATAAACGCTTCCACTCGGTGAGTTAAGCACTTTTTGAACAAATGGCTATATATTTTGAACCTGTGAAGGGATTTCACTAAATTTTACATATACAGTGCAGAATCATGTCATTAACAACATATTTCAATAGCAGAAACCAGCTTGATGAAATTCAAAAGTTATTATCACTCCTAATCAAAAACGCTTCAACTCGATGAGATAACTACTTTTTGACCTTATGGCTATATCTTTTGAACTTGACACTGGATTACACTGAATTTGACATATATTGTGGAGAATCATGTCCTAAACAACATATTTCATCAGCAGAAACCAGCTTGATGAAATTCCAAAATTATTATCACTCCTAATCAAAAACGCTTCGACTCGGTGAGATAAGCACTTTTTGAACAAATGCCTATATATTTGGCTATATGGCTATATATTTTGAACCTGTGAAGGGAATACAATGAATTTGACATATATTGTGCAGAATCATATCCTAAACAACATATTTCAACAGCAGAAACCAACTTGATGAAATTCAAAAGTTATTTCCACTCCTGATCAAAAACGCTTCAACTCGGTGAGATAAGCACTTTTTTGAACGAATGGCTTTATCTTTTGAACCTGTGAAGGGATTTCACTAAATTTGACATATATTGTGCAGAATCAAGTCCTTAACAACATATATCAACAGCAAAAAACAGCTTGATGATATTCAAAAGTTATTTCCACTCCTAAGCAAAAACGCTTCAACTCGGTGAGTTCAGCACTTTTTGACCTTATGGCTATATCTTTTGAACTTCTCGCTGGATTACACTGAATTTGACATATATTGTGCAGAATCATGTCCTAAGCAACATATTTCAACAGCAGAAACCAGCTTGATGAAATTCAAAAGTTGTTATCACTCCTAATCAAAAATGCTTCAACTCGGTGAGAAAAGCACTTTTTGAACAAATGCCTATATATTTTGAACCTGTGAAGGGATTACACTGAATTTGACATATATTGTGCAGAATCACATCCTAAACAACATATTTCAACAGCAGAAACCAGCTTGATGAAATTCAAAAGTTATTTCAACTCCTGATCAAAAACGCTTCAACTCGGTGAGATAAGGACTTTCTGAACGAATGGCTATATCTATTAATCTTGTTGCCGGATTACACTGAATTTGACATATATTGTGCAGAATCATGTCCTAAACAACATATTTCAACAGCAGAAACCAGCTTGATGAAATTCAAAAGTTATTTCCACTCCTAATCAAAAACGCTTCAACTCGGTGAGATAAGCACTTTTTTGAACGAATGGCTTTATCTTTTGAACCTGTGAAGGGATTTCACTAAATTTGAAATATATTGTGCAGAATCATGTCCTTAACAACATATTTCAACAGCAGAAACCAGCTTGATGAAATTCAAAAGTTATTTCCACTCCTAATCAAAAACGCTTCAACTCGATGAGATAACTACTTTTTGACCTTATGGCTATATCTTTTGAACTTCTCCCTGGATTACACTGAATTTGACATATATTGTGCAGAATCATGTCCTAAGCAACATATTTCAGCAGCAGAAACCAGCTTAATGAAATTCCAAAGTTATTATCACTCCTAATCAAAAACGCTTCAACTCGGTGAGATAAGCACTTTTTGAACAAATGCCTATATATTTGGCTATATGGCTATATAATTTGAACCTGTGAAGGGATTACAATGAATTTGACATATATTGTGCAGACTCATATCCTAAACAACATATTTCAACAGCAGAAACCAGCTTGATGAAATTCCAAAGTTATTTCCACTCCTGATCAAAAACGCTTCAACTCGGTGAGATAAGCACTTTTTTGAACGAATGGCTTTATCTTTTGAACCTGTGAAGGGATTTCACTAAATTTGACATATATTGTGCAGAATCATGTTCTTAACAACATATTTCAACAGAAGAAACCAGCTTGATGATATTCAAAAGTTATTTCCACTCCTAATCAAAAACGCATCAACTCGGTGAGTTAAGCACTTTTTGACCTTATGGCTATATCTTTTGAACTTCTCGCTGGATTACACTGAATTTGACATATATTGTGCAGAATCATGTCCTAAGCAACATATTTCAGCAGCAGAAACCAGCTTGATGAAATTCAAAAGTTGTTATCACTCCTAATCAAAAACGCTTCAACTCGGTGAGAAAAGCACTTTTTGAACAAATGCCTATATATTTTGAACCTGTGAAGGGATTACACTGAATTTGACATATATTGTGCAGAATCAGGTCCTAAACAACATATTTCAACAGCAGAAACCAGCTTGATGAAATTCAAAAGTTATTTCCACTCCTGATCAAAAACGCTTCAACTCGGTGAGATAACTACTTTTTCAACGAATGGCTATATATTTTGAACCTGTGAAGGTATTACACTAAATTTGACATATATTGTGCAGAATCACATCCTAAACAACATATTTCAACAGCAGAAACCAGCTTGATGAAATTCAAAAGTTATTTCCACTCCTAATCAAAAACGCTTCAACTCGGTGAGTTAAGCTCTTTTTGACCTTATGGCTATATCTTTTGAACTTGACACTGGATTACACTGAATTTGACATATATTGTGCAGAATCATGTCCTAAACAACATATTTCAACAGCAGAAACCAGCTTGATGAAATTCCAAAATTATTATCACTCCTAATCATAAACGCTTCCACTCGGTGAGATAAGCACTTTTTGAACGAATGGCTATAATCTTTTGAACTTGTGGCTGGATTACACTGAATTTGACATATGTTTTGCAGTATCACATCCTAAACAACATATTTCAACAGCAGAAACCAGCTTGATGAAATTCAAAAGTTATTTCCACTCCTAATCAAAAACGCTTCAACTCGGTGAGATAACTACTTTTTGAACGAATGGCTATATCTTTTGAACCTGTGAAGGGATTACACTGAATTTGACATATATTGTGGAGAATCACATCCTAAACAACATATTTCAACAGCAGAAACCGGCTTGATGAAATTCCAAAGTTATTTCCACTCCTAATCAAAAACGCTTCAACTCGGTGAGATAACTACTTTTTGACCTTATGGCTATATCTTTTGAACTTGACACTGGATTACACTGATTTTGAAATACATTGTGCAGAATCATGTCCTAAACAACATATTTCAACAGCAGAAACCAGCTTGATGATATTCAAAAGTTATTATCACTCCTAATCAAAAACGCTTCAACTCGGTGAGATAAGCACTTTTTGAACAAATGCCTATATATTTTGAACCTGTGAAGGGATTACACTGAATTTGACATATATTGTGCAGAATCAGGTCCTAAACAACATATTTCAACAGCAGAAACCAGCTTGATGAAATTCAAAAGTTATTTCCACTCCTAATCAAAAACGCTTCAACTCGGTGAGATAAGCACTTTTTTGAACGAATGGCTATATCTTTTGAACCTGTGAAGGGATTTCACTAAATTTGACATATATTGTGCAGAATCATGTCCTTAACAACATATTTCAACAGCAGAAACCAGCTTGATGAAATACAAAAGTTATTTCCACTCCTAATCAAAAACGCTTCAACTCGGTGAGATAAGGACTTTCTGAACGAATGGCTATATCTATTAAACTTGTTGCTGGATTACACTGAAGTTGAAATATATTGTGCAGAATCATGTCCCAAACAACATATTTCAACAGCAGAAACCAGCTTGACGAAATTCCAAAGTTATTATCACACCTAATCATAAACGCTTCCACTTGGTGACATAAGCCCTTTTTGAACGAATGGCTATAATCTTTTGAACTTGTGGCTGGATTACACTGAATTTGACATATATTGTGCAGAATCATATCCTAAACAACATATTTCAACAGCAGAAACCAGCTTGATGAAATTCAAAAGTTGTTATCACTCCTAATCAAAAACACTTCAACTCGGTGAGATAAGCACTTTTTGAACAAATGCCTATATATTTTGAACCTGTGAAGGGATTACACTGAATTTGACATATATTGTGCAGAAACAGGTCCTAAACAACATATTTCAACAGCAGAAACCAGCTTGATGAAATTCAAATGTTATTTCCACTCCTGATCAAAAACGCTTCAACTCGGTGAGATAAGGACTTTCTGAACGAATGGCTATATCTATTAATCTTGTTGCTGGATTACACTGAAGTTGAAATATATTGTGCAAAATCATGTCCTTAACAACATATTTCAACAGCAGAAACCAGCTTGATGAGATTCAAAAGTTATTATCACTCCTAATCATAAACACTTCAACTCGGTGAGATAAGTACTTTTTGAAGGAATGGCTATATCTTTTGAACCTGTGAAGGTATTACACTGAATTTGACATATATTGTGCAGAATCATGTCCTAAACAACATATTTCAACAGCAGAAACCAGCTTGATGAAATTCCAAAATTATTATCACTCCTAATCATAAACGCTTCAACTCGGTGAGATAAGCACTTTTTTGAACGAATGGCTTTATCTTTTGAACCTGTGAAGGGATTTCACTAAATTTGACATATATTGTGCAGTATCACATCCTAAACAACATATTTCAACAGCAGAAACCAGCTTGATGAAATTCAAAAGTTATTTCCACTCCTAATCAAAAACACTTCAACTCGGTGAGATAACTACTTTTTGAACGAATGGCTATATATTTTGAACCTGTGAAGGTATTACACTGAATTTGACATATATTGTGCAGAATCATGTCCTAAACAACATATTTCAACAGCAGAAACCAGCTTGATGAAATTCCAAAATTATTATCACTCCTAATCATAAACGCTTCCACTCGGTGAGATAAGCACTTTTTGAACGAATGGCTATAATCTTTTGAACTTGTGGCTGGATTACACTGAATTTGACATATATTGTGCAGAATCATGTCCTAAACAACATATTTCAACAGAAGAAACCAGCTTGATGAAATTCAAAAGTTATTTCCACTCCTAATCAAAAACGCTTCAACTCGGTGAGATAAGCACTTTTTTGAACGAATGGCTTTATCTTTTGAACCTGTGAAGGGATTTCACTAAATTTGAAATACATTGTGCAGAATCATGTCCTTAACAACATATTTCAACAGCAGAAACCAGCTTGATGAAATTCAAAAGTTATTTCCACTCCTAATCAAAAACGCTTCAACTCGATGAGATAACTACTTTTTGACCTTATGGCTATATCTTTTGAACTTGACACTGGATTACACTGAATTTGACATATATTGTGGAGAATCATGTCCTAAACAACATATTTCAACAGCAGAAACCAGCTTGATGAAATTCCAAAATTATTATCACTCCTAATCAAAAACGCTTAAACTCGGTGAGTTAAGCACTTTTTGACCTTATGGCTATATCTTTTGAACTTCTCCCTGGATTACACTGAATTTGACATATATTGTGCAGAATCATGTCCTAAGCAACATATTTCAGCAGCAGAAACCAGCTTGATGAAATTCCAAAGTTATTATCACTCCTAATCAAAAACGATTCAACTCGGTGAGATAAGCACTTTTTGAACAAATGCCTATATATTTGGCTATATGGCTATATAATTTGAACCTGTGAAGGGATTACAATGAATTTGACATATATTGTGCAGAATCATATCCTAAACAACATATTTCAACAGCAGAAACCAGCTTGATGAAATTCCAAAGTTATTTCCACTCCTGATCAAAAACGCTTCAACTCGGTGAGATAAGCACTTTTTTGAACGAATGGCTTTATCTTTTGAACCTGTGAAGGGATTTCACTAAATTTGACATATATTGTGCAGAATCATGTCCTTAACAACATATTTCAACAGAAGAAACCAGCTTGATGATATTCAAAAGTTATTTCCACTCCTAATCAAAAACGCATCAACTCGGTGAGTTAAGCACTTTTTGACCCTATGGCTATATCTTTTGAACTTCTCGCTGGATTACACTGAATTTGACATATATTGTGCAGAATCATGTCCTAAGCAACATATTTCAGCAGCAGAAACAAGCTTGATGAAATTCAAAAGTTGTTATCACTCCTAATCAAAAACGCTTCAACTCGGTGAGAAAAGCACTTTTTGAACAAATGCCTATATATTTTGAACCTGTGAAGGGATTACACTGAATTTGACATATATTGTGCAGAATCAGGTCCTAAACAACATATTTCAACAGCAGAAACCAGCTTGATGAAATTCAAAAGTTATTTCCACTCCTGATCAAAAACGCTTCAACTCGGTGAGATAACTACTTTTTGAACGAATGGCTATATATTTTGAACCTGTGAAGGTATTACACTGAATTTGACATATATTGTACAGAATCACATCCTAAACAACATATTTCAACAGCAGAAACCAGCTTGATGAAATTCAAAAGTTATTTCCACTCCTAATCAAAAACGCTTCAACTCGGTGAGTTAAGCTCTTTTTGATTTTATGGCTATATCTTTTGAACTTGACACTGGATTACACTGAATTTGACATATATTGTGCAGAATCATGTCCTAAACAACATATTTCAACAGCAGAAACCAGCTTGATGAAATTCCAAAATTTTTATCACTCCTAATCATAAACGCTTCCACTCGGTGAGATAAGCACTTTTTGAACGAATGGCTATAATCTTTTGAACTTGTGGCTGGATTACACTGAATTTGACATATATTGTGCAGTATCACATCCTAAACAACATATTTCAACAGCAGAAACCAGCTTGATGAAATTCAAAAGTTATTTCCACTCCTAATCAAAAACGCTTCAACTCGGTACGATAAGCACTTTTTTGAACGAATGGCTTTATATTTTGAACCTGTGAAGGGATTTCACTAAATTTGACATATATTGTGCAGAATCATGTCCTTAACAACATATTTCAACAGCAGAAACCAGCTTGATGAAATTCAAAAGTTATTTCCACTCCTAATCAAAAACGCTTCAACTCAGTGAGTTAAGCACTTTTTGACCTTATGGCTATATCTTTTGAACTTGTCGCTGGATTACACTGAATTTGACATATATTGTGCAGAATCATGTCCTTAACAACATATTTCAACAGCAGAAACCAGCTTGATGAAATTCAAAAGTTATTTCCACTCCTAATCAAAAACGCTTCAACTCGGTGAGATATCTACTTTTTGAACGAATGGCTATATCTTTTGAACATGTGAAGGGATTACACTGAATTTGACATATATTGTGGAGAATCATATCCTAAACAACATATTTCAACAGCAAAAACCAGCTTGATGAAATTCCAAAGTTATTTCCACTCCTAATCAAAAACGCTTCAACTCGATGAGATAACTACTTTTTGACCTTATGGCTATATCTTTTGAACTTGACACTGGATTACACTGATTTTGAAATACATTGTGCAGAATCATGTCCTAAACAACATATTTCAACAGCAGAAACCAGCTTGATGATATTCAAAAGTTATTATCACACCTAATCATAAACGCTTCCACTCAGTGAGAAAAGCCCTTTTTGAACGAATGGCTATAATCTTTTGAACTTGTGGCTGGATTACACTGAATTTGACATATATTGTGCAGAATCATATCCTAAACAACATATTTCAACAGCAGAAACCAGCTTGATGAAATTCAAAAGTTATTTCCACTCCTGATCAAAAACGCTTCAACTCGGTGAGATAAGCACTTTTTTGAACGAATGGATATATCTTTTGAACCTGTGAAGGGATTTCACTAAATTTGACATATATTGTGCAGAATCATGTCCTTAACAACATATTTCAACAGCAGAAACCAGCTTGATGATATTCAAAAGTTATTTCCACTCCTAATCAAAAACGCTTCAACTCGGTTAGTTAAGCACTTTTTGACCTTATGGCTATATCTTTTGAACTTCTCGCTGGATTACACTGAAGTTGACATATATTGTGCAGAATCATGTCCCAAACAACATATTTCAACAGCAGAAACCAGCTTGACGAAATTCCAAAGTTACTATCACTCCTAATCATAAACGCTTCCACTCGGTGAGATAAGCACTTTTTGAACGAATGGCTATAATCTTTTGAACTTGTGGCTGGATTACACTGAATTTGACATATATTGTGCAGAATCATGTCCTAAACAACATATTTCAACAGCAGAAACCAGCTTGATGATATTCAAAAGTTATTTCCACTCCTAATCAAAAACGCTTCAACTCGCTGAGTTAAGCACTTTTTGACTTTATGGCTATATCTTGTGAACTTCTCGCTGGATTACACTGAATTTGACATATATTGTGCAGAATCATGTCCTAAGCAACATATTTCAGCAGCAGAAACCAGCTTGATGAAATTCAAAAGTTGTTATCACTCCTAATCAAAAATGCTTCAACTCGGTGAGAAAAGCACTTTTTGAACAAATGCCTATATATTTTGAACCTGTGAAGGGATTACACTGAATTTTTACATATATTGTGCAGAATCATGTCCTTAACAACATATTTCAACAGCAGAAACCAGCTTGATGAAATTCAAAAGTTATTTCCACTCCTGATCAAAAACGCTTCAACTCGGTGAGATAAGCACTTTTTTTAACGAATGACATTATCTTTTGAACCTGTGAAGTGATTTCACTAATTTTGACATATATTGTGCAGAATCATGTCCTTAACAACATATTTCAACAGCAGAAACCAGCTTGATGATATTCAAAAGTTATTTTCACTCCTAATCAAAAACGCTTCAACTCGGTGAGTTAAGCACTTTTTGACCTTATGGCTATATCTTTTGTACTTCTCGCTGGATTACACTGAATTTGACATATATTGTGCAGAATCATGTCCTAAACAACATATTTCAACAGCAGAAACCAGCTTGATGAAATTCAAAAGTTATTTCCACTCCTAATCAAAAACGCTTCAACTCGGTGAGATAACTACTTTTTGAACGAATGGCTATATCCTTTGAACCTGTGAAGGGATTACACTGAATTTGACATATATTGTGGAGAATCACATCCTAAACAACATATTTCAACAGCAGAAACCAGCTTGATGAAATTCAAAAGTTATTTCCACTCCTAATCAAAAACGCTTCAACTCGGTGAGATAAGGACTTTCTGAACGAATGGCTATATCTATTAAACTTGTTGCTGGATTACACTGAAGTTGACATATATTGTGCAGAATCATGTCCCAAAAAACATATTTCAACAGCAGAAACCAGCTTGACGAAATTCCAAAGTTATTATCACACCTAATCATAAACGCTTCCACTCGGTGAGATAAGCCCTTTTTGAAGGAATGGCTATAATCTTTTGAACTTGTGGCTGGATTACACTGAATTTGACATATATTGTGCAGAATCATATCCTAAACAACATATTTCAACAGCAGAAACCAGCTTGATGAAATTCAAAAGTTATTTCCACTCCTGATCAAAAACGCTTCAACTCGGTGAGATAAGCACTTTTTTGAACGAATGGATATATCTTTTGAACCTGTGAAGGGATTTCACTAAATTTGACATATATTGTGCAGAATCATGTCCTTAACAACATATTTCAACAGCAGAAACCAGCTTGATGATATTCAAAAGTTATTTCCACTCCTAATCAAAAACGCTTCAACTCGGTGATTTATGCACTTTTTTACCTTATGGCTATATCTTTTGAACTTCTCGCTGGATTACACTGAATTTGACATATATTGTGCAGAATCATGTCCTAAGCAACATATTTCAGCAGCAGAAACCAGCTTGATGAAATTCAAAAGTTGTTATCACTCCTAATCAAAAATGCTTCAACTCGGTGAGAAAAGCACTTTTTGAACAAATGCCTATATATTTTGAACCTGTGAAGGGATTACACTGAATTTTTACATATATTGTGCAGAATCATGTCCTTAACAACATATTTCAACAGCAGAAACCAGCTTGATGAAAATCAAAAGTTATTTCCACTCCTGATCAAAAACGCTTCAACTCGGTGAGATAAGGACTTTCTGAACGAATGGCTATATCTATTAATCTTGTTGCTGGATTACACTGAAGTTGAAATATATTGTGCAGAATCATGTCCATAACAACATATTTCAACAGCAGAAACCAGCTTGATGAAATTCAAAAGTTATTATCACTCCTAATCATAAACACTTCAACTCGGTGTGATAAGTACTTTTTGAACGAATGGCTATATCTTTTGAACCTGTGAAGGGATTTCACTAAATTTGACATATATTGTGCAGAATCATGTCCTAAACAACATATTTCAACAGCAGAAACCAGCTTGATGAAATTCAAAAGTTATTTCCACTCCTAATCAAAAACGCTTCAACTCAGTGAGATAACTACTTTTTGAACGAATGGCTTTATCTTTTGAACCTGTGAAGGGATGTCACTAAATTTGACATATATTGTGCAGAATCATGTCCTAAACAACATATTTCAACAGCAGAAACCAGCTTGATGATATTCAAAAGTTATTTCCACTCCTAATCAAAAACGCTTCAACTCGCTGAGTTAAGCACTTTTTGACTTTATGGCTATATCTTGTGAACTTCTCGCTGGATTACACTGAATTTGACATATATTGTGCAGAATCATGTCCTAAGCAACATATTTCAGCAGCAGAAACCAGCTTGATGAAATTCAAAAGTTGTTATCACTCCTAATCAAAAATGCTTCAACTCGGTGAGAAAAGCACTTTTTGAACAAATGCCTATATATTTTGAACCTGTGAAGGGATTACACTGAATTTTTACATATATTGTGCAGAATCATGTCCTTAACAACATATTTCAACAGCAGAAACCAGCTTGATGAAATTCAAAAGTTATTTCCACTCCTGATCAAAAACGCTTCAACTCGGTGAGATAAGGACTTTCTGAACGAATGGCTATATCTATTAATCTTGTTGCTGGATTACACTGAAGTTGAAATATATTGTGCAGAATCATGTCCATAACAACATATTTCAACAGCAGAAACCAGCTTGATGAAATTCAAAAGTTATTATCACTCCTAATCATAAACACTTCAACTCGGTGTGATAAGTACTTTTTGAACGAATGGCTATATCTTTTGAACCTGTGAAGGTATTACACTGAATTTGACATATATTGTGCAGAATCACATCCTAAACAACATATTTCAACAGCAGAAACCAGCTTGATGAAATTCAAAAGTTATTTCCACTCCTAATCAAAAACGCTTCAACTCGGTGAGTTAAGCTCTTTTTGACCTTATGGCTATATCTTTTGAACTTCTCGCTGGATTACACTGAAGTTGACATATATTGTGCAGAATCATGTCCCAAACAACATATTTCAACAGCAGAAACCAGCTTGACGAAATTCCAAAGTTACTATCACTCCTACTCATAAACGCTTCCACTCGGTGAGATAAGCACTTTTTGAACGAATGGCTATAATCTTTTGAACTTGTGGCTGGATTACACTGAATTTGACATATATTGTGGAGAATCATGTCCTAAACAACATATTTCAACAGCAGAAACCAGCTTGATGATATTCAAAAGTTATTTCCACTCCTAATCAAAAACGCTTCAACTCGCTGAGTTAAGCACTTTTTGACTTTATGGCTATATCTTTTGAACTTCTCGCTGGATTACACTGAATTTGACATATATTGTGCAGAATCATGTCCTAAGCAACATATTTCAGCAGCAGAAACCAGCTTGATGAAATTCAAAAGTTATTATCACTCCTAATCAAAAACGCTTCAACTCGGTGAGATAAGCACTTTTTGAACAAATGCCTATATCTTTTGAACCTGTGAAGGGATTACACAGAATTTGACATATATTGTGCAGAATCAGGTCCTAAACAACATATTTCAACAGCAGAAACCAGCTTGATGAAATTCAAAAGTTATTTCCACTCCTGATCAAAAACGCTTCAACTCGGTGAGATAAGCACTTTTTTTAACGAATGACATTATCTTTTGAACCTGTGAAGTGATTTCACTAATTTTGACATATATTGTGCAGAATCATGTCCTTAACAACATATTTCAACAGCAGA
Source organism: Fistularia commersonii (assembly GCF_037954325.1). Lineage (NCBI taxonomy): Eukaryota > Metazoa > Chordata > Actinopteri > Syngnathiformes > Fistulariidae > Fistularia > Fistularia commersonii. The sequence continues at coordinate 1,260,885 of NC_141315.1, forward strand.
AACCAGCTTGATGATATTCAAAAGTTATTTTCACTCCTAATCAAAAACGCTTCAACTCGGTGAGTTAAGCACTTTTTGACCTTATGGCTATATCTTTTGTACTTCTCGCTGGATTACACTGAATTTGACATATATTGTGCAGAATCATGTCCTAAACAACATATTTCAACAGCAGAAACCAGCTTGATGAAATTCAAAAGTTATTTCCACTCCTAATCAAAAACGCTTCAACTCGGTGAGATAACTACTTTTTGAACGAATGGCTATATCCTTTGAACCTGTGAAGGGATTACACTGAATTTGACATATATTGTGGAGAATCACATCCTAAACAACATATTTCAACAGCAGAAACCAGCTTGATGAAATTCAAAAGTTATTTCCACTCCTAATCAAAAACGCTTCAACTCGGTGAGATAAGGACTTTCTGAACGAATGGCTATATCTATTAAACTTGTTGCTGGATTACACTGAAGTTGACATATATTGTGCAGAATCATGTCCCAAAAAACATATTTCAACAGCAGAAACCAGCTTGACGAAATTCCAAAGTTATTATCACACCTAATCATAAACGCTTCCACTCGGTGAGATAAGCCCTTTTTGAAGGAATGGCTATAATCTTTTGAACTTGTGGCTGGATTACACTGAATTTGACATATATTGTGCAGAATCATATCCTAAACAACATATTTCAACAGCAGAAACCAGCTTGATGAAATTCAAAAGTTATTTCCACTCCTGATCAAAAACGCTTCAACTCGGTGAGATAAACACTTTTTTGAACGAATGGATATATCTTTTGAACCTGTGAAGGGATTTCACTAAATTTGACATATATTGTGCAGAATCATGTCCTTAACAACATATTTCAACAGCAGAAACCAGCTTGATGATATTCAAAAGTTATTTCCACTCCTAATCAAAAACGCTTCAACTCGGTGATTTATGCACTTTTTTACCTTATGGCTATATCTTTTGAACTTCTCGCTGGATTACACTGAATTTGACATATATTGTGCAGAATCATGTCCTAAGCAACATATTTCAGCAGCAGAAACCAGCTTGATGAAATTCAAAAGTTGTTATCACTCCTAATCAAAAATGCTTCAACTCGGTGAGAAAAGCACTTTTTGAACAAATGCCTATATATTTTGAACCTGTGAAGGGATTACACTGAATTTTTACATATATTGTGCAGAATCATGTCCTTAACAACATATTTCAACAGCAGAAACCAGCTTGATGAAAATCAAAAGTTATTTCCACTCCTGATCAAAAACGCTTCAACTCGGTGAGATAAGGACTTTCTGAACGAATGGCTATATCTATTAATCTTGTTGCTGGATTACACTGAAGTTGAAATATATTGTGCAGAATCATGTCCATAACAACATATTTCAACAGCAGAAACCAGCTTGATGAAATTCAAAAGTTATTATCACTCCTAATCATAAACACTTCAACTCGGTGTGATAAGTACTTTTTGAACGAATGGCTATATCTTTTGAACCTGTGAAGGGATTTCACTAAATTTGACATATATTGTGCAGAATCATGTCCTAAACAACATATTTCAACAGCAGAAACCAGCTTGATGAAATTCCAAAGATATTTCCACTCCTAATCAAAAACGCTTCAACTCGGTGAGATAACTACTTTTTGAACGAATGGCTATATATTTTGAACCTGTGAAGGTATTACACTGAATTTGACATATATTGTGCAGAATCACATCCTAAACAACATATTTCAACAGCAGAAACCAGCTTGATGAAATTCAAAAGTTATTTCCACTCCTAATCAAAAACGCTTCAACTCGGTGAGTTAAGCTCTTTTTGACCTTATGGCTATATCTTTTGAACTTGACACTGGATTACACTGAATTTGACATATATTGTGCAGAATCATGTCCTAAACAACATATTTCAACAGCAGAAACCAGCTTGATGAAATTCCAAAATTATTATCACTCCTAATCATAAACGCTTCCACTCGGTGAGATAAGCACTTTTTGAACGAATGGCTATAATCTTTTGAACTTGTGGCTGGATTACACTGAATTTGACATATATTGTGCAGAATCATGTCCTAAACAACATATTTCAACAGCAGAAACCAGCTTGATGAAATTCAAAAGTTATTTCCACTCCTAATCAAAAACGCTTCAACTCAGTGAGATAACTACTTTTTTGAACGAATGGCTTTATCTTTTGAACCTGTGAAGGGATGTCACTAAATTTGACATATATTGTGCAGAATCATGTCCTTAACAACATATTTCAACAGCAGAAACCAGCTTGATGATATTCAAAAGTTATTTCCACTCCTAATCAAAAACGCTTCAACTCGGTGAGTTAAGCACTTTTTGACCTTATGGCTATATCTTTTGAACTTCTCGCTGGATTACACTGAATTTGACATATATTGTGCAGAATCATGTCCCTAACAACATATTTCAACAGCAGAAACCAGCTTGATGAAATTCAAAAGTTATTTCCACTCCTAATCAAAAACGCTTCAACTCGGTGAGATAAGCACTTATTGAACAAATGCCTATATCTTTTGAACCTGTGAAGGGATTACACTGAGTTTGACATATATTGTGGAGAATCACATCCTAAACAACATATTTCAACAGCAGAAACCAGCTTGATGATATTCAAAAGTTATTTCCACTCCTAATCAAAAACGCTTCAACTCAGTGAGATAACTACTTTTTGACCTTATGGCTATATCTTTTCAACTTGACACTGGATTACACTGAATTTGACATATATTGTGCAGAATCATGTCCTAAAAAACATATTTCAACAGCAGAAACCAGCTTGATGAAATTCCAAAATTATTATCACTCCTAATCAAAAACGCTTCAACTCGGTGAGTTAAGCACTTTTTGAACTTATGGCTATATCTTTTGAACTTCTCCCTGGATTACACTGAATTTGACATATATTGTGCAGAATCATGTCCTAAGCAACATATTTCAGCAGCAGAAACCAGCTTGATGAAATTCCAAAGTTATTATCACTCCTAATCAAAAACGCTTCAACTTGGTGAGATAAGCACTTTTTGAACAAATGCCTATATATTTGGCTATATGGCTATATATTTTGAACCTGTGAAGGGATTACACTGAATTTGACATATATTGTGCAGAATCATATCCTAAACAACATATTTCAACAGCAGAAACCAGCTTGATGAAATTCCAAAGTTATTTCCACTCCTGATCAAAAACGCTTCAACTCGGTGAGATAAGCACTTTTTTGAACGAATGGCTTTATCTTTTGAACCTGTGAAAGGATTTCACTAAATTTGACATATATTGTGCAAAATCATGTCCTTAACAACATATTTCAACAGCAGAAACCAGCTTGATGAAATTCAAAAGTTATTTCCACTCCTAATCAAAAACGCTTCAACTCGGTGAGATAAGCACTTTTTGACCTTATGGCTATATCTTTTTAACTTGTCGCTGGATTACACTGAATTTGAAATATATTGTGCAGAATCATGTCCCTAACAACATATTTCAACAGCAGAAACCAGCTTGATGAAATTCAAAAGTTATTTCCACTCCTAATCAAAAACGCTTCAACTCGGTGAGATAACTACTTTTTGAACGAATGGCTATAATATTTGAACCTGTGAAGGGATTACACTGAATTTGACATATATTGTGGAGAATCACATCCTAAACAACATATTTCAACAGCAGAAACCAGCTTGATGAAATTCAAAAGTTATTTCCACTCCTAATCAAAAACGCTTCAACTCGGTGAGTTAAGCACTTTTTGACCTTATGGCTATATCTTTTGAACTTCTCGCTGGATTACACTGAATTTGACATATATTGTGCAGAATCATGTCCTTAACAACATATTTCAACAGCAGAAACCAGCTTGATGAAATTCAAAAGTTATTTCCACTCCTAATCAAAAACGCTTCAACTCGGTGAGATAAGGACTTTCTGAACGAATGGCTATATCTATTAAACTTGATGCTGGATTACACTGAAGTTGACATATATTGTGCAGAATCATGTCCCAAACAACATATTTCAACAGCAGAAACCAGCTTGACGAAATTCCAAAGTTATTATCACACCTAATCTAAAACGCTTCCACTCGGTGAGATAAGCCCTTTTTGAAGGAATGGCTATAATCTTTTGAACTTGTGGCTGGATTACACTGAATTTGACATATATTGTGCAGAATCATATCCTAAACAACATATTTCAACAGCAGAAACCAGCTTGATGAAATTCAAAAGTTATTTCCACTCCTGATCAAAAACGCTTCAACTCGGTGAGATAAGCACTTTTTTGAACGAATGGATATATCTTTTGAACCTGTGAAGGGATTTCACTAAATTTGACATATATTGTGCAGAATCATGTCCTTAACAACATATTTCAACAGCAGAAACCAGCTTGATGATATTCAAAAATTATTTCCACTCCTAATCAAAAACGCTTCAACTCGGTGAGTTAAGCACTTTTTTATCTTATGGCTATATCTTTTGAACTTCTCCCTGGATTACACTGAATTTGAAATATATTGTGCAGAATCATGTCCTAAGCAACATATTTCAGCAGCAGAAACCAGCTTGATGAAATTCAAAATTTATTATCACTCCTAATCATAAACACTTCAACTCGGTGAGATAAGTACTTTTTGAACGAATGGCTATGTCTTTTGAACCTGTGAAGGGATTTCACTAAATTTGACATATATTGTGCAGAATCATGTCCTAAATAACATATTTCAACAGCAGAAACCAGCTTGATGAAATTCCAAAGTTATTTCCACTCCTAATAAAAACGTTTCAACTCGGTGAGATAACTACTTTTTGAACGAATGGCTATATATTTTGAACCTGTGAAGGTATTACACTGAATTTGACATATATTGTGCAGAATCACATCCTAAACAACATATTTCAACAGCAGAAACCAGCTTTATGAAATTCAAAAGTTATTTCCACTCCTAATCAAAAACGCTTCAACTCGGTGAGTTAAGCTCTTTTTGACCTTATGGCTATATCTTTTGAACTTGACACTGGATTACACTGAATTTGACATATATTGTGCAGAATCATGTCCTAAAAAACATATTTCAACAGCAGAAACCAGCTTGATGAAATTCCAAAATTATTATCACTCCTAATCATAAACGCTTCCACTCGGTGAGATAAGCACTTTTTGAACGAATGGCTATAATCTTTTGAACTCGTGGCTGGATTACACTGTTTTTGACATATATTGTGCAGAATCATGTCCTAAACAACATATTTCAACAGCAGAAACCAGCTTGATGAAATTCAAAAGTTATTTCCACTCCTAATCAAAAACGCTTCAACTCGTTGAGAAAAGCACTTTTTTGAACGAATGGCTTTATATTTTGAACCTGTGAAGGGATTTCACTAAATTTGACATATATTGTGCAGAATCATGTCCTTAACAACATATTTCAACAGCAGAAACCAGCTTGATGAAATTCAAAAGTTATTTCCACTCTTAATCAAAAACGCTTCAACTCGGTGAGTTAAGCACTTTTTGACCTTATGGCTATATCTTTTGAACTTCTCGCTGGATTACACTGAATTTGACATATATTGTGCAGAATCATGTCCTTAACAACATATTTCAACAGCAGAAACCAGCTTGATGAAATTCAAAAGTTATTTCCACTCCTAATCAAAAACGCTTCAACTCGGTGAGATAACTACTTTTTGAACGAATGGCTATATCTTTTTAACCTGTGAAGGGATTACACTGAGTTTGACATATATTGTGGAGAATCACATCCTAAACAACATATTTCAACAGCAGAAACCAGCTTGATGAAATTCAAAAGTTATTTCCACTCCTGATCAAAAACGCTTCAACTCGGTGAGATAAGGACTTTCTGAACGAATGGCTATATCTATTAAACTTGTTGCTGGATTACACTGAAGTTGACATATATTGTGCAGAATCATGTCCCAAACAATATATTTCAACAGCAGAAACCAGCTTGACGAAATTCCAAAGTTATTATCACACCTAATCATAAACGCTTCCACTCGGTGAGATAAGCACTTTTTGAACGAATGGCTATAATCTTTTGAACTTGTGGCTGGATTACACTGAATTTGACATATATTGTGCAGAATCATATCCTAAACAACATAATTCAACAGCAGAAACCAGCTTGATGAAATTCCAAAGTTATTTCCACTCCTGGTCAAAAACGCTTCAACTCGGTGAGATAAGCACTTTTTTGAACGAATGGATATATCTTTTGAACCTGTGAAGGGATTTCACTAAATTTGACATATATTGTGCAGAATCATGTCCTTAACAACATATTTCAACAGCAGAAACCAGCTTGATGATATTCAAAAGTTATTTCCACTCCTAATCAAAAACGCTTCAACTCGGTGAGTTAAGCACTTTTTGACCTTATGGCTATATCTTTTGAACTTCTCGCTGGATTACACTGAATTTGACATATATTGTGCAGAATCATGTCCTAAGCAACATATTTCAGCAGCAGAAACCAGCTTGATGAAATTCAAAAGTTGTTATCACTCCTAATCAAAAACGCTTCAACTCGGTGAGATAAGCAATTTTTGAACAAATGCCTATATATTTTGAACCTGTGAAGGGATTACACTGAATTTGACATATATTGTGCAGAATCAGGTCCTAAACAACATATTTCAACAGCAGAAACCAGCTTGATGAAATTCAAAAGTTATTTCCACTCCTGATCAAAAACGCTTCAACTCGGTGAGATAATGACTTTCTGAACGAATGGCTATATCTATTAATCTTGTTGCTGGATTACACTGAATTTGACATATATTGTGCAGAATCATGTCCTTAACAACAGATTTCAACTGCAGAAACCAGCTTGATGAAATTCCAAAGTTATTATCACACCTAATCATAAACGCTTCCACTCGGTGAGATAAGCCCTTTTTGAACGAATGGCTATATCTTTTGAACCTTAGAAGGGATTACACGGAATTTGACATATATTGTGCAGAATCAGGTCCTATACAACAGATTTCAACAGCAGAAACCAGCTTGATGAAATTCAAAAGTTATATCCACTCCTGATCAAAAAAACGCTTCAACTCGGTGAGATAAGGACTTTCTGAACGAATGGCTATATCTATTAAACTTGTTGCTGGATTACACTGAAGTTGACATATATTGTGCAGAATCATGTCCCAAACAACATATTTCAACAGCAGAAACCAGCTTGACGAAATTCCAAAGTTATTATCACACCTAATCATAAACGCTTCCACTCGGTGAGATAAGCCCTTTTTGAACGAATGGCTATAATCTTTTGAACTTGTGGCTGGATTACACTGAATTTGACATATATTGTGCAGAATCATATCCTAAACAACATATTTCAACAGCAGAAACCAGCTTGATGAAATTCCAAAGTTATTTCCACTCCTGATCAAAAACGCTTCAACTCGGTGAGATAAGAGCTTTTTTGAACGAATGGATATATCTTTTTAACCTGTGAAGGGATTTCACTAAATTTGACATATATTGTGCAGAATCATGTCCTAAACAACATATTTCAACAGCAGAAACCAGCTTGATGAAATTCAAAAGTTATTTCCACTCCTAATCAAAAACGCTTCAACTCGGTGAGTTAAGCTCTTTTTGACCTTATGGCTATATCTTTTGAACTTGACACTGGATTACACTGAATTTGACATATATTGTGCAGAATCATGTCCTAAAAAACATATTTCAACAGCAGAAACCAGCTTGATGAAATTCCAAAATTATTATCACTCCTAATCATAAACGCTTCCACTCGGTGAGATAAGCACTTTTTGAACGAATGGCTATAATCTTTTGAACTCGTGGCTGGATTACACTGTTTTTGACATATATTGTGCAGAATCATGTCCTAAACAACATATTTCAACAGCAGAAACCAGCTTGATGAAATTCAAAAGTTATTTCCACTCCTAATCAAAAACGCTTCAACTCGTTGAGAAAAGCACTTTTTTGAACGAATGGCTTTATATTTTGAACCTGTGAAGGGATTTCACTAAATTTGACATATATTGTGCAGAATCATGTCCTTAACAACATATTTCAACAGCAGAAACCAGCTTGATGAAATTCAAAAGTTATTTCCACTCTTAATCAAAAACGCTTCAACTCGGTGAGTTAAGCACTTTTTGACCTTATGGCTATATCTTTTGAACTTCTCGCTGGATTACACTGAATTTGACATATATTGTGCAGAATCATGTCCTTAACAACATATTTCAACAGCAGAAACCAGCTTGATGAAATTCAAAAGTTATTTCCACTCCTAATCAAAAACGCTTCAACTCGGTGAGATAACTACTTTTTGAACGAATGGCTATATCTTTTTAACCTGTGAAGGGATTACACTGAGTTTGACATATATTGTGGAGAATCACATCCTAAACAACATATTTCAACAGCAGAAACCAGCTTGATGAAATTCAAAAGTTATTTCCACTCCTGATCAAAAACGCTTCAACTCGGTGAGATAAGGACTTTCTGAACGAATGGCTATATCTATTAAACTTGTTGCTGGATTACACTGAAGTTGACATATATTGTGCAGAATCATGTCCCAAACAATATATTTCAACAGCAGAAACCAGCTTGACGAAATTCCAAAGTTATTATCACACCTAATCATAAACGCTTCCACTCGGTGAGATAAGCACTTTTTGAACGAATGGCTATAATCTTTTGAACTTGTGGCTGGATTACACTGAATTTGACATATATTGTGCAGAATCATATCCTAAACAACATAATTCAACAGCAGAAACCAGCTTGATGAAATTCCAAAGTTATTTCCACTCCTGGTCAAAAACGCTTCAACTCGGTGAGATAAGCACTTTTTTGAACGAATGGATATATCTTTTGAACCTGTGAAGGGATTTCACTAAATTTGACATATATTGTGCAGAATCATGTCCTTAACAACATATTTCAACAGCAGAAACCAGCTTGATGATATTCAAAAGTTATTTCCACTCCTAATCAAAAACGCTTCAACTCGGTGAGTTAAGCACTTTTTGACCTTATGGCTATATCTTTTGAACTTCTCGCTGGATTACACTGAATTTGACATATATTGTGCAGAATCATGTCCTAAGCAACATATTTCAGCAGCAGAAACCAGCTTGATGAAATTCAAAAGTTGTTATCACTCCTAATCAAAAACGCTTCAACTCGGTGAGATAAGCAATTTTTGAACAAATGCCTATATATTTTGAACCTGTGAAGGGATTACACTGAATTTGACATATATTGTGCAGAATCAGGTCCTAAACAACATATTTCAACAGCAGAAACCAGCTTGATGAAATTCAAAAGTTATTTCCACTCCTGATCAAAAACGCTTCAACTCGGTGAGATAATGACTTTCTGAACGAATGGCTATATCTATTAATCTTGTTGCTGGATTACACTGAATTTGACATATATTGTGCAGAATCATGTCCTTAACAACAGATTTCAACTGCAGAAACCAGCTTGATGAAATTCCAAAGTTATTATCACACCTAATCATAAACGCTTCCACTCGGTGAGATAAGCCCTTTTTGAACGAATGGCTATATCTTTTGAACCTTAGAAGGGATTACACGGAATTTGACATATATTGTGCAGAATCAGGTCCTATACAACAGATTTCAACAGCAGAAACCAGCTTGATGAAATTCAAAAGTTATATCCACTCCTGATCAAAAAAACGCTTCAACTCGGTGAGATAAGGACTTTCTGAACGAATGGCTATATCTATTAAACTTGTTGCTGGATTACACTGAAGTTGACATATATTGTGCAGAATCATGTCCCAAACAACATATTTCAACAGCAGAAACCAGCTTGACGAAATTCCAAAGTTATTATCACACCTAATCATAAACGCTTCCACTCGGTGAGATAAGCCCTTTTTGAACGAATGGCTATAATCTTTTGAACTTGTGGCTGGATTACACTGAATTTGACATATATTGTGCAGAATCATATCCTAAACAACATATTTCAACAGCAGAAACCAGCTTGATGAAATTCCAAAGTTATTTCCACTCCTGATCAAAAACGCTTCAACTCGGTGAGATAAGAGCTTTTTTGAACGAATGGATATATCTTTTTAACCTGTGAAGGGATTTCACTAAATTTGACATATATTGTGCAGAATCATGTCCTAAACAACATATTTCAACAGCAGAAACCAGCTTGATGAAATTCCAAAATTTATTTCCACTCCTAATCAAAAACGCTTCAACTCGGTGAGATAACTACTTTTTGAACGAATGGCTATATATTTTGAACCTGTGAAGGTATTACACTGAATTTGACATATATTGTGCAGAATCACATCCTAAACAACATATTTCAACAGCAGAAACCAGCTTGATGAAGTTCAAAAGTTATTTCCACTCCTAATCAAAAACGCTTCAACTCGGTGAGTTTAGCTCTTTTTGACCTTATGGCTATATCTTTTGAACTTGACACTGGATTACAGTGAATTTGACATATATTGTGCAGAATCATGTCCTAAACAACATATTTCAACAGCAGAAACCAGCTTGATGAAATTCCAAAATTATTATCACTCCTAATCATAAACGCTTCCACTCGGTGAGATAAGCACTTTTTGAACGAATGGCTATAATCTTTTGAACTTGTGGCTGGATTACACTGAATTTGACATATATTGTGCAGAATCATGTCCTAAACAACATATTTCAACAGCAGAAACCAGCTTGATGAAATTCAAAAGTTATTTCCACTCCTAATCAAAGACGCTTCAACTCGGTGAGATAAGCACTTTTTTGAACGAATGGCTTTATCTTTTGAACCTGTGAAGGGATTTCACTAAATTTGACATATATTGTGCAGAATCATGTCCTTAACAACATATTTCAACAGCAGAAACCAGCTTGATGATATTCAAAAGTTATTTCCACTCCTAATCAAAAACGCTTCAACTCGGTGAGTTAAGCACTTTTTGACCTTATGGCTATATCTTTTGAACTTGTCGCTGGATTACACTGAATTTGACATATATTGTGCAGAATCATGTCCCTAACAACATATTTCAACAGCAGAAACCAGCTTGATGAAATTCAAAAGTTATTTCCACTCCTAATCAAAAACGCTTCAACTCGGTGAGATAACTACTTTTTGAACGAATGGCTATATCTTTTGAACCTGTGAAGGGATTACACTGAATTTGACATATATTGTGCAGAATCACATCCTAAAAAACATATTTCAACAGCAGAAACCAGCTTGATGAAGTTCAAAAGTTATTTCCACTCCTAATCAAAAACGCTTCAACTCGGTGAGTTTAGCTCTTTTTGACCTTATGGCTATATCTTTTGAACTTGACACTGGATTACAGTGAATTTGACATATATTGTGCAGAATCATGTCCTAAACAACATATTTCAACAGCAGAAACCAGCTTGATGAAATTCCAAAATTATTATCACTCCTAATCATAAACGCTTCCACTCGGTGAGATAAGCACTTTTTGAACGAATGGCTATAATCTTTTGAACTTGTGGCTGGATTACACTGAATTTGACATATATTGTGCAGAATCATGTCCTAAACAACATATTTCAACAGCAGAAACCAGCTTGATGAAATTCAAAAGTTATTTCCACTCCTAATCAAAGACGCTTCAACTCGGTGAGATAAGCACTTTTTTGAACGAATGGCTTTATCTTTTGAACCTGTGAAGGGATTTCACTAAATTTGACATATATTGTGCAGAATCATGTCTTAACAACATATTTCAACAGCACAAACCAGCTTGATGATATTCAAAAGTTATTTCCACTCCTAATCAAAAACGCTTCAACTCGGTGAGTTAAGCACTTTTTGACCTTATGGCTATATCTTTTGAACTTGTCGCTGGATTACACTGAATTTGACATATATTGTGCAGAATCATGTCCCTAACAACATATTTCAACAGCAGAAACCAGCTTGATGAAATTCAAAAGTTATTTCCACTCCTAATCAAAAACGCTTCAACTCGGTGAGATAACTACTTTTTGAACGAATGGCTATATCTTTTGAACCTGTGAAGGGATTACACTGAATTTGACATATATTGTGGTGAATCACATCCTAAACAATATATTTCAACAGCAGAAACCAGCTTGATGATATTCAAAAGTTATTTGCACTCCTAATCAAAAACGCTTCAACTCGGTGAGATAACTACTTTTTGACCTTATGGCTATATCTTTTGAACTTGACACTGGATTACACTGAATTTGACATATATTGTGCAGAGTCATGTCCTAAACAACATATTTCAACAGCAGAAACCAGCTTGATGAAATTCCAAAATTATTATCACTCCTAATCAAAAACGCTTCAACTCGGTGAGTTAAGCACTTTTTGACCTTATGGCTATATCTTTTGAACTTCTCCCTGGATTACACTGAATTTGACATATATTGTGCAGAATCATGTCCTAAGCAACATATTTCAGCAGCAGAAACCAGCTTGATGAAATTCCAAAATTATTATCACTCCTAATCATAAACGCTTCCACTCGGTGAGATAAGCACTTTTTGAACGAATGGCTATAATCTTTTGAACTTGTGGATGGATTACACTGAATTTGACATATATTGTGCAGAATCATGTCCTAAACAACATATTTCAACAGCAGAAACCAGCTTGATGAAATTCAAAAGTTATTTCCACTCCTAATCAAAGACGCTTCAACTCGGTGAGATAAGCACTTTTTTGAACGAATGGCTTTATCTTTTGAACCTGTGAAGGGATTTCACTAAATTTGACATATATTGTGCAGAATCATGTCCTTAACAACATATTTCAACAGCAGAAACCAGCTTGATGATATTCAAAAGTTATTTCCACTCCTAATCAAAAACGCTTCAACTCGGTGAGTTAAGCACTTTTTGACCTTATGGCTATATCTTTTGAACTTGTCGCTGGATTACACTGAATTTGACATATATTGTGCAGAATCATGTCCCTAACAACATATTTCAACAGCAGAAACCAGCTTGATGAAATTCAAAAGTTATTTCCACTCCTAATCAAAAACGCTTCAACTCGGTGAGATAACTACTTTTTGAACGAATGGCTATATCTTTTGAACCTGTGAAGGGATTACACTGAATTTGACATATATTGTGCAGAATCACATCCTAAACAACATATTTCAACAGCAGAAACCAGCTTGATGAAGTTCAAAAGTTATTTCCACTCCTAATCAAAAACGCTTCAACTCGGTGAGTTTAGCTCTTTTTGACCTTATGGCTATATCTTTTGAACTTGACACTGGATTACAGTGAATTTGACATATATTGTGCAGAATCATGTCCTAAGCAACATATATCAGCAGCAGAAACCAGCTTGATGAAATTCCAAAATTATTATCACTCCTAATCATAAACGCTTCCACTCGGTGAGATAAGCACTTTTTGAACGAATGGCTATAATCTTTTGAACTTGTGGATGGATTACACTGAATTTGACATATATTGTGCAGAATCATGTCCTAAACAACATATTTCAACAGCAGAAACCAGCTTGATGAAATTCAAAAGTTATTTCCACTCCTAATCAAAGACGCTTCAACTCGGTGAGATAAGCACTTTTTTGAACGAATGGCTTTATCTTTTGAACCTGTGAAGGGATTTCACTAAATTTGACATATATTGTGCAGAATCATGTCCTTAACAACATATTTCAACAGCAGAAACCAGCTTGATGATATTCAAAAGTTATTTCCACTCCTAATCAAAAACGCTTCAACTCGGTGAGTTAAGCACTTTTTGACCTTATGGCTATATCTTTTGAACTTGTCGCTGGATTACACTGAATTTGACATATATTGTGCAGAATCATGTCCCTAACAACATATTTCAACAGCAGAAACCAGCTTGATTAAATTCAAAAGTTATTTCCACTCCTAATCAAAAACGCTTCAACTCGGTGAGATAACTACTTTTTGAACGAATGGCTATATCTTTTGAACCTGTGAAGGGATTACACTGAATTTGACATATATTGTGCAGAATCACATCCTAAACAACATATTTCAACAGCAGAAACCAGCTTGATGAAGTTCAAAAGTTATTTCCACTCCTAATCAAAAACGCTTCAACTCGGTGAGTTTAGCTCTTTTTGACCTTATGGCTATATCTTTTGAACTTGACACTGGATTACAGTGAATTTGACATATATTGTGCAGAATCATGTCCTAAACAACATATTTCAACAGCAGAAACCAGCTTGATGAAATTCCAAAATTATTATCACTCCTAATCAAAAACGCTTCAACTCGGTGAGTTAAGCACTTTTTGACCTTATGGCTATATCTTTTGAACTTCTCCCTGGATTACACTGAATTTGACATATATTGTGCAGAATCATGTCCTAAGCAACATATTTCAGCAGCAGAAACCAGCTTGATGAAATTCCAAAGTTATTATCACTCCTAATCAAAAACGCTTCAACTCGGTGAGATAAGCACTTTTTGAACAAATGCCTATATATTTGGCTATATGGCTATAGATTTTGAACCTGTGAAGGGATTACACTGAATTTGACATATATTGTGCAGAATCATATCCTAAACAACATATTTCAACAGCAGAAACCAGCTTGATGAAATTCCAAAGTTATTTCAACTCCTGATCAAAAACGCCTCAACTCGGTGAGATAAGGACTTTCTGAACGAATGGCTATATCTATTAATCTTGTTGCTGGATTACACTGAAGTTGAAATATATTTTGCAGAATCATGTCCTAAACAACATATTTCAACAGCAGAAACCAGCTTGATGAAATTCCAAAATTATTATCACTCCTAATCATAAACGCTTCCACTCGGTGAGTAAAGCACTTTTTGAACGAATGGCTATAATCTTTTGAACTTGTGGCTGGATTACACTGAATTTGACATATATTGTGCAGAATCATGTCCTAAACAACATATTTTAACAGCAGAAACCAGCTTGATGAAATTCAAAAGTTATATCCACTCCTAATCAAAAACGCTTCAACTCGGTGAGATAACTACTTTTTGAACGAATGGCTATATATTTCGAACCTGTGAAGGTATTACACTGAATTTGACATATATTGTGCAGAATCACATCCTAAACAACATATTTCAACAGCAGAAACCAGCTTGATGAAATTCAAAAGTTATTTCCACTCCTAATCAAAAACGCTTCAACTCGGTGAGTTAAGCTCTTTTTGACCTTATGGCTATATCTTTTGAACTTGACACTGGATTACACTGAATTTGACATATATTGTGCAGAATCATGTCCTAAACAACATATTTCAACAGCAGAAACCAGCTTGATGAAATTCCAAAATTATTATCACTCCTAATCATAAACGCTTACACTCGGTGAGATAAGCACTTTTTGAACGAATGGCTATAATCTTTTGAACTTGTGGCTGGATTACACTGAATTTGACATATATTGTGCAGTATCACATCCTAAACAACATATTTCAACAGCAGAAACCAGCTTGATGAAATTCAAAAGTTATTTCCACTCCTAATCAAAAACGCTTCAACTCGGTACGATAAGCACTTTTTTGAACGAATGGCTTTATATTTTGAACCTGTGAAGGGATTTCACTAAATTTGACATATATTGTGCAGAATCATGTCCTTAACAACATATTTCAACAGCAGAAACCAGCTTGATGAAATTCAAAAGTTATTTCCACTCCTAATCAAAAACGCTTCAACTCAGTGAGTTAAGCACTTTTTGACCTTATGGCTATATCTTTTGAACTTGTCGCTGGATTACACTGAATTTGACATATATTGTGCAGAATCATGTCCCTAACAACATATTTCAACAGCAGAAACCAGCTTGATGAAATTCAAAAGTTATTTCCACTCCTAATCAAAAACGCTTCAACTCGGTGAGATAACTACTTTTTGAACGAATGGCTATATCTTTTGAACCTGTGAAGGGATTACACTGAATTTGACATATATTGTGGTGAATCACATCCTAAACAATATATTTCAACAGCAGAAACCAGCTTGATGATATTCAAAAGTTATTTGCACTCCTAATCAAAAACGCTTCAACTCGGTGAGATAACTACTTTTTGACCTTATGGCTATATCTTTTGAACTTGACACTGGATTACACTGAATTTGACATATATTGTGCAGAGTCATGTCCTAAACAACATATTTCAACAGCAGAAACCAGCTTGATGAAATTCCAAAATTATTATCACTCCTAATCAAAAACGCTTCAACTCGGTGAGTTAAGCACTTTTTGACCTTATGGCTATATCTTTTGAACTTCTCCCTGGATTACACTGAATTTGACATATATTGTGCAGAATCATGTCCTAAGCAACATATTTCAGCAGCAGAAACCAGCTTGATGAAATTCCAAAGTTATTATCACTCCTAATCAAAAACGCTTCAACTCGGTGAGATAAGCACTTTTTGAACAAATGCCTATATATTTGGCTATATGGCTATATATTTTGAACCTGTGAAGGGATTACACTGAATTTGACATATATTGTGCAGAATCTTATCCTAAACAACATATTTCAACAGCAGAAACCAGCTTGATGAAATTCCAAAGTTATTTCAACTCCTGATCAAAAACGCCTCAACTCGGTGAGATAAGGACTTTCTGAACGAATGGCAATATCTATTAATCTTGTTGCTGGATTACACTGAAGTTGAAATATATTTTGCAGAATCATGTCCTAAACAACATATTTTAACAGCAGAAACCAGCTTGATGAAATTCAAAAGTTATATCCACTCCTAATCAAAAACGCTTCAACTCGGTGAGATAACTACTTTTTGAACGAATGGCTATATATTTCGAACCTGTGAAGGTATTACACTGAATTTGACATATATTGTGCAGAATCACATCCTAAACAACATATTTCAACAGCAGAAACCAGCTTGATGAAATTCAAAAGTTATTTCCACTCCTAATCAAAAACGCTTCAACTCGGTGAGTTAAGCTCTTTTTGACCTTATGGCTATATCTTTTGAACTTGACACTGGATTACACTGAATTTGACATATATTGTGCAGAATCATGTCCTAAACAACATATTTCAACAGCAGAAACCAGCTTGATGAAATTCCAAAATTATTATCACTCCTAATCATAACCGCTTCCACTCGGTGAGATAAGCACTTTTTGAACGAATGGCTATAATCTTTTGAACTTGTGGCTGGATTACACTGAATTTGACATATATTGTGCAGTATCACATCCTAAACAACATATTTCAACAGCAGAAACCAGCTTGATGAAATTCAAAAGTTATTTCCACTCCTAATCAAAAACGCTTCAACTCGGTACGATAAGCACTTTTTTGAACGAATGGCTTTATATTTTGAACCTGTGAAGGGATTTCACTAAATTTGACATATATTGTGCAGAATCATGTCCTTAACAACATATTTCAACAGCAGAAACCAGCTTGATGAAATTCAAAAGTTATTTCCACTCCTAATCAAAAACGCTTCAACTCAGTGAGTTAAGCACTTTTTGACCTTATGGCTATATCTTTTGAACTTGTCGCTGGATTACACTGAATTTGACATATATTGTGCAGAATCATGTCCTTAACAACATATTTCAACAGCAGAAACCAGCTTGATGAAATTCAAAAGTTATTTCCACTCCTAATCAAAAACGCTTCAACTCGGTGAGATAACTACTTTTTGAACGAATGGCTATATCTTTTGAACCTGTGAAGGGATTACACTGAATTTGACATATATTGTGGAGAATCACATCCTAAACAACATATTTCAACAGCAGAAACCAGCTTGATGAAATTCCAAAGTTATTTCCACTCCTAATCAAAAACGCTTCAACTCGGTGAGATAACTACTTTTTGACCTTATGGCTATATCTTTTGAACTTGACACTGGATTACACTGATTTTGAAATACATTGTGCAGAATCATGTCCTAAACAACATATTTCAACAGCAGAAACCAGCTTGATGATATTCAAAAGTTATTATCACACCTAATCATAAACGCTTCCACTCGGTGAGATAAGCCCTTTTTGAACGAATGGCTATAATCTTTTGAACTTGTGGCTGGATTACACTGAATTTGACATATATTGTGCAGAATCATATCCTAAACAACAAATTTCAACAGCAGAAACCAGCTTGACGAAATTCAAAAGTTATTTCCACTCCTGATCAAAAACGCTTCAACTCGGTGAGATAAGCACTTTTTTGAACGAATGGATATATCTTTTGAACCTGTGAAGGGATTTCACTAAATTTGACATATATTGTGCAGAATCATGTCCTTAACAACATATTTCAACAGCAGAAACCAGCTTGATGATATTCAAAAGTTATTTCCACTCCTAATCAAAAACGCTTCAACTCGGTGAGTTAAGCACTTTTTGACCTTATGGCTATATCTTTTGAACTTCTCGCTGGATTACACTGAATTTGACATATATTGTGCAGAATCATGTCCTAAGCAACATATTTCAGCAGCAGAAACCAGCTTGATGAAATTCAAAAGTTATTATCACTCCTAATCAAAAACGCTTCAACTCGGTGAGATAAGCACTTTTTGAACAAATGCCTATATCTTTTGAACCTGTGAAGGGATTACACAGAATTTGACATATATTGTGCAGAATCAGGTCCTAAACAACATATTTCAACAGCAGAAACCAGCTTGATGAAATTCAAAAGTTATTTCCTCTCCTGATCAAAAACGCTTCAACTCGGTGAGATAAGCACTTTTTTGAACGAATGGATATATCTTTTGAACCTGTGAAGGGATTTCACTAAATTTGACATATATTGTGCAGAATCATGTCCTTAACAACATATTTCAACAGCAGAAACCAGCTTGATGATATTCAAAAGTTATTTCCACTCCTAATCAAAAACGCTTCAACTCGGTGAGTTAAGCACTTTTTGACCTTATGGCTATATCTTTTGAACTTCTCGCTGGATTACACTGAAGTTGACATATATTGTGCAGAATCATGTCCCAAACAACATATTTCAACAGCAGAAACCAGCTTGACGAAATTCCAAAGTTACTATCACTCCTAATCATAAACGCTTCCACTCGGTGAGATAAGCACTTTTTGAACGAATGGCTATAATCTTTTGAACTTGTGGCTGGATTACACTGAATTTGACATATATTGTGGAGAATCATGTCCTAAACAACATATTTCAACAGCAGAAACCAGCTTGATGAAATTCAAAAGTTATTTCCACTCCTGATCAAAAACGCTTCAACTCGGTGAGATAAGCACTTTTTTGAACGAATGGATATATCTTTTGAACCTGTGAAGGGATTTCACTAAATTTGACATATATTGTGCAGAATCATGTCCTTAACAACATATTTCAACAGCAGAAACCAGCTTGATGATATTCAAAAGTTATTTCCACTCCTAATCAAAAACGCTTCAACTCGGTGAGTTATGCACTTTTTTACCTTATGGCTATATCTTTTGAACTTCTCGCTGGATTACACTGAATTTGACATATATTGTGCAGAATCATGTCCTAAGCAACATATTTCAGCAGCAGAAACCAGCTTGATGAAATTCAAAAGTTGTTATCACTCCTAATCAAAAATGCTTCAACTCGGTGAGAAAAGCACTTTTTGAACAAATGCCTATATATTTTGAACCTGTGAAGGGATTACACTGAATTTTTACATATATTGTGCAGAATCATGTCCTTAACAACATATTTCAACAGCAGAAACCAGCTTGATGAAATTCAAAAGTTATTTCCACTCCTGATCAAAAACGCTTCAACTCGGTGAGATAAGGACTTTCTGAACGAATGGCTATATCTATTAATCTTGTTGCTGGATTACACTGAAGTTGAAATATATTGTGCAAAATCATGTCCATAACAACATATTTCAACAGCAGAAACCAGCTTGATGAAATTAAAAAGTTATTATCACTCCTAATCATAAACACTTCAACTCGGTGTGATAAGTACTTTTTGAACGAATGGCTATATCTTTTGAACCTGTGAAGGGATTTCACTAAATTTGACATATATTGTGCAGAATCATGTCCTAAACAACATATTTCAACAGCAGAAACCAGCTTGATGAAATTCCAAAGTTATTTCCACTCCTAATCAAAAACGCTTCAACTCGGTGAGATAACTACTTTTTGAACGAATGGCTATATATTTTGAACCTGTGAAGGTATTACACTGAATTTGACATATATTGTGCAGAATCACATCCTAAACAACATATTTCAACAGCAGAAACCAGCTTGATGAAATTCAAAAGTTATTATCACTCCTAATCATAAACGCTTCCACTCGGTGAGATAAGCACTTTTTGAACGAATGGCTATAATCTTTTGAACTTGTGGCTGGATTACACTGAATTTGACATATATTGTGCAGAATCATGTCCTAAACAACATATTTCAACAGCAGAAACCAGCTTGATGAAATTCAAAAGTTATTTCCGCTCCTAATCAAAAACGCTTCAACTCGGTGAGATAACTACTTTTTTGAACGAATGGCTTTATCTTTTGAACCTGTGAAGGGATTTCACTAAATTTGACATATATTGTGCAGAATCATGTCCTTAACAACATATTTCAACAGCAGAAACCAGCTTGATGATATTCAAAAGTTATTTCCACTCCTAATCAAAAACGCTTCAACTCGGTGAGTTAAGCACTTTTTGACCTTATGGCTATATCTTTTGAACTTCTCGCTGGATTACACTGAATTTGACATATATTGTGCAGAATCATTTCCCTAACAACATATTTCAACAGCAGAAACCAGCTTGATGAAATTCAAAAGTTATTTCCACTCCTAATCGAAAACGCTTCAACTCGGTGAGATAAGCACTTTTTGAACAAATGCCTATATCTTTTGAACCTGTGAAGGGATTACACTGAATTTGACATATATTGTGGAGAATCACATCCTAAACAACATATTTCAACAGCAGAAACCAGCTTGATGATATTCAAAAGTTATTTCCACTCCTAATCAAAAACGCTTCAACTCGGTGAGATAACTACTTTTTGACCTTATGGCTATATCTTTTGAACTTGACACTGGATTACACTGAATTTGACATATATTGTGCAGAATCATGTCCTAAAAAACATATTTCAACAGCAGAAACCAGCTTGATGAAATTCCAAAATTATTATCACTCCTAATCAAAAACGCTTCAACTCGGTGAGTTAAGCACTTTTTGACCTTATGGCTATATCTTTTGAACTTCTCCCTGGATTACACTGAATTTGACATATATTGTGCAGAATCATCTCCTAAGCAACATATTTCAGCAGCAGAAACCAGCTTGATGAAATTCCAAAGTTATTATCACTCCTAATCAAAAACGCTTCAACTTGGTGAGATAAGCACTTTTTGAACAAATGCCTATATATTTGGCTATATGGCTATATATTTTGAACCTGTGAAGGGATTACACTGAATTTGACACATATTGTGCAGAATCATATCCTAAACAACATATTTTAACAGCAGAAACCAGCTTGATGAAATTCTAAAGTTATTTCCACTCCTGATCAAAAACGCTTCAACTCGGTGGAATAAGCACTTTTTTGAACGAATGGCTTTATCTTTTGAACCTGTGAAAGGATTTCACTAAATTTGACATATATTGTGCAAAATCATGTCCTTAACAACATATTTCAACAGCAGAAACCAGCTTGATGATATTCAAAAGTTATTTCCACTCCTGATCAAAAACGCTTCAACTCGGTGAGATAAGGACTTTCTGAACGAATGGCTATATCTATTAATCTTGTTGCTGGATTACACTGAAGTTGACATATATTGTGCAGAATCATGTCCTTAACAACATATTTCAACAGCAGAAACCAGCTTGATGAAATTCAAAAGTTATTTCCACTCCTAATCGAAAACGCTTCAACTCGGTGAGATAAGCACTTTTTGACCTTATGGCTATATCTTTTTAACTTGTCGCTGGATTACACTGAATTTGAAATATATTGTGCAGAATCATGTCCCTAACAACATATTTCAACAGCAGAAACCAGCTTGATGAAATTCAAAAGTTATTTCCACTCCTAATCAAAAACGCTTCAACTCGGTGAGATAACTACTTTTTGAACGAATGGCTATATCTTTTGAACCTGTGAAGGGATTACACTGAATTTGACATATATTGTGGAGAATCACATCCTAAACAACATATTTCAACAGCAGAAAACAGCTTGATGAAATTCAAAAGTTATTTCCACTCCTGATCAAAAACGCTTCAACTCGGTGAGATAAGGACTTTCTGAACGAATGGCTATATCTATTAAACTTGATGCTGGATTACACTGAAGTTGACATATATTGTGCAGAATCATGTCCCAAACAACATATTTCAACAGCAGAAACCAGCTTGACGAAATTCCAAAGTTATTATCACACCTAATCTAAAACGCTTCCACTCGGTGAGATAAGCCCTTTTTGAACGAATGGCTATAATCTTTTGAACTTGTGGCTGGATTACACTGAATTTGACATATATTGTGCAGAATCATATCCTAAACAACATATTTCAACAGCAGAAACCAGCTTGATGAAATTCAAAAGTTATTTCCACTCCTGATCAAAAACGCTTCAACTCGGTGAGATAAGCACTTTTTTGAACGAATGGATATATCTTTTGAACCTGTGAAGGGATTTCACTAAATTTGACATATATTGTGCAGAATCATGTCCTTAACAACATATTTCAACAGCAGAAACCAGCTTGATGATATTCAAAAATTATTTCCACTCCTAATCAAAAACGCTTCAACTCGGTGAGTTAAGCACTTTTTTATCTTATGGCTATATCTTTTGAACTTCTCGCTGGATTACACTGAATTTGACATATATTGTGCAGAATCATGTCCTAAGCAACATATTTCAGCAGCAGAAACCAGCTTGATGAAATTCAAAATTTATTATCACTCCTAATCATAAACACTTCAACTCGGTGAGATAAGTACTTTTTGAACGAATGGCTATATCTTTTGAACCTGTGAAGGGATTTCACTAAATTTGACATATATTGTGCAGAATCATGTCCTAAATAACATATTTCAACAGCAGAAACCAGCTTGATGAAATTCCAAAGTTATTTCCACTCCTAATAAAAACGTTTCAACTCGGTGAGATAACTACTTTTTGAACGAATGGCTATATCTTTTGAACTTGACACTGGATTACACTGAATTTGACATATATTGTGCAGAATCATGTCCTTAACAACATATTTCAACAGCAGAAACCAGCTTGATGAAATTCAAAAGTTATTTCCACTCTTAATCAAAAACGCTTCAACTCGGTGAGTTAAGCACTTTTTGACCTTATGGCTATATCTTTTGAACTTCTCGCTGGATTACACTGAATTTGACATATATTGTGCAGAATCATGTCCTTAACAACATATTTCAACAGCAGAAACCAGCTTGATGAAATTCAAAAGTTATTTCCACTCCTAATCAAAAACGCTTCAACTCGGTGAGATAACTACTTTTTGAACGAATGGCTATATCTTTTTAACCTGTGAAGGGATTACACTGAGTTTGACATATATTGTGGAGAATCACATCCTAAACAACATATTTCAACAGCAGAAACCAGCTTGATGAAATTCAAAAGTTATTTCCACTCCTGATCAAAAACGCCTCAACTCGGTGAGATAAGGACTTTCTGAACGAATGGCTATATCTATTAAACTTGTTGCTGGATTACACTGAAGTTGACATATATTGTGCAGAATCATGTCCCAAACAATATATTTCAACAGCAGAAACTAGCTTGACGAAATTCCAAAGTTATTATCACACCTAATCATAAACGCTTCCACTCGGTGAGATAAGCCCTTTTTGAACGAATGGCTATAATCTTTTGAACTTGTGGCTGGATTACACTGAATTTGACATATATTGTGCAGAATCATATCCTAAACAACATAATTCAACAGCAGAAACCAGCTTGATGAAATTCCAAAGTTATTTCCACTCCTGGTCAAAAACGCTTCAACTCGGTGAGATAAGCACTTTTTTGAACGAATGGATATATCTTTTGAACCTGTGAAGGGATTTCACTAAATTTGACATATATTGTGCAGAATCATGTCCTTAACAACATATTTCAACAGCAGAAACCAGCTTGATGATATTCAAAAGTTATTTCCACTCCTAATCAAAAACGCTTCAACTCGGTGAGTTAAGCACTTTTTGACCTTATGGCTATATCTTTTGAACTTCTCGCTGGATTACACTGAATTTGACATATATTGTGCAGAATCATGTCCTAAACAACATAATTCAACAGCAGAAACCAGCTTGATGAAATTCAAAAGTTGTTATCACTCCTAATCAAAAACGCTTCAACTCGGTGAGATAAGCAATTTTTGAACAAATGCCTATATATTTTGAACCTGTGAAGGGATTACACTGAATTTGACATATATTGTGCAGAATCAGGTCCTAAACAACATATTTCAACAGCAGAAACCAGCTTGATGAAATTCAAAAGTTATTTCCACTCCTGATCAAAAACGCTTCAACTCGGTGAGATAATGACTTTCTGAACGAATGGCTATATCTATTAATCTTGTTGCTGGATTACACTGAAGTTGAAATATATTGTGCAGAATCATGTCCTTAACAACATATTTCAACTGCAGAAACCAGCTTGATGAAATTTCAAAGTTATTATCACACCTAATCATAAACGCTTCCACTCGGTGAGATAAGCCCTTTTTGAACGAATGGCTATATCTTTTGAACCTTAGAAGGGATTACACTGAATTTGACATATATTGTGCAGAATCAGGTCCTATACAACAGATTTCAACAGCAGAAACCAGCTTGATGAAATTCAAAAGTTATTGCCACTCCTGATCAAAAAAACGCTTCAACTCGGTGAGATAAGGACTTTCTGAACGAATGGCTATATCTATTAAACTTGTTGCTGGATTACACTGAAGTTGACATATATTGTGCAGAATCATGTCCCAAACAACATATTTCAACAGCAGAAACCAGCTTGATGAAATTCCAAAGTTATTATCACACCTAATCATAAACGCTTCCACTCGGTGAGATAAGCCCTTTTTGAACGAATGGCTATAATCTTTTGAACTTGTGGCTGCATTACACTGAATTTGACATATATTGTGCAGAATCATATCCTAAACAACATATTTCAACAGCAGAAACCAGCTTGATGAAATTCCAAATTTATTTCCACTCCTGATCAAAAACGCTTCAACTCGGTGAGATAAGAGCTTTTTTGAACGAATGGATATATCTTTTTAACCTGTGAAGGGATTTCACTAAATTTGACATATATTGTGCAGAATCATGTCCTAAACAACATATTTCAACAGCAGAAACCAGCTTGATGAAATTCCAAAGTTATTTCCACTCCTAATCAAAAACGCTTCAACTCGGTGAGATAACTAATTTTTGAACGAATGGCTATATATTTTGAACCTGTGAAGGCATTACACTGAATTTGACATATATTGTGCAGAATCACATCCTAAACAACATATTTCAACAGCAGAAACCAGCTTGATGAAGTTCAAAAGTTATTTCCACTCCTAATCAAAAACGCTTCAACTCGGTGAGTTTAGCTCTTTTTGACCTTATGGCTATATCTTTTGAACTTGACACTGGATTACAGTGAATTTGACATATATTGTGCAGAATCATGTCCTAAACAACATATTTCAACAGCAGAAACCAGCTTGATGAAATTCCAAAATTATTATCACTCCTAATCATAAACGCTTCCACTCGGTGAGATAAGCACTTTTTGAACGAATGGCTATAATCTTTTGATCTTGTGGCTGGATTACACTGAATTTGACATATATTGTGCAGAATCATGTCCTAAACAACATATTTCAACAGCAGAAACCAGCTTGATGAAATTCAAAAGTTATTTCCACTCCTAATCAAAGACGCTTCAACTCGGTGAGATAAGCACTTTTTTGAACGAATGGCTTTATCTTTTGAACCTGTGAAGGGATTTCACTAAATTTGACATATATTGTGCAGAATCATGTCCTTAACAACATATTTCAACAGCAGAAACCAGCTTGATGATATCCAAAAGTTATTTCCACTCCTAATCAAAAACGCTTCAACTCGGTGAGTTAAGCACTTTCTGACCTTATGGCTATATCTTTTGAACTTGTCGCTGGATTACACTGAATTTGACATATATTGTGCAGAATCATGTCCCTAACAACATATTTCAACAGCAGAAACCAGCTTGATGAAATTCAAAAGTTATTTCCACTCCTAATCAAAAACGCTTCAACTCGGTGAGATAACTACTTTTTTAACGAATGGCTATATCTTTTGAACCTGTGAAGGGATTACACTGAATTTGACATATATTGTGGTGAATCACATCCTAAACAACATATTTCAACAGCAGAAACCTGCTTGATGATATTCAAAAGTTATTTGCACTCCTAATCAAAAATGCTTCAACTCGGTGAGATAACTACTTTTTGACCTTATGGCTATATCTTTTGAACTTGACACTGGATTACACTGAATTTGACATATATTGTGCAGAATCATGTCCTAAACAACATATTTCAACAGCAGAAACCAGCTTGATGAAATTCCAAAGATATTATCACTCCTAATCAAAAACGCTTCAACTCGGTGAGTTAAGCACTTTTTGACCTTATGGCTATATCTTTTGAACTTCTCCCTGGATTACACTGAATTTGACATATATTGTGCAGAATCATGTCCTAAGCAACATATTTCAGCAGCAGAAACCAGCTTGATGAAATTCCAAAGTTATTATCACTCCTAATCAAAAACGCTTCAACTCGGTGAGATAAGCACTTTTTGAACAAATGCCTATATATTTGGCTATATGGCTATATATTTTGAACCTGTGAAGGGATTACACTGAATTTGACATATATTGTGCAGAATCATATCCTAAACAACATATTTCAACAGCAGAAACCAGCTTGATGAAATTCCAAAGTTATTTCAACTCCTGATCAAAAACGCCTCAACTCGGTGAGATAAGGACTTTCTGAACGAATGGCTATATCTATTAATCTTGTTGCTGGATTACACTGAATTTGACATATATTGTGCAGAATCATGTCCTAAGCAACATATTTCAGCAGCAGAAACCAGCTTGATGAAATTCCAAAGTTATTATCACTCCTAATCAAAAACGCTTCAACTCGGTGAGATAAGCACTTTTTGAACAAATGCCTATATATTTGGCTATATGGCTATATATTTTGAACCTGTGAAGGGATTACACTGAATTTGACATATATTGTGCAGAATCATATCCTAAACAACATATTTCAACAGCAGAAACCAGCTTGATGAAATTCCAAAGTTATTTCAACTCCTGATCAAAAACGCCTCAACTCGGTGAGATAAGGACTTTCTGAACGAATGGCTATATCTATTAATCTTGTTGCTGGATTACACTGAAGTTGAAATATATTTTGCAGAATCATGTCCTAAACAACATATTTCAACAGCAGAAACCAGCTTGATGAAATTCCAAAATTATTATCACTCCTAATCATAAACGCTTCCACTCGGTGAGTAAAGCACTTTTTGAACGAATGGCTATAATCTTTTGAACTTGTGGCTGGATTACACTGAATTTGACATATATTGTGCAGAATCATGTCCTAAACAACATATTTTAACAGCAGAAACCAGCTTGATGAAATTCAAAAGTTATATCCACTCCTAATCAAAAACGCTTCAACTCGGTGAGATAAGCACTTTTTTGAACGAATGGCTATATCTTTTGAACCTGTGAAGGGATTTCACTAAATTTGACATATATTGTGCAGAATCATGTCCTTAACAACATATTTCAACAGCAGAAACCAGCTTGATGAAATTCAAAAGTTATTTCCACTCCTAATCAAAAACGCTTCAACTCGGTGAGATAACTACTTTTTGAACGAATGGCTATATCTTTTGAACCTGTGAAGGGATTACACTGAATTTGACATATATTGTGGAGAATCACATCGTAAACAACATATTTCAACAGCAGAAACCAGCTTGATGAAATTCAAAAGGTTATTTCTACTCCTGATCAAAAACGCTTCAACTCGGTGAGATAATGACTTTCTGAACGAATGGCTATATCTATTAATCTTGTTGCTGGATTACACTGAAGTTGAAATATATTGTGCAGAATCATGTCCCAAACAACATATTTCAACAGCAGAAACCAGCTTGATGAAATTCCAAAGTTATTTCCACTCCTAATCAAAAACGCTTCAACTCGGTGAGATAACTACTTTTTGAACGAATGGCTATATCTTTTGAACCTGTGAAGGGATTACACTGAATTTGACATATATTGTGGAGAATCACATCGTATACAACATATTTCAACAGCAGAAACCAGCTTGATGAAATTCAAAAGGTTATTTCCACTCCTGATCAAAA
The DNA here is from genome assembly GCF_037954325.1 of Fistularia commersonii. Lineage (NCBI taxonomy): Eukaryota > Metazoa > Chordata > Actinopteri > Syngnathiformes > Fistulariidae > Fistularia > Fistularia commersonii. The sequence continues at coordinate 1,289,445 of NC_141315.1, forward strand.
ACGCTTCAACTCGGTGAGATAATGACTTTCTGAACGAATGGCTATATCTATTAATCTTGTTGCTGGATTACACTGAAGTTGAAATATATTGTGCAGAATCATGTCCCAAACAACATATTTCAACAGCAGAAACCAGCTTGACGAAATTCCAAAGTTATTTCCACTCCTAATCAAAAACGCTTCAACTCGGTGAGATAACTACTTTTTGAACGAATGGCTATATATTTTGAACCTGTGAAGGTATTACACTGAATTTGACATATATTGTGCAGAATCACATCCTAAACAACATATTTCAACAGCAGAAACCAGCTTGATGAAGTTCAAAAGTTATTTCCACTCCTAATCAAAAACGCTTCAACTCGGTGAGTTTAGCTCTTTTTGACCTTATGGCTATATCTTTTGAACTTGACACTGGATTACACTGAATTTGACATATATTGTGCAGAATCATGTCCTAAACAACATATTTCAACAGCAGAAACCAGCTTGATGAAATTCCAAAATTATTATCACTCCTAATCATAAACGCTTCCACTCGGTGAGACAAGCACTTTTTGAACGAATGGCCATAATCTTTTGAACTTGTGGCTGGATTACACTGAATTTGACATATATTGTGCAGAATCATGTCCTAAACAACATATTTCAACAGCAGAAACCAGCTTGATGAAATTCAAAAGTTATTTCCACTCCTAATCAAAAACGCTTCAACTCGGTGAGTTAAGCTCTTTTTGACCTTATGGCTATATCTTTTGAACTTGACACTGGATTACACTGAAGTTGACATATATTGTTCAGAATCATGTCCTAAACAACATATTTCAACAGCAGAAACCAGCTTGATGAAATTCCAAAATTATTATCACTCCTAATCATAAACGCTTACACTCGGTGAGATAAGCACTTTTTGAACGAATGGCTATAATCTTTTGAACTTGTGGCTGGATTACACTGAATTTGACATATATTGTGCAGAATCATGTCCTAAACAACATATTTCAACAGCAGAAACCAGCTTGATGAAATTCCAAAGTTATTTCCACTCCTAATCAAAAACGCTTCAACTCGGTGAGATAAGCACTTTTTTGAACGAATGGCTTTATCTTTTGAACCTGTGAAGGGATTTCACTAAATTAGACATATATTGTGCAGAATCATGTCCTTAACAACATATTTCAACAGCAGAAACCAGCTTGATGAAATTCAAAAGTTATTTCCACTCCTAATCAAAAACGCTTCAACTCGGTGAGTTCAGCACTTTTTGACCTTATGGCTATATCTTTTGAACTTCTCGCTGGATTGCTAAATTTGACATATATTGTGCAGAGTCATGTCCTTGATAACATATTTCAACAGCAGAAACCAGCTTGATGAAATTCAAAAGTTATTTCCACTCCTAATCAAAAACGCTTCAACTCGGTGAGATAACTACTTTTTGAACGAATGGCTATATCTTTTGAACCTGTGAAGGGATTACACTGAATTTGACATATATTGTGGAGAATCACATCCTAAACAACATATTTCAACAGCAGAAACCAGCTTGATGAAATTCAAAAGTTATTTCCACTCCTAATCAAAAACGCTTCAACTCGGTGAGATAAGGACTTTCTGAACGAATGGCTATATCTATTAAACTTGTTGCTGGATTACACTGAAGTTGACATATATTGTGCAGAATCATGTCCCAAACAACATATTTCAACAGCAGAAACCAGCTTGACGAAATTCCAAAGTTATTATCACTCCTAATCATAAACGCTTCCACTCGTTGAGATAAGCACTTTTTGAACGAATGGCTATAATCTTTTGAACTTATGGCTGGATTACACTGAAGTTGACATATATTGTGCAGAATCATGTCCTAAGCAACATATTTCAGCAGCAGAAACCAGCTTGATGAAATTCCAAAGTTATTATCACTCCTAATCAAAAACGCTTCAACTCGGTGAGATAAGCACTTTTTTAACAAATGCCTATATATTTGGCTATATGGCTATATATTTTGAACCTGTGAAGGGATTACACTGAATTTGACATATATTGTGCAGAATCATATACTAAACAACATATTTCAACAGCAGAAACCAGCTTGATGAAATTCCAAAGTTATTTCCACTCCTGATCAAAAACGCTTCAACTCGGTGAGATAAGCACTTTTTTGAACAAATGGCTTTATCTTTTGAACCTGTGAAGGGATTTCACTAAATTTGACATATATTGTGCAGAATCATGTCCTTAACAACATATTTCAACAGCAGAAACCAGCTTGATGATATTCAAAAGTTATTTCCACTCCTAATCAAAAACGCTTCAACTCGGTGAGTTAAGCACTTTTTGATCTTATGGCTATATCTTTTGAACTTCTCGCTGGATTACACTGAATTTGACATATATTGTGCAGAATCATGTCCTAAGCAACATATTTCAGCAGAAGAAACCAGCTTGATGAAATTCAAAAGTTGTTATAACTCCTAATCAAAAACGCTTCAACTCGGTGAGAAAAGCACTTTTTGAACAAATGCCTATATATTTTGAACCTTTGAAGGGATTACACTGAATTTGACATATATTGTGCAGAATCAGGTCCTAAACAACATATTTCAACAGCAGAAACCAGCTTGATGAAATTCAAAAGTTATTATCACACCTAATCAAAAACGCTTCAACTCGGTGAGATAAGGACTTTCTGAACGAATGGCTATATCTATTAATCTTGTTGCTGGATTACACTGAAGTTGAAATATATTTTGCAGAATCATGTCCTAAACAACATATTTCAACAGCAGAAACCAGCTTGATGATATTCAAAAGTTATTTCCACTCCTAATCAAAAACGCTTCAACTCGGTGAGTTAAGCACTTTTTGACCTTATGGCTATATCTTTTGAACTTCTCGCTGGATTACACTGAATTTGACATATATTGTGCAGAATCATGTCCTAAGCAACATATTTCAGCAGCAGAAACCAGCTTGATGAAATTCAAAAGTTGTTATCACTCCTGATCAAAAACACTTCAACTCGGTGAGATAAGCACTTTTTTGAACGAATGGATATATCTTTTGAACCTGTGAAGGGATTTCACTAAATTTGACATATATTGTGCAGAATCATGTCCTTAACAACATATTTCAACAGCAGAAACCAGCTTGATGAAATTCAAAAGTTATTTCCACTCCTGATCAAAAACGCTTCAACTCGGTGAGATAATGACTTTCTGAACGAATGGCTATATCTATTAATCTTGTTGCTGGATTACACTGAAGTTGAAATATATTGTGCAGAATCATGTCCTTAACAACATATTTCAACTGCAGAAACCAGCTTGATGAAATTCCAAAGTTATTTCCACTCCTAATCAAAAACGCTTCAACTCGGTGAGATAAGCACTTTTTGAACAAATGGCTATATCTTTTGAACCTTAGAAGGGATTACACTGAATTTGACATATATTGTGCAGAATCAGGTCCTATACAACATATTTCAACAGCTGAAACCAGCTTGATGAAATTCAAAAGTTATTGCCACTCCTGATCAAAAACGCTTCAACTCGGTGAGATAAGGACTTTCTGAACGAATGGCTATATCTATTAAACTTGTTGCTGGATTACACTGAAGTTGACATATATTGTGCAGAATCATCTCCCAAACAACATATTTCAACAGCAGAAACCAGCTTGACGAAATTCCAAAGTTATTATCACACCTAATCAAAAACGCTTCCACTCGGTGAGATAAGCACTTTTTGAACAAATGGCTATAATCTTTTGAACTTGTGGCTGGATTACACTGAATTTGACATGTATTGTGCAGAATCATATCCTAAACAACATATTTCAACAGCAGAAACCAGCTTGATGAAATTCCAAAGTTATTTCCACTCCCGATCAAAAACGCTTCAAGTCGGTGAGATAAGAGCTTTTTTGAACGAATGGATATATCTTTTGAACCTGTGAAGGGATTTCACTAAATTTGACATATATTGTGCAGAATCATGTCCTTAACAACATATTTCAACAGCAGAAACCAGCTTGATGATATTCAAAAGTTATTTCCACTCCTAATCAAAAACGCTTCAACTCGGTGAGTTAAGCACTTTTTGACCTTATGGCTATATCTTTTGAACTTCTCGCTGGATTACACTGAATTTGACATATATTGTGCAGAATCATGTCCTAAGCAACATATTTCAGCAGCAAAAACCAGCTTGATGAAATTCAAAAGTTGTTATCACTCCTAATCAAAAACGCTTCAACTCGGTGAGAAAAGCACTTTTTGAACAAATGCCTATATATTTTGAACCTGTGAAGGGATTACACTGAATTTGACATATATTGTGCAGAATCAGGTCCTAAACAACATATTTCAACAGCAGAAACCAGCTTGATGAAATTCAAAAGTTATTTCCACTCCTGATCAAAAACGCTTCAACTCGGTGAGATAATGACTTTCTGAACGAATGGCTATATCTATTAATCTTGTTGCTGGATTACACTGAAGTTGAAATATATTGTGCAGAATCATGTCCTTAACAACATATTTCAACTGCAGAAACCAGCTTGATGAAATTCCAAAGTTATTTCCACTCCTAATCAAAAACGCTTCAACTCGGTGAGATAAGCACTTTTTGAACAAATGGCTATATCTTTTGAACCTTAGAAGGGATTACACTGAATTTGACATATATTGTGCAGAATCAGGTCCTATACAACATATTTCAACAGCTGAAACCAGCTTGATGAAATTCAAAAGTTATTGCCACTCCTGATCAAAAACGCTTCAACTCGGTGAGATAAGGACTTTCTGAACGAATGGCTATATCTATTAAACTTGTTGCTGGATTACACTGAAGTTGACATATATTGTGCAGAATCATGTCCCAAACAACATATTTCAACAGCAGAAACCAGCTTGACGAAATTCCAAAGTTATTATCACACCTAATCAAAAACGCTTCCACTCGGTGAGATAAGCACTTTTTGAACAAATGGCTATAATCTTTTGAACTTGTGGCTGGATTACACTGAATTTGACATATATTGTGCAGAATCATATCCTAAACAACATATTTCAACAGCAGAAACCAGCTTGATGAAATTCCAAAGTTATTTCCACTCCCGATCAAAAACGCTTCAAGTCGGTGAGATAAGAGCTTTTTTGAACGAATGGATATATCTTTTGAACCTGTGAAGGGATTTCACTAAATTTGACATATATTGTGCAGAATCATGTCCTTAACAACATATTTCAACAGCAGAAACCAGCTTGATGATATTCAAAAGTTATTTCCACTCCTAATCAAAAACGCTTCAACTCGGTGAGTTAAGCACTTTTTGACCTTATGGCTATATCTTTTGAACTTCTCGCTGGATTACACTGAATTTGACATATATTGTGCAGAATCATGTCCTAAGCAACATATTTCAGCAGCAGAAACCAGCTTGATGAAATTCAAAAGTTGTTATCACTCCTAATCAAAAACGCTTCAACTCGGTGAGATAAGCACTTTTTGAACAAATGCCTATATATTTTGAACCTGTGAAGGGATTACACTGAATTTGACATATTTTGTGCAGAATCAGGTCCTAAACAACATATTTCAACAGCAGAAACCAGCTTGATGAAATTCAAAAGTTATTTCCACTCCTAATCAAAAACGCTTCAACTCGGTGAGATAACTACTTTTTGAACGAATGGCTATATCTTTTGAACTTGTGAAAGGATTACACTGAATTTGACATATATTGTGCAGAATCACATCCTAAACAACATATTTCAACAGCAGAAACCAGCTTGATGAAATTCAAAAGTTATTTCCACTCCTAATCAAAAACGCTTCAACTCGGTGAGTTAAGCTCTTTTTGACCTTATGGCTATATCTTTTGAACTTGACACTGGATTACACTGAATTTGACATATATTGTGCAGAATCATGTCCTAAACAATATATTTCAACAGCAGAAACCAGCTTGATGAAATTCCAAAATTATTATCACTCCTAATCATAAACGCTTACACTCGGTGAGATAAGCACTTTTTGAACGAATGGCTATAATCTTTTGAACTTGTGGCTGGATTACACTGAATTTGACATATATTGTGCAGAATCATGTCCTAAACAACATATTTCAACAGCAGAAACCAGCTTGATGAAATTCAAAAGTTATTTCCACTCCTAATCAAAAACGCTTCAACTCGGTGAGTTAAGCACTTTTTGACCTTATGGCTATAATCTTTTGAACTTCTCGCTGGATTACACTGAATTTGACATATATTGTGCAGAATCATGTCCTAAGCAACATATTTCAGCAGCAATAACCAGCTTGATGAAATTCAAAAGTTCTTATAACTCCAAATCAAAAACGCTTCAACTCGGTGAGAAAAGCACTTTTTGAACAAATGCCTATATATTTTGAACCTGTGAAGGGATTACACTGAATTTGACATATATTGTGCAGAATCAGGTCCTAAACAACATATTTCAACAGCAGAAACCAGCTTGATGAAATTCAAAAGTTATTTCCACTCCTGATCAAAAACGCTTCAACTCGGTGAGATAATGACTTTCTGAACGAATGGCTATATCTATTAATCTTGTTGCTGGATTACACTGAAGTTGAAATATATTGTGCAGAATCATGTCCTTAACAACATATTTCAACTGCAGAAACCAGCTTGATGAAATTCCAAAGTTATTTCCACTCCTAATCAAAAACGCTTCAACTCGGTGAGATAAGCACTTTTTGAACAAATGGCTATATCTTTTGAACCTTAGAAGGGATTACACTGAATTTGACATATATTGTGCAGAATCAGGTCCTATACAACATATTTCAACAGCTGAAACCAGCTTGATGAAATTCAAAAGTTATTGCCACTCCTGATCAAAAACGCTTCAACTCGGTGAGATAAGGACTTTCTGAACGAATGGCTATATCTATTAAACTTGTTGCTGGATTACACTGAAGTTGACATATATTGTGCAGAATCATGTCCCAAACAACATATTTCAACAGCAGAAACCAGCTTGACGAAATTCCAAAGTTATTATCACACCTAATCAAAAACGCTTCCACTCGGTGAGATAAGCACTTTTTGAACAAATGGCTATAATCTTTTGAACTTGTGGCTGGATTACACTGAATTTGACATATATTGTGCAGAATCATATCCTAAACAACATATTTCAACAGCAGAAACCAGCTTGATGAAATTCCAAAGTTATTTCCACTCCCGATCAAAAACGCTTCAAGTCGGTGAGATAAGAGCTTTTTTGAACGAATGGATATATCTTTTGAACCTGTGAAGGGATTTCACTAAATTTGACATATATTGTGCAGAATCATGTCCTTAACAACATATTTCAACAGCAGAAACCAGCTTGATGATATTCAAAAGTTATTTCCACTCCTAATCAAAAACGCTTCAACTCGGTGAGTTAAGCACTTTTTGACCTTATGGCTATATCTTTTGAACTTCTCGCTGGATTACACTGAATTTGACATATATTGTGCAGAATCATGTCCTAAGCAACATATTTCAGCAGCAGAAACCAGCTTGATGAAATTCAAAAGTTGTTATCACTCCTAATCAAAAACGCTTCAACTCGGTGAGATAAGCACTTTTTGAACAAATGCCTATATATTTTGAACCTGTGAAGGGATTACACTGAATTTGACATATTTTGTGCAGAATCAGGTCCTAAACAACATATTTCAACAGCAGAAACCAGCTTGATGAAATTCAAAAGTTATTTCCACTCCTAATCAAAAACGCTTCAACTCGGTGAGATAACTACTTTTTGAACGAATGGCTATATCTTTTGAACTTGTGAAAGGATTACACTGAATTTGACATATATTGTGCAGAATCACATCCTAAACAACATATTTCAACAGCAGAAACCAGCTTGATGAAATTCAAAAGTTATTTCCACTCCTAATCAAAAACGCTTCAACTCGGTGAGTTAAGCTCTTTTTGACCTTATGGCTATATCTTTTGAACTTGACACTGGATTACACTGAATTTGACATATATTGTGCAGAATCATGTCCTAAACAATATATTTCAACAGCAGAAACCAGCTTGATGAAATTCCAAAATTATTATCACTCCTAATCATAAACGCTTACACTCGGTGAGATAAGCACTTTTTGAACGAATGGCTATAATCTTTTGAACTTGTGGCTGGATTACACTGAATTTGACATATATTGTGCAGAATCATGTCCTAAACAACATATTTCAACAGCAGAAACCAGCTTGATGAAATTCAAAAGTTATTTCCACTCCTAATCAAAAACGCTTCAACTCGGTGAGATAACTACTTTTTGAACGAATGGCTATATCTTTTGAACTTGTGAAAGGATTACACTGAATTTGACATATATTGTGCAGAATCACATCCTAAACAACATATTTAAACAGCAGAAACCAGCTTGATGAAATTCAAAAGTTATTTCCACTCCTAATCAAAAACGCTTCAACTCGGTGAGTTAAGCTCTTTTTGACCTTATGGCTATATCTTTTGAACTTGACACTGGATTACACTGAATTTGACATATATTGTGCAGAATCATGTCCTAAACAATATATTTCAACAGCAGAAACCAGCTTGATGAAATTCCAAAATTATTATCACTCCTAATCATAAACGCTTACACTCGGTGAGATAAGCACTTTTTGAACGAATGGCTATAATCTTTTGAACTTGTGGCTGGATTACACTGAATTTGACATATATTGTGCAGAATCATGTCCTAAACAACATATTTCAACAGCAGAAACCAGCTTGATGAAATTCCAAAGTTATTTCCACTCCTAATCAAAAACGCTTCAACTCGGTGAGATAACTACTTTTTGAACGAATGGCTATATCTTTTGAACTTGTTGCTGGATTACACTGAAGTTGACATATATTGTGCAGAATCATGTCCCAAACAACATATTTCAACAGCAGAAACCAGCTTGATGATATTCAAAAGTTATTTCCACTCCTAATCAAAAAACGCTTCAACTCGGTGAGTTAAGCACTTTTTGACTTTATGGCTATATCTTTTGAACTTCTCGCTGGATTACACTGAATTTGACATATATTGTGCAGAATCATGTCCTAAGCAACATATTTCAGCAGCAGAAACCAGTTTGATGAAATTCCAAAGTTATTATCACTCCTGATCAAAAACGCTTCAACTCGGTGAGATAAGCACTTTTTGAACAAATGCCTATATCTTTTGAACCTGTGACGGGATTACACTGAATTTGACATATATTGTGCAGAAAATAGGTCCTAAACAACAGATTTCAACAGCAGAAACCAGCTTGATGAAATTCAAAAGTTATTTCCACTCTTGATCAAAAACGCTTCAACTCGGTGAGATAAGCACTTTTTTGAACGAATGGCATTATCTTTTGAACCTGTGAAGTGATTTCACTAATTTTGACATATATTGTGCAGAATCATGTCCTTAACAACATATTTCAACAGCAGAAACCAGCTTGATGATATTCAAAAGTTATTTCCACTCCTGATCAAAAACGCTTCAACTCGGTGAGATAATGACTTTCTGAACGAATGGCTATATCTATTAATCTTGTTGCTGGATTACACTGAAGTTGAAATATATTGTGCAGAATCATGTCCTTAACAACATATTTCAACTGCAGAAACCAGCTTGATGAAATTCCAAAGTTATTTCCACTCCTAATCAAAAACGCTTCAACTCGGTGAGATAAGCACTTTTTGAACAAATGGCTATATCTTTTGAACCTTAGAAGGGATTACACTGAATTTGACATATATTGTGCAGAATCAGGTCCTATACAACATATTTCAACAGCTGAAACCAGCTTGATGAAATTCAAAAGTTATTGCCACTCCTGATCAAAAACGCTTCAACTCGGTGAGATAAGGACTTTCTGAACGAATGGCTATATCTATTAAACTTGTTGCTGGATTACACTGAAGTTGACATATATTGTGCAGAATCATGTCCCAAACAACATATTTCAACAGCAGAAACCAGCTTGACGAAATTCCAAAGTTATTATCACACCTAATCAAAAACGCTTCCACTCGGTGAGATAAGCACTTTTTGAACAAATGGCTATAATCTTTTGAACTTGTGGCTGGATTACACTGAATTTGACATATATTGTGCAGAATCATATCCTAAACAACATATTTCAACAGCAGAAACCAGCTTGATGAAATTCCAAAGTTATTTCCACTCCCGATCAAAAACGCTTCAAGTCGGTGAGATAAGAGCTTTTTTGAACGAATGGATATATCTTTTGAACCTGTGAAGGGATTTCACTAAATTTGACATATATTGTGCAGAATCATGTCCTTAACAACATATTTCAACAGCAGAAACCAGCTTGATGATATTCAAAAGTTATTTCCACTCCTAATCAAAAACGCTTCAACTCGGTGAGTTAAGCTCTTTTTGACCTTATGGCTATATCTTTTGAACTTGACACTGGATTACACTGAATTTGACATATATTGTGCAGAATCATGTCCTAAACAATATATTTCAACAGCAGAAACCAGCTTGATGAAATTCCAAAATTATTATCACTCCTAATCATAAACGCTTACACTCGGTGAGATAAGCACTTTTTGAACGAATGGCTATAATCTTTTGAACTTGTGGCTGGATTACACTGAATTTGACATATATTGTGCAGAATCATGTCCTAAACAACATATTTCAACAGCAGAAACCAGCTTGATGAAATTCAAAAGTTATTTCCACTCCTAATCAAAAACGCTTCAACTCGGTGAGATAACTACTTTTTGAACGAATGGCTATATCTTTTGAACTTGTGAAAGGATTACACTGAATTTGACATATATTGTGCAGAATCACATCCTAAACAACATATTTAAACAGCAGAAACCAGCTTGATGAAATTCAAAAGTTATTTCCACTCCTAATCAAAAACGCTTCAACTCGGTGAGTTAAGCTCTTTTTGACCTTATGGCTATATCTTTTGAACTTGACACTGGATTACACTGAATTTGACATATATTGTGCAGAATCATGTCCTAAACAATATATTTCAAAAGCAGAAACCAGCTTGATGAAATTCCAAAATTATTATCACTCCTAATCATAAACGCTTACACTCAGTGAGATAAGCACTTTTTGAACGAATGGCTATAATCTTTTGAACTTGTGGCTGGATTACACTGAATTTGACATATATTGTGCAGAATCATGTCCTAAACAACATATTTCAACAGCAGAAACCAGCTTGATGAAATTCCAAAGTTATTTCCACTCCTAATCAAAAACGCTTCAACTCGGTGAGATAACTACTTTTTGAACGAATGGCTATATCTTTTGAACTTGTTGCTGGATTACACTGAAGTTGACATATATTGTGCAGAATCATGTCCCAAACAACATATTTCAACAGCAGAAACCAGCTTGACGAAATTCCAAAGTTATTATCACTCCTAATCATAAACGCTTCCACTCGGTGAGATAAGCACTTTTTGAACGAATGGCTATAATCTTTTGAAATTGTGGCTGGATTACACTAAATTTGACATATATTGTGCAGAATCATGTCCTAAACAACATATTTCAACAGCAGAAACCAGCTTGATGATATTCAAAAGTTATTTCCACTCCTAATCAAAAAACGCTTCAACTCGGTGAGTTAAGCACTTTTTGACTTTATGGCTATATCTTTTGAACTTCTCGCTGGATTACACTGAATTTGACATATATTGTGCAGAATCATGTCCTAAGCAACATATTTCAGCAGCAGAAACCAGTTTGATGAAATTCCAAAGTTATTATCACTCCTGATCAAAAACGCTTCAACTCGGTGAGATAAGCACTTTTTGAACAAATGCCTATATCTTTTGAACCTGTGACGGGATTACACTGAATTTGACATATATTGTGCAGAATCAGGTCCTAAACAACAGATTTCAACAGCAGAAACCAGCTTGATGAAATTCAAAAGTTATTTCCACTCTTGATCAAAAACGCTTCAACTCGGTGAGATAAGCACTTTTTTGAACGAATGGCATTATCTTTTGAACCTGTGAAGTGATTTCACTAATTTTGACATATATTGTGCAGAATCATGTCCTTAACAACATATTTCAACAGCAGAAACCAGCTTGATGATATTCAAAAGTTATTTCCACTCCTGATCAAAAACGCTTCAACTCGGTGAGATAATGACTTTCTGAACGAATGGCTATATCTATTAATCTTGTTGCTGGATTACACTGAAGTTGAAATATATTGTGCAGAATCATGTCCTTAACAACATATTTCAACTGCAGAAACCAGCTTGATGAAATTCCAAAGTTATTTCCACTCCTAATCAAAAACGCTTCAACTCGGTGAGATAAGCACTTTTTGAACAAATGGCTATATCTTTTGAACCTTAGAAGGGATTACACTGAATTTGACATATATTGTGCAGAATCAGGTCCTATACAACATATTTCAACAGCTGAAACCAGCTTGATGAAATTCAAAAGTTATTGCCACTCCTGATCAAAAACGCTTCAACTCGGTGAGATAAGGACTTTCTGAACGAATGGCTATATCTATTAAACTTGTTGCTGGATTACACTGAAGTTGACATATATTGTGCAGAATCATGTCCCAAACAACATATTTCAACAGCAGAAACCAGCTTGACGAAATTCCAAAGTTATTATCACACCTAATCAAAAACGCTTCCACTCGGTGAGATAAGCACTTTTTGAACAAATGGCTATAATCTTTTGAACTTGTGGCTGGATTACACTGAATTTGACATATATTGTGCAGAATCATATCCTAAACAACATATTTCAACAGCAGAAACCAGCTTGATGAAATTCCAAAGTTATTTCCACTCCCGATCAAAAACGCTTCAAGTCGGTGAGATAAGAGCTTTTTTGAACGAATGGATATATCTTTTGAACCTGTGAAGGGATTTCACTAAATTTGACATATATTGTGCAGAATCATGTCCTTAACAACATATTTCAACAGCAGAAACCAGCTTGATGATATTCAAAAGTTATTTCCACTCCTAATCAAAAACGCTTCAACTCGGTGAGTTAAGCACTTTTTGACCTTATGGCTATATCTTTTGAACTTCTCGCTGGATTACACTGAATTTGACATATATTGTGCAGAATCATGTCCTAAGCAACATATTTCAGCAGCAGAAACCAGCTTGATGAAATTCAAAAGTTGTTATCACTCCTAATCAAAAACGCTTCAACTCGGTGAGATAAGCACTTTTTGAACAAATGCCTATATATTTTGAACCTGTGAAGGGATTACACTGAATTTGACATATTTTGTGCAGAATCAGGTCCTAAACAACATATTTCAACAGCAGAAACCAGCTTGATGAAATTCAAAAGTTATTTCCACTCCTAATCAAAAACGCTTCAACTCGGTGAGATAACTACTTTTTGAACGAATGGCTATATCTTTTGAACTTGTGAAAGGATTACACTGAATTTGACATATATTGTGCAGAATCACATCCTAAACAACATATTTCAACAGCAGAAACCAGCTTGATGAAATTCAAAAGTTATTTCCACTCCTAATCAAAAACGCTTCAACTCGGTGAGTTAAGCTCTTTTTGACCTTATGGCTATATCTTTTGAACTTGACACTGGATTACACTGAATTTGACATATATTGTGCGGAATCATGTCCTAAACAATATATTTCAACAGCAGAAACCAGCTTGATGAAATTCCAAAATTATTATCACTCCTAATCATAAACGCTTACACTCGGTGAGATAAGCACTTTTTGAACGAATGGCTATAATCTTTTGAACTTGTGGCTGGATTACACTGAATTTGACATATATTGTGCAGAATCATGTCCTAAACAACATATTTCAACAGCAGAAACCAGCTTGATGAAATTCCAAAGTTATTTCCACTCCTAATCAAAAACGCTTCAACTCGGTGAGATAACTACTTTTTGAACGAATGGCTATATCTTTTGAACTTGTTGCTGGATTACACTGAAGTTGACATATATTGTGCAGAATCATGTCCCAAACAACATATTTCAACAGCAGAAACCAGCTTGATGATATTCAAAAGTTATTTCCACTCCTAATCAAAAAACGCTTCAACTCGGTGAGTTAAGCACTTTTTGACTTTATGGCTATATCTTTTGAACTTCTCGCTGGATTACACTGAATTTGACATATATTGTGCAGAATCATGTCCTAAGCAACATATTTCAGCAGCAGAAACCAGTTTGATGAAATTCCAAAGTTATTATCACTCCTGATCAAAAACGCTTCAACTCGGTGAGATAAGCACTTTTTGAACAAATGCCTATATCTTTTGAACCTGTGACGGGATTACACTGAATTTGACATATATTGTGCAGAAAATAGGTCCTAAACAACAGATTTCAACAGCAGAAACCAGCTTGATGAAATTCAAAAGTTATTTCCACTCTTGATCAAAAACGCTTCAACTCGGTGAGATAAGCACTTTTTTGAACGAATGGCATTATCTTTTGAACATGTGAAGTGATTTCACTAATTTTGACATATATTGTGCAGAATCATGTCCTTAACAACATATTTCAACAGCAGAAACCAGCTTGATGATATTCAAAAGTTATTTCCACTCCTGATCAAAAACGCTTCAACTCGGTGAGATAATGACTTTCTGAACGAATGGCTATATCTATTAATCTTGTTGCTGGATTACACTGAAGTTGAAATATATTGTGCAGAATCATGTCCTTAACAACATATTTCAACTGCAGAAACCAGCTTGATGAAATTCCAAAGTTATTTCCACTCCTAATCAAAAACGCTTCAACTCGGTGAGATAAGCACTTTTTGAACAAATGGCTATATCTTTTGAACCTTAGAAGGGATTACACTGAATTTGACATATATTGTGCAGAATCAGGTCCTATACAACATATTTCAACAGCTGAAACCAGCTTGATGAAATTCAAAAGTTATTGCCACTCCTGATCAAAAACGCTTCAACTCGGTGAGATAAGGACTTTCTGAACGAATGGCTATATCTATTAAACTTGTTGCTGGATTACACTGAAGTTGACATATATTGTGCAGAATCATGTCCCAAACAACATATTTCAACAGCAGAAACCAGCTTGACGAAATTCCAAAGTTATTATCACACCTAATCAAAAACGCTTCCACTCGGTGAGATAAGCACTTTTTGAACAAATGGCTATAATCTTTTGAACTTGTGGCTGGATTACACTGAATTTGACATATATTGTGCAGAATCATATCCTAAACAACATATTTCAACAGCAGAAACCAGCTTGATGAAATTCCAAAGTTATTTCCACTCCCGATCAAAAACGCTTCAAGTCGGTGAGATAAGAGCTTTTTTGAACGAATGGATATATCTTTTGAACCTGTGAAGGGATTTCACTAAATTTGACATATATTGTGCAGAATCATGTCCTTAACAACATATTTCAACAGCAGAAACCAGCTTGATGATATTCAAAAGTTATTTCCACTCCTAATCAAAAACGCTTCAACTCGGTGAGTTAAGCACTTTTTGACCTTATGGCTATATCTTTTGAACTTCTCGCTGGATTACACTGAATTTGACATATATTGTGCAGAATCATGTCCTAAGCAACATATTTCAGCAGCAGAAACCAGCTTGATGAAATTCAAAAGTTGTTATCACTCCTAATCAAAAACGCTTCAACTCGGTGAGATAAGCACTTTTTGAACAAATGCCTATATATTTTGAACCTGTGAAGGGATTACACTGAATTTGACATATTTTGTGCAGAATCAGGTCCTAAACAACATATTTCAACAGCAGAAACCAGCTTGATGAAATTCAAAAGTTATTTCCACTCCTAATCAAAAACGCTTCAACTCGGTGAGATAACTACTTTTTGAACGAATGGCTATATCTTTTGAACTTGTGAAAGGATTACACTGAATTTGACATATATTGTGCAGAATCACATCCTAAACAACATATTTCAACAGCAGAAACCAGCTTGATGAAATTCAAAAGTTATTTCCACTCCTAATCAAAAACGCTTCAACTCGGTGAGTTAAGCTCTTTTTGACCTTATGGCTATATCTTTTGAACTTGACACTGGATTACACTGAATTTGACATATATTGTGCAGAATCATGTCCTAAACAATATATTTCAACAGCAGAAACCAGCTTGATGAAATTCCAAAATTATTATCACTCCTAATCATAAACGCTTACACTCGGTGAGATAAGCACTTTTTGAACGAATGGCTATAATCTTTTGAACTTGTGGCTGGATTACACTGAATTTGACATATATTGTACAGAATCATGTCCTAAACAACATATTTCAACAGCAGAAACCAGCTTGATGAAATTCCAAAGTTATTTCCACTCCTAATCAAAAACGCTTCAACTCGGTGAGATAACTACTTTTTGAACGAATGGCTATATCTTTTGAACTTGTTGCTGGATTACACTGAAGTTGACATATATTGTGCAGAATCATGTCCCAAACAACATATTTCAACAGCAGAAACCAGCTTGATGATATTCAAAAGTTATTTCCACTCCTAATCAAAAAACGCTTCAACTCGGTGAGTTAAGCACTTTTTGACTTTATGGCTATATCTTTTGAACTTCTCGCTGGATTACACTGAATTTGACATATATTGTGCAGAATCATGTCCTAAGCAACATATTTCAGCAGCAGAAACCAGTTTGATGAAATTCCAAAGTTATTATCACTCCTGATCAAAAACGCTTCAACTCGGTGAGATAAGCACTTTTTGAACAAATGCCTATATCTTTTGAACCTGTGACGGGATTACACTGAATTTGACATATATTGTGCAGAAAATAGGTCCTAAACAACAGATTTCAACAGCAGAAACCAGCTTGATGAAATTCAAAAGTTATTTCCACTCTTGATCAAAAACGCTTCAACTCGGTGAGATAAGCACTTTTTTGAACGAATGGCATTATCTTTTGAACCTGTGAAGTGATTTCACTAATTTTGACATATATTGTGCAGAATCATGTCCTTAACAACATATTTCAACAGCAGAAACCAGCTTGATGATATTCAAAAGTTATTTCCACTCCTGATCAAAAACGCTTCAACTCGGTGAGATAATGACTTTTTGAACGAATGGCTATATCTATTAATCTTGTTGCTGGATTACACTGAAGTTGAAATATATTGTGCAGAATCATGTCCTTAACAACATATTTCAACTGCAGAAACCAGCTTGATGAAATTCCAAAGTTATTTCCACTCCTAATCAAAAACGCTTCAACTCGGTGAGATAAGCACTTTTTGAACAAATGGCTATATCTTTTGAACCTTAGAAGGGATTACACTGAATTTGACATATATTGTGCAGAATCAGGTCCTATACAACATATTTCAACAGCTGAAACCAGCTTGATGAAATTCAAAAGTTATTGCCACTCCTGATCAAAAACGCTTCAACTCGGTGAGATAAGGACTTTCTGAACGAATGGCTATATCTATTAAACTTGTTGCTGGATTACACTGAAGTTGACATATATTGTGCAGAATCATGTCCCAAACAACATATTTCAACAGCAGAAACCAGCTTGACGAAATTCCAAAGTTATTATCACACCTAATCAAAAACGCTTCCACTCGGTGAGATAAGCACTTTTTGAACAAATGGCTATAATCTTTTGAACTTGTGGCTGGATTACACTGAATTTGACATATATTGTGCAGAATCATATCCTAAACAACATATTTCAACAGCAGAAACCAGCTTGATGAAATTCCAAAGTTATTTCCACTCCCGATCAAAAACGCTTCAAGTCGGTGAGATAAGAGCTTTTTTGAACGAACTGATATATCTTTTGAACCTGTGAAGGGATTTCACTAAATTTGACATATATTGTGCAGAATCATGTCCTTAACAACATATTTCAACAGCAGAAACCAGCTTGATGATATTCAAAAGTTATTTCCACTCCTAATCAAAAACGCTTCAACTCGGTGAGTTAAGCTCTTTTTGACCTTATGGCTATATCTTTTGAACTTGACACTGGATTACACTGAATTTGACATATATTGTGCAGAATCATGTCCTAAACAATATATTTCAACAGCAGAAACCAGCTTGATGAAATTCCAAAGTTATTTCCACTCCTAATCAAAAACGCTTCAACTCGGTGAGATAACTACTTTTTGAACGAATGGCTATATCTTTTGAACTTGTTGCTGGATTACACTGAAGTTGACATATATTGTGCAGAATCATGTCCCAAACAACATATTTCAACAGCAGAAACCAGCTTGATGATATTCAAAAGTTATTTCCACTCCTAATCAAAAAACGCTTCAACTCGGTGAGTTAAGCACTTTTTGACTTTATGGCTATATCTTTTGAACTTCTCGCTGGATTACACTGAATTTGACATATATTGTGCAGAATCATGTCCTAAGCAACATATTTCAGCAGCAGAAACCAGTTTGATGAAATTCCAAAGTTATTATCACTCCTGATCAAAAACGCTTCAACTCGGTGAGATAAGCACTTTTTGAACAAATGCCTATATCTTTTGAACCTGTGACGGGATTACACTGAATTTGACATATATTGTGCAGAAAATAGGTCCTAAACAACAGATTTCAACAGCAGAAACCAGCTTGATGAAATTCAAAAGTTATTTCCACTCTTGATCAAAAACGCTTCAACTCGGTGAGATAAGCACTTTTTTGAACGAATGGCATTATCTTTTGAACCTGTGAAGTGATTTCACTAATTTTGACATATATTGTGCAGAATCATGTCCTTAACAACATATTTCAACAGCAGAAACCAGCTTGATGATATTCAAAAGTTATTTCCACTCCTGATCAAAAACGCTTCAACTCGGTGAGATAATGACTTTTTGAACGAATGGCTATATCTATTAATCTTGTTGCTGGATTACACTGAAGTTGAAATATATTGTGCAGAATCATGTCCTTAACAACATATTTCAACTGCAGAAACCAGCTTGATGAAATTCCAAAGTTATTTCCACTCCTAATCAAAAACGCTTCAACTCGGTGAGATAAGCACTTTTTGAACAAATGGCTATATCTTTTGAACCTTAGAAGGGATTACACTGAATTTGACATATATTGTGCAGAATCAGGTCCTATACAACATATTTCAACAGCTGAAACCAGCTTGATGAAATTCAAAAGTTATTGCCACTCCTGATCAAAAACGCTTCAACTCGGTGAGATAAGGACTTTCTGAACGAATGGCTATATCTATTAAACTTGTTGCTGGATTACACTGAAGTTGACATATATTGTGCAGAATCATGTCCCAAACAACATATTTCAACAGCAGAAACCAGCTTGACGAAATTCCAAAGTTATTATCACACCTAATCAAAAACGCTTCCACTCGGTGAGATAAGCACTTTTTGAACAAATGGCTATAATCTTTTGAACTTGTGGCTGGATTACACTGAATTTGACATATATTGTGCAGAATCATATCCTAAACAACATATTTCAACAGCAGAAACCAGCTTGATGAAATTCCAAAGTTATTTCCACTCCCGATCAAAAACGCTTCAAGTCGGTGAGATAAGAGCTTTTTTGAACGAACTGATATATCTTTTGAACCTGTGAAGGGATTTCACTAAATTTGACATATATTGTGCAGAATCATGTCCTTAACAACATATTTCAACAGCAGAAACCAGCTTGATGATATTCAAAAGTTATTTCCACTCCTAATCAAAAACGCTTCAACTCGGTGAGTTAAGCTCTTTTTGACCTTATGGCTATATCTTTTGAACTTGACACTGGATTACACTGAATTTGACATATATTGTGCAGAATCATGTCCTAATCAATATATTTCAACAGCAGAAACCAGCTTGATGAAATTCCAAAATTATTATCACTCCTAATCATAAACGCTTACACTCGGTGAGATAAGCACTTTTTGAACGAATGGCTATAATCTTTTGAACTTGTGGCTGGATTACACTGAATTTGACATATATTGTGCAGAATCATGTCCTAAACAACATATTTCAACAGCAGAAACCAGCTTGATGAAATTCAAAAGTTATTTCCACTCCTAATCAAAAACGCTTCAACTCGGTGAGATAACTACTTTTTGAACGAATGGCTATATCTTTTGAACTTGTGAAAGGATTACACTGAATTTGACATATATTGTGCAGAATCACATCCTAAACAACATATTTAAACAGCAGAAACCAGCTTGATGAAATTCAAAAGTTATTTCCACTCCTAATCAAAAACGCTTCAACTCGGTGAGTTAAGCTCTTTTTGACCTTATGGCTATATCTTTTGAACTTGACACTGGATTACACTGAATTTGACATATATTGTGCAGAATCATGTCCTTAACAACATATTTCAATAGCAGAAACCAGCTTGATGAAATTCAAAAGTTATTATCACTCCTAATCAAAAACGCTTCAACTCGGTGAGATAAGCACTTTTTGAACAAATACCTATATATTTGGCTATATGGCTATATATTTTGAACCTGTGAAGGGATTACACTGAATTTGACATATATTGTGCAGAATCATATCCTAAACAACATATTTCAACAGCAATAACCAGCTTGATGAAATTCCAAAGTTATTTCAACTCCTGATCAAAAACGCTTCAACTCGTTGAGATAAGCACTTTTTTGAACGAATGGCTATATCTTTTGAACCTGTGAAGGGATTTCACTAAATTTGACATATATTGTGCAGAATCATGTCCTTAACAACATATTTCAGCAGCAGAAACCAGCTTGATGAAATTCCAAAGTTATTATCACTCCTAATCAAAAACGCTTCAACTCGGTGAGATAAGCACTTTTTGAACGAATGGCTATATCTATTAAACCTGTTGCTGGATTACACTGAAGTTGAAATATATTGTGCAGAATCATGTCCTTAACAACATATTTCAACAGCAGAAACCAGATTGATGAAATTCAAAAGTTATTTCCACTCCTAATCAAAAACGCTTCAACTCGGTGAGATAACTACTTTTTCAACGAATGGCTATATCTTTTGAACCTGTGAAGGGATTACACTGAAGTTGACATATATTGTGGAGAATCACATCCTAAACAACATATTTCAACAGCAGAAACCAGCTTGATGAAATTCAAAAGTTATTTCCACTCCTAATCAAAAACGCTTCAACTCGGTGAGATAAGGACTTTCTGAACGAATGGCTATATCTTTTGAACTTCTCCCTGGATTACACTGAATTTGACATATATTGTGCAGAATCATGTCCTAAGCAACATATTTCAGCAGCAGAAACCAGCTTGATGAAATTCAAAAGTTATTTCCACTCCTGATCAAAAACGCTTCAACTCGGTGAGATAAGTACTTTTTTGAACGAATGGCTTTATCTTTTGAACCTGTGAAGGGATTTCACTAAATTTGACATATATTGTGCAGAATCATGTCCTTAACAACCTATTTCAACAGCAGAAACCAGCTTGATGATATTCCAAAGTTTTTTCCACTCCTAATCAAAAACGCTTCAACTCGGTGAGTCAAGCACTTTTTGACCTTATGGCTATATCTTTTGAACTTGTGAAGGGATTACACTAAATTTTACATATATTGTGCAGAATCATGTCCTTAACAACATATTTCAATAGCAGAAACCAGCTTGATGATATTCAAAAGTTATTTCCACTCCTAATCAAAAACGCTTCAACTCGGTGAGTTAAGCACTTTTTGAACAAATACCTATATATTTGGCTATATGGCTTTATCTTTTGAACCTGTGAAGGGATTTCACTAGATTTGAATTATATTGTGCAGAATCATGTCCTTAACAACATATTTCAGCAGCAGAAACCAGCTTGATGAAATTCCAAAGTTATTATCACTCCTAATCAAAAACGCTTCAACTCGGTGAGATAAGCACTTTTTGAACGAATGGCTATATCTATTAAACCTGTTGCTGGATTACACTGAAGTTGAAATATATTGTGCAGAATCATGTCCTTAACAACATATTTCAACAGCAGAAACCAGATTGATGAAATTCAAAAGTTATTATCACTCCTAATCATAAACGCTTCCACTCGGTGAGATAAGTACTTTTTGAACGACTGGCTATATCTTTTGAACCTCTGAAGGGATTTCACTAAATTTGACATATATTGTGCAGAATCGTATCCTAAACAACATATTTTAACAGCAGAAACTAGCTTGATGAAATTCCAAAGTTATTTCCACTCCTAATCAAAAACGCTTCAACTTGGTGAGATAAGCACTTTTTGAACAAATGGCTATATCTTTTGAACCTTAGAAGGGATTACACTGAATTTGACATATATTGTGCAGAATCAGGTCCTATACAACAGATTTCAACAGCAAAAACCAACTTAATGAAATTCAAAAGTTATTTCCACTCCTGATCAAAAACGCTTCAACTCGGTGAGATAAGGACTTTCTGAACGAATGGCTATTATTAATTTTGTTGCTGGATTACACTGAAGTTGACATATATTGTGCAGAATCATGTCCTAAACAACATATTTCAACAGCAGAAACCAGCTTGATGAAATTCCAACGGTATTTCCACTCCTAATCAAAAACGCTTCAACTCGGCGAGATAAGTACTTTTTGAACAAATGGCTATATCTTTTGAACCTGTGAAGGGATTACACTGAATTTGACATATATTGTGCAGAATCATGTCCTAAGCAACATATTTCAGCAGCAGAAACCAGCTTGATGAAATTCCAAAGTTATTATCACTCCTAATCAAAAACGCTTCAACTCGGTGAGATAAGCACTTTTTGAACAAATACCTATATATTTGGCTATATGGCTATATATTTTGAACCTGTGAAGGGATTACACTGAATTTGACATATATTGTGCAGAATCATATCCTAAACAACATATTTCAACAGCAGAAACCAGCTTGATGAAATTCCAAAGTTATTTCCACTCCTGATCAAAAACGCTTCAACTCGTTGAGATAAGCACTTTTTTGAACGAATGGCTTTATCTTTTGAACCTGTCAAGGGATTTCACTAAATTTGACATATATTGTGCAGAATCATGTCCTTAACAACATATTTCAGCAGCAGAAACCAGCTTGATGAAATTCCAAAGTTATTATCACTCCTAATCAAAAACTCTTCAACTCGGTGAGATAAGCACTTTTTGAACGAATGGCTATATCTATTAAACCTGTTGCTGGATTACACTGAAGTTGAAATATATTGTGCAGAATCATGTCCTTAACAACATATTTCAACAGCAGAAACCAGATTGATGAAATTCAAAAGTTATTATCACTCCTACTCATAAACGCTTCCACTCGGTGAGATAAGTACTTTTTGAACGACTGGCTATATCTTTTGAACCTCTGAAGGGATTTCACTAAATTTGACATATATTGTGCAGAATCGTATCCTAAACAACATATTTTAACAGCAGAAACTAGCTTGATGAAATTCAAAAGTTATTTCCACTCCTAATCAAAAACGCTTCAACTTGGTGAGATAAGCACTTTTATAACAAATTGCTATATCTTTTGAACCTGTGAAGGGATTACACTGAATTTGACATATATTGTGCAGAATCAGGTCCTAAACAACATATATCAACGGCAGAAACAAGCTTGATGAAATTCAAAAGTGATTTCCACTCCTGATCGAAAACGCTTCAACTCGGTGAGATGAGCACTTTTTGAACGAATGGCTTTATCTTTTGAACCTGTGAAGGGATTTCACGAAATTTGACATATATTGTGCAGAATCATGTCCTAAGCAACATATTTCAGCAGCAGAAACCAGCCTGATGAAATTCCACAGTTATTTCCACTCCTAATCAAAAACGCTTCAACTCGGTGAGATAAGCACTTTTTTGAACGAATGGCTATATCTTTTGAACCTGTGAAGGGATTACACTAAATTTGACATATATTGTGTAGAATCATCACCTTAACAACATATTTCAACAGCAGAAACCAGCTTGATGAAATTCCAAAGTTATTTCCACTCCTAATCAAAAACGCTTCAACTCGGTGAGTTAAGCACTTTTTGATCTTATTGCTATATCTTTTGAACTTCTCGCTGGATTACACTGAATTTGACATATATTGTGCAGAATCATGTCCTAAAAAACATATTTCAGCAGCAGAAACCAGCTTGATGAAATTCCAAAGTTATTATCACTCCTAATCAAAAACGCTTCAACTCGGTGAGTTCAGCACTTTTTGAACAAATACCTATATATTTTGAACCTGTGAAGGGATTACACTGAATTTGACATATATTGTGCAGAATCAGGTCCTAAACAACATATTTCAACAGCAGAAACCTGCTTCATGAAATTCAAAAGTTATTTCCACTCCTGATCAAAAACGCTTCAACTCGGTGAGATAAGTACTTTTTGAACGAATGGCTATATCTTTTGAACCTGTGAAGAGATTACACTGAATTTGACATATATTGTGCAGAATCATTTCCTAAACAACATATTTCAACAGCAGAAACTAGCTTGATGAAATTCCAAAGTTATTTCCACTCCTAATCAAAAACGCTTCAACTCGGTGAGATAAGCACTTTTTGAACAAATGGCTATATCTTTTGAACCTTAGAAGGGATTACATTGAATTTGACATATATTGTGCAGAATCAGGTCCTATACAACATATTTCAACAGCAGAAACCAGCTTGATGAAATTCAAAAGTTATTTCCACTCCTGATCAAAAACGCTTCAACTCGGTGAGATAAGTACTTTTTGAACGAATGGCTATATCTTTTGAACCTGTGAAGGGATTACACTGAATTTGACATATATTGTGCAGATTCAGGTCCTATACAACAGATTTCAACAGCAGAAACCAGCTTGATGAAATTCAAAAGTGATTTCCACTCCTAATCAAAAACGCTTCAACTCGGTGAGATAAGGACTTTCTGAACGAATGGCTATTATTAATTTTGTTGCTGGATTACACTGAAGTTGACATATATTGTGCAGAATCATGTCCTAAACAACATATTTCAACAGCAGAAACCAGCTTGATGAAATTCCAAAGGTATTTCCACTCCTAATCAAAAACGCTTCAACTCGGTGAGATAAGTACTTTTTGAACAAATGGCTATATCTTTTGAACCTGTGAAGGGATTACACTGAATTTGACATATATTGTGCAGAATCAGGTCCTAAACAACATATATCAACGGCAGAAACCAGCTTGATGAAATTCAAAAGTGATTTCCACTCCTGATCAAAAACGCTTCAACTCGGTGAGATAAGCACTTTTTGAACGAATGGCTTTATCTTTTGAACCTGTGAAGGGATTACACTGAATTTGACATATATTGTGCAGAATCATGTCCTAAACAACATATTTCAACAGCAGAAACCAGCTTGATGAAATTCAAAAGTTATTATCCCTCCTAATCATTAACGCTTCAACTCGGTGAGATAAGTACTTTTTGAACGAATGGCTATATCTTTTGAACCTGTGAAGGGATTACACTGAATATGACATATATTGTACAGAATCGTATCCTAAACAACATATTTTAACAGCAGAAACTAGCTTGATGAAATTCCAAAGTTATTTCCACTCCTAATCAAAAACGCTTCAACTCGGTGAGATAAGCACTTTTTGAACAAATGGCTATATCTTTTGAACCTTAGAAGGGATTACACTGAATTTGACATATATTGTGCAGAATCAGGTCCTATACAACAGATTTCAACAGCAAAAACCAACTTAATGAAATTCAAAAGTTATTTCCACTCCTGATCAAAAACGCTTCAACTCGGTGAGATAAGGACTTTCTGAACGAATGGCTATTATTAATTTTGTTGCTGGATTACACTGAAGTTGACATATATTGTGCAGAATCATGTCCTAAACAACATATTTCAACAGCAGAAACCAGCTTGATGAAATTCCAACGGTATTTCCACTCCTAATCAAAAACGCTTCAACTCGGCGAGATAAGTACTTTTTGAACAAATGGCTATATCTTTTGAACCTGTGAAGGGATTACACTGAATTTGACATATATTGTGCAGAATCATGTCCTAAGCAACATATTTCAGCAGCAGAAACCAGCTTGATGAAATTCCAAAGTTATTATCACTCCTAATCAAAAACGCTTCAACTCGGTGAGATAAGCACTTTTTGAACAAATACCTATATATTTGGCTATATGGCTATATATTTTGAACCTGTGAAGGGATTACACTGAATTTGACATATATTGTGCAGAATCATATCCTAAACAACATATTTCAACAGCAGAAACCAGCTTGATGAAATTCCAAAGTTATTTCCACTCCTGATCAAAAACGCTTCAACTCGTTGAGATAAGCACTTTTTTGAACGAATGGCTTTATCTTTTGAACCTGTCAAGGGATTTCACTAAATTTGACATATATTGTGCAGAATCATGTCCTTAACAACATATTTCAGCAGCAGAAACCAGCTTGATGAAATTCAAAAGTTATTATCACTCCTAAAAATAAACGCTTCCACTCGGTGAGATAAGTACTTTTTGAACGACTGGCTATATCTTTTGAACCTCTGAAGGGATTTCACTAAATTTGACATATATTGTGCAGAATCGTATCCTAAACAACATATTTTAACAGCAGAAACTAGCTTGATGAAATTCAAAAGTTATTTCCACTCCTAATCAAAAACGCTTCAACTTGGTGAGATAAGCACTTTTATAACAAATTGCTATATCTTTTGAACCTGTGAAGGGATTACACTGAATTTGACATATATTGTGCAGAATCAGGTCCTAAACAACATATATCAACGGCAGAAACAAGCTTGATGAAATTCAAAAGTGATTTCCACTCCTGATCGAAAACGCTTCAACTCGGTGAGATAAGCACTTTTTGAACGAATGGCTTTATCTTTTGAACCTGTGAAGGGATTTCACGAAATTTGACATATATTGTGCAGAATCATGTCCTAAGCAACATATTTCAGCAGCAGAAACCAGCCTGATGAAATTCCACAGTTATTTCCACTCCTAATCAAAAACGCTTCAACTCGGTGAGATAAGCACTTTTTTGAACGAATGGCTATATCTTTTGAACCTGTGAAGGGATTACACTAAATTTGACATATATTGTGTAGAATCATCACCTTAACAACATATTTCAACAGCAGAAACCAGCTTGATGAAATTCCAAAGTTATTTCCACTCCTAATCAAAAACGCTTCAACTCGGTGAGTTAAGCACTTTTTGATCTTATTGCTATATCTTTTGAACTTCTCGCTGGACTACACTGAATTTGACATATATTGTGCAGAATCAGGTCCTAAACAACATATTTCAACAGCAGAAACCTGCTTCATGAAATTCAAAAGTTATTTCCACTCCTGATCAAAAACGCTTCAACTCGGTGAGATAAGTACTTTTTGAACGAATGGCTATATCTTTTGAACCTGTGAAGAGATTACACTGAATTTGACATATATTGTGCAGAATCATTTCCTAAACAACATATTTCAACAGCAGAAACTAGCTTGATGAAATTCCAAAGTTATTTCCACTCCTAATCAAAAACGCTTCAACTCGGTGAGATAAGCACTTTTTGAACAAATGGCTATATCTTTTGAACCTTAGAAGGGATTACACTGAATTTGACATATATTGTGCAGAATCAGGTCCTATACAACATATTTCAACAGCAGAAACCAGCTTGATGAAATTCAAAAGTTATTTCCACTCCTGATCAAAAACGCTTCAACTCGGTGAGATAAGGACTTTTTTGAACGAATGGCTATATCTTTTGAACCTGTGAAGGGATTACACTGAATTTGACATATATTGTGCAGAATCAGGTCCTATACAACAGATTTCAACAGCAGAAACCAGCTTGATGAAATTCAAAAGTTATTTCCACTCCTGATCAAAAACGCTTCAACTCGGTGAGATAAGGACTTTCTGAACGAATGGCTATTATTAATTTTGTTGCTGGATTACACTGAAGTTGACATATATTGTGCAGAATCATGTCCTAAACAACATATTTCAACAGCAGAAACCAGCTTGATGAAATTCCAAAGGTATTTCCACTCCTAATCAAAAACGCTTCAACTCGGTGAGATAAATACTTTTTGAACAAATGGCTATATCTTTTGAACCTGTGAAGGGATTACACTGAATTTGACATATATTGTGCAGAATCATGTCCTAAACAACATATATCAACGGCAGAAACCAGCTTGATGAAATTCAAAAGTGATTTCCACTCCTGATCAAAAACGCTTCAACTCGGTGAGATAAGCACTTTTTGAACGAATGGCTTCATCTTTTGAACCTGTGAAGGGATTACACTGAATTTGACATATATTGTGCAGAATCATGTCCTAAAAAACATATTTCAACAGCAGAAACCAGCTTGATGAAATTCAAAAGTTATTATCCCTCCTAATCATTAACGCTTCAACTCGGTGAGATAAGTACTTTTTGAACGAATGGCTATATCTTTTGAACCTGTGAAGGGATTACACTGAATATGACATATATTGTACAGAATCGTATCCTAAACAACATATTTTAACAGCAGAAACTAGCTTGATGAAATTCCAAAGTTATTTCCACTCCTAATCAAAAACGCTTCAACTCGGTGAGATAAGCACTTTTTGAACAAATGGCTATATCTTTTGAACCTTAGAAGGGATTACACTGAATTTGACATATATTGTGCAGAATCAGGTCCTATACAACAGATTTCAACAGCAAAAACCAACTTAATGAAATTCAAAAGTTATTTCCACTCCTGATCAAAAACGCTTCAACTCGGTGAGATAAGGACTTTCTGAACGAATGGCTATTATTAATTTTGTTGCTGGATTACACTGAAGTTGACATATATTGTGCAGAATCATGTCCTAAACAACATATTTCAACAGCAGAAACCAGCTTGATGAAATTCCAACGGTATTTCCACTCCTAATCAAAAACGCTTCAACTCGGTGAGATAAGTACTTTTTGAACAAATGGCTATATCTTTTGAACCTGTGAAGGGATTACACTGAATTTGACATATATTGTGCAGAATCATGTCCTAAGCAACATATTTCAGCAGCAGAAACCAGCTTGATGAAATTCCAAAGTTATTATCACTCCTAATCAAAAACGCTTCAACTCGGTGAGATAAGCAGTTTTTGAACAAATACCTATATATTTGGCTATATGGCTATATATTTTGAACCTGTGAAGGGATTACACTGAATTTGACATATATTGTGCAGAATCATATCCTAAACAACATATTTCAACAGCAGAAACCAGCTTGATGAAATTCCAAAGTTATTTCCACTCCTGATCAAAAACGCTTCAACTCGTTGAGATAAGCACTTTTTTGAACGAATGGCTTTATCTTTTGAACCTGTGAAGGGATTTCACTAAATTTGACATATATTGTGCAGAATCATGTCCTTAACAACATATTTCAGCAGCAGAAACCAGCTTGATGAAATTCCAAAGTTATTATCACTCCTAATCAAAAACTCTTCAACTCGGTGAGATAAGCACTTTTTGAACGAATGCCTATATCTATTAAACCTGTTGCTGGATTACACTGAAGTTGAAATATATTGTGCAGAATCATGTCCTTAACAACATATTTCAACAGCAGAAACCAGATTGATGAAATTCAAAAGTTATTATCACTCCTAATCATAAACGCTTCCACTCGGTGAGATAAGTACTTTTTGAACGACTGGCTATATCTTTTGAACCTCTGAAGGGATTTCACTAAATTTGACATATATTGTGCAGAATCGTATCCTAAACAACATATTTTAACAGCAGAAACTAGCTTGATGAAATTCCAAAGTTATTTCCACTCCTAATCAAAAACGCTTCAACTTGGTGAGATAAGCACTTTTATAACAAATTGCTATATCTTTTGAACCTGTGAAGGGATTACACTGAATTTGACATATATTGTGCAGAATCAGGTCCTAAACAACATATATCAACGGCAGAAACCAGCTTGATGAAATTCAAAAGTGATTTCCACTCCTGATCGAAAACGCTTCAACTCGGTGAGATAAGCACTTTTTGAACGAATGGCTTTATCTTTTGAACCTGTGAAGGGATTTCACGAAATTTGACATATATTGTGCAGAATCATGTCCTAAGCAACATATTTCAGCAGCAGAAACCAGCCTGATGAAATTCCACAGTTATTTCCACTCCTAATCAAAAACGCTTCAACTCGGTGAGATAAGCACTTTTTTGAACGAATGGCTATATCTTTTGAACCTGTGAAGGGATTACACTAAATTTGACATATATTGTGTAGAATCATCACCTTAACAACATATTTCAACAGCAGAAACCAGCTTGATGAAATTCCAAAGTTATTTCCACTCCTAATCAAAAACGCTTCAACTCGGTGAGTTAAGCACTTTTTGATCTTATTGCTATATCTTTTGAACTTCTCGCTGGATTACACTGAATTTGACATATATTGTGCAGAAGCATGTCCTAAACAACATATTTCAGCAGCAGAAACCAGCTTGATGAAATTCCAAAGTTATTATCACTCCTAATCAAAAACGCTTCAAGTCGGTGAGTTCAGCACTTTTTGAACAAATACCTATATATTTTGAACCTGTGAAGGGATTACACTGAATTTGACATATATTGTGCAGAATCAGGTCCTAAACAACATATTTCAACATCAGAAACCTGCTTCATGAAATTCAAAAGTTATTTCCACTCCTGATCAAAAACGCTTCAACTCGGTGAGATAAGTACTTTTTGAACGAATGGCTATATCTTTTGAACCTGTGAAGAGATTACACTGAATTTGACATATATTGTGCAGAATCATTTCCTAAACAACATATTTCAACAGCAGAAACTAGCTTGATGAAATTCCAAAGTTATTTCCACTCCTAATCAAAAACGCTTCAACTCGGTGAGATAAGCACTTTTTGAACAAATGGCTATATCTTTTGAACCTTAGAAGGGATTACACTGAATTTGACATATATTGTGCAGAATCAGGTCCTATACAACATATTTCAACAGCAGAAACCAGCTTGATGAAATTCAAAAGTTATTTCCACTCCTGATCAAAAACGCTTCAACTCGGTGAGATAAGGACTTTTTTGAACGAATGGCTATATCTTTTGAACCTGTGAAGGGATTACACTGAATTTGACATATATTTTGCAGAATCATGTCCTAAACAACATATATCAACGGCAGAAACCAGCTTGATGAAATTCCAAAGTGATTTCCACTCCTGATCAAAAACGCTTCAACTCGGTGAGATAAGAACTTTTTTGAACGAATGGCTATATCTTTTGAACCTGTGAAGGGATTACACTAAATTTGACATATATTGTGTAGAATCATGTCCTTAACAACATATTTCAACAGCAGAAACCAGCTTGATGAAATTCAAAAGTTATTTCCACTCCTGATCAAAAACGCTTCAACTCGGTGAGATAAGGACTTTCTGAACGAATGGCTATTTTTAATTTTGTTGCTGGATTACACTGAAGTTGACATATATTGTGCAGAATCATGTCCTAAACAACATATTTCAACAGCAGAAACCAGCTTGATGAAATTCCAACGGTATTTCCACTCCTAATCAAAAACGCTTCAACTCGGTGAGATAAGTACTTTTTGAACAAATGGCTATATCTTTTGAACCTGTGAAGGGATTACACTAAATTTGACATATATTGTGTAGAATCATGTCCTTAACAACATATTTCAACAGCAGAAACCAGCTTGATGAAATTCAAAAGTTATTTCCACTCCTGATCAAAAACGCTTCAACTCGGTGAGATAAGGACTTTCTGAACGAATGGCTATTATTAATATTGTTGCTGGATTACACTGAAGCTGACATATTTTGTGCAGAATCATGTCCTAAACAACATATTTCAACAGCAGAAACCAGCTTGATGAAATTCCAACGGTATTTCCACTCCTAATCAAAAACGCTTCAACTCGGTGAGATAAGTACTTTTTGAACAAATGGCTATATCTTTTGAACCTTAGAAGGGATTACACTGAATTTGACATATATTGTGCAGAATCATGTCCTAAACAACATATTTCAACAGCAGAAACCAGCTTGATGAAATTCAAAAGTGATTTCCACTCCTGATCAAAAACGCTTCAACTCGGTGAGATAAGCACTTTTTGAACGAATGGCTTTATCTTTTGAACCTGTGAAGAGATTACACTGAATTTGACATATATTGTGCAGAATCATTTCCTAAACAACATATTTCAACAGCAGAAACTAGCTTGATGAAATTCAAAAGTTATTTCCACCCCTAATCAAAAACGCTTCAACTCGGTGAGATAAGCACTTTTTGAACAAATGGCTATATCTTTTGAACCTTAGAAGGGATTACACTGAATTTGAAATATATTGTGCAGAATCAGGTCCTATACAACATATTTCAACAGCAGAAACCAGCTTGATGAAATTCAAAAGTTATTTCCACTCCTGATCAAAAACGCTTCAACTCGGTGAGATAAGGACTTTTTTGAACGAATGGCTATATCTTTTGAACCTGTGAAGGGATTACACTGAATTTGACATATATTTTGCAGAATCATGTCCTAAACAACATATATCAACGGCAGAAACCAGCTTGATGAAATTCCAAAGTGATTTCCACTCCTGATCAAAAACGCTTCAACTCGGTGAGATAAGAACTTTTTTGAACGAATGGCTATATCTTTTGAACCTGTGAAGGGATTACACTAAATTTGATATATATTGTGTAGAATCATGTCCTTAACAACATATTTCAACAGCAGAAACTAGCTTGATGAAATTCCAAAGTTATTTCCACCCCTAATCAAAAACGCTTCAACTCGGTGAGATAAGCACTTTTTGAACGAATGGCTATATCTATTAAACCTGTTGCTGGATTACACTGAAGTTGAAATATATTGTGCAGAATCATGTCCTTAACAACATATTTCAACAGCAGAAACCAGATTGATGAAATTCAAAAGTTATTATCACTCCTAATCATAAACGCTTCCACTCGGTGAGATAAGTACTTTTTGAACGACTGGCTATATCTTTTGAACCTCTGAAGGGATTTCACTAAATTTGACATATATTGTGCAGAATCATGTCCTAAACAACATATTTCAACAGCAGAAACCAGCTTGATGAAATTCAAAAGTTATTATCACTCCTAATCATTAACGCTTCAACTCGGTGAGATAAGCACTTTTTGAACGAATGGCTTTATCTTTTGACCCTGTGAAGGGATTACACTGAATTTGACATATATTGTGCAAAATCATGTCCTAAACAACATATTTCAATAGCAGAAACCTGCTTGATGAAATTCAAAAGTTATTATCACTCCTAATCATTAACGCTTCAACTCGGTGATATACGCACTTTTTGAACGAATGGCTATATCTTTTGAACCTGTGAAGGGATTACACTGAATATGACATATATTGTACAGAATCGTATCCTAAACAACATATTTTAACAGCAGAAACTAGCTTGATGAAATTCCAAAGTTATTTCCACTCCTAATCAAAAACGCTTCAACTCGGTGAGATAAGCACTTTTTGAACAAATGGCTATATCTTTTGAACCTTAGAAGGGATTACACTGAATTTGACATATATTGTGCAGAATCAGGTCCTATACAACATATTTCAACAGCAAAAACCAGCTTAATGAAATTCAAAAGTTATTTCCACTCCTGATCAAAAACGCTTCAACTCGGTGAGATAAGGACTTTCTGAACGAATGGCTATTATTAATTTTGTTGCTGGATTACACTGAAGTTGACATATATTGTGCAGAATCATGTCCTAAACAACATATTTCAACAGCAGAAACCAGCTTGATGAAATTCCAACGGTATTTCCACTCCTAATCAAAAACGCTTCAACTCGGTGAGATAAGTACTTTTTGAACAAATGGCTATATCTTTTGAACCTGTGAAGGGATTACACTGAATTTGACATATATTGTGCAGAATCATGTCCTAAGCAACATATTTCAGCAGCAGAAACCAGCTTGATGAAATTCCAAAGTTATTATCACTCCTAATCAAAAACGCTTCAACTCGGTGAGATAAGCACTTTTTGAACAAATACCTATATATTTGGCTATATGGCTATATATTTTGAACCTGTGAAGGGATTACACTGAATTTGACATATATTGTGCAGAATCATATCCTAAACAACATATTTCAACAGCAGAAACCAGCTTGATGAAATTCCAAAGTTATTTCCACTCCTGATCAAAAACGCTTCAACTCGTTGAGATAAGCACTTTTTTGAACGAATGGCTTTATCTTTTGAACCTGTGAAGGGATTTCACTAAATTTGACATATATTGTGCAGAATCATGTCCTTAACAACATATTTCAGCAGCAGAAACCAGCTTGATGAAATTCCAAAGTTATTATCACTCCTAATCAAAAACTCTTCAACTCGGTGAAATAAGCACTTTTTGAACAAATGGCTATATCTATTAAACCTGTTGCTGGATTACACTGAAGTTGAAATATATTGTGCAGAATCATGTCCTTAACAACATATTTCAACAGCAGAAACCAGATTGATGAAATTCAAAAGTTATTATCACTCCTAATCATAAACGCTTCCACTCGGTGAGATAAGTACTTTTTGAACGACTGGCTATATCTTTTGAACCTCTGAAGGGATTTCACTAAATTTGACATATATTGTGCAGAATCGTATCCTAAACAACATATTTTAACAGCAGAAACTAGCTTGATGAAATTCCAAAGTTATTTCCACTCCTAATCAAAAACGCTTCAACTTGGTGAGATAAGCACTTTTATAACAAATTGCTATATCTTTTGAACCTGTGAAGGGATTACACTGAATTTGACATATATTGTGCAGAATCAGGTCCTAAACAACATATATCAACGGCAGAAACCAGATTGATGAAATTCAAAAGTGATTTCCACTCCTGATCGAAAACGCTTCAACTCGGTGAGATAAGCACTTTTTGAA
Organism: Fistularia commersonii; assembly: GCF_037954325.1. NCBI lineage: Eukaryota > Metazoa > Chordata > Actinopteri > Syngnathiformes > Fistulariidae > Fistularia > Fistularia commersonii. The sequence goes on from NC_141315.1 coordinate 1,324,501, forward strand.
CGAATGGCTTTATCTTTTGAACCTGTGAAGGGATTTCACGAAATTTGACATATATTGTGCAGAATCATGTCCTAAGCAACATATTTCAGCAGCAGAAACCAGCCTGATGAAATTCCACAGTTATTTCCACTCCTAATCAAAAACGCTTCAACTCGGTGAGATAAGCACTTTTTTGAACGAATGGCTTTATCTTTTGAACCTGTGAAGGGATTACACTAAATTTGACATATATTGTGTAGAATCATCACCTTAACAACATATTTCAACAGCAGAAACCAGCTTGATGAAATTCCAAAGTTATTTCCACTCCTAATCAAAAACGCTTCAACTCGGTGAGTTAAGCACTTTTTGATCTTATTGCTATATCTTTTGAACTTCTCGCTGGATTACACTGAATTTGACATATATTGTGAAGAATCATGTCCTAAACAACATATTTCAGCAGCAGAAACCAGCTTGATGAAATTCCAAAGTTATTATCACTCCTAATCAAAAACGCTTCAAGTCGGTGAGTTCAGCACTTTTTGAACAAATACCTATATATTTTGAACCTGTGAAGGGATTACACTGAATTTGACATTTATTGTGCAGAATCAGGTCCTAAACAACATATTTCAACAGCAGAAACCTGCTTCATGAAATTCAAAAGTTATTTCCACTCCTGATCAAAACCGCTTCAACTCGGTGAGATAAGTACTTTTTGAACGAATGGCTATATCTTTTGAACCTGTGAAGAGATTACACTGAATTTGACATATATTGTGCAGAATCATTTCCTAAACAACATATTTCAACAGCAGAAACTAGCTTGATGAAATTCCAAAGTTATTTCCACTCCTAATCAAAAACGCTTCAACTCGGTGAGATAAGCACTTTTTGAACAAATGGCTATATCTTTTGAACCTTAGAAGGGATTACACTGAATTTGACATATATTGTGCAGAATCAGGTCCTATACAACATATTTCAACAGCAGAAACCAGCTTGATGAAATTCAAAAGTTATTTCCACTCCTGATCAAAAACGCTTCAACTCGGTGAGATAAGGACTTTTTTGAACGAATAGCTATAACTTTTGAACCTGTGAAGGGATTACACTGAATTTGACATATATTTTGCAGAATCATGTCCTAAACAACATATATCAACGGCAGAAACCAGCTTGATGAAATTCCAAAGTGATTTCCACTCCTGATCAAAAACGCTTCAACTCGGTGAGATAAGAACTTTTTTGAACGAATGGCTATATCTTTTGAACCTGTGAAGGGATTACACTAAATTTGACATATATTGTGTAGAATCATGTCCTTAACAACATATTTCAACAGCAGAAACCAGCTTGATGAAATTCAAAAGTTATTTCCACTCCTGATCAAAAACGCTTCAACTCGGTGAGATAAGGACTTTCTGAACGAATGGCTATTTTTAATTTTGTTGCTGGATTACACTGAAGTTGACATATATTGTGCAGAATCATGTCCTAAACAACATATTTCAACAGCATAAACCAGCTTGATGAAATTCCAACGGTATTTCCACTCCTAATCAAAAACGCTTCAACTCGGTGAGATAAGTACTTTTTGAACAAATGGCTATATCTTTTGAACCTGTGAAGGGATTACACTAAATTTGACATATATTGTGTAGAATCATGTCCTTAACAACATATTTCAACAGCAGAAACCAGCTTGATGAAATTCAAAAGTTATTTCCACTCCTGATCAAAAACGCTTCAACTCGGTGAGATAAGCACTTTTTGAACGAATGGCTTTATCTTTTGAACCTGTGAAGAGATTACACTGAATTTGACATATATTGTGCAGAATCATTTCCTAAACAACATATTTCAACAGCAGAAACTAGCTTGATGAAATTCCAAAGTTATTTCCACCCCTAATCAAAAACGCTTCAACTCGGTGAGATAAGTACTTTTTGAACAAATGGCTATATCTTTTGAACCTTAGAAGGGATTACACTGAATTTGACATATATTGTGCAGAATCATGCCCTAAACAACATATTTCAACAGCAGAAACCAGCTTGATGAAATTCAAAAGTGATTTCCACTCCTGATCAAAAACGCTTCAACTCGGTGAGATAAGCACTTTTTGAACGAATGGCTTTATCTTTTGAACCTGTGAAGAGATTACACTGAATTTGACATATATTGTGCAGAATCATTTCCTAAACAACATATTTCAACAGCAGAAACTAGCTTGATGAAATTCAAAAGTTATTTCCACCCCTAATCAAAAACGCTTCAACTCGGTGAGATAAGCACTTTTTGAACAAATGGCTATATCTTTTGAACCTTAGAAGGGATTACACTGAATTTGAAATATATTGTGCAGAATCAGGTCCTATACAACATATTTCAACAGCAGAAACCAGCTTGATGAAATTCAAAAGTTATTTCCACTCCTGATCAAAAACGCTTCAACTCGGTGAGATAAGGACTTTTTTGAACGAATGGCTATATCTTTTGAACCTGTGAAGGGATTACACTGAATTTGACATATATTTTGCAGAATCATGTCCTAAACAACATATATCAACGGCAGAAACCAGCTTGATGAAATTCCAAAGTGATTTCCACTCCTGATCAAAAACGCTTCAACTCGGTGAGATAAGAACTTTTTTGAACGAATGGCTATATCTTTTGAACCTGTGAAGGGATTACACTAAATTTGATATATATTGTGTAGAATCATGTCCTTAACAACATATTTCAACAGCAGAAACTAGCTTGATGAAATTCCAAAGTTATTTCCACCCCTAATCAAAAACGCTTCAACTCGGTGAGATAAGCACTTTTTGAACGAATGGCTATATCTATTAAACCTGTTGCTGGATTACACTGAAGTTGAAATATATTGTGCAGAATCATGTCCTTAACAACATATTTCAACAGCAGAAACCAGATTGATGAAATTCAAAAGTTATTATCACTCCTAATCATAAACGCTTCCACTCGGTGAGATAAGTACTTTTTGAACGACTGGCTATATCTTTTGAACCTCTGAAGGGATTTCACTAAATTTGACATATATTGTGCAGAATCATGTCCTAAACAACATATTTCAACAGCAGAAACCAGCTTGATGAAATTCAAAAGTTATTATCACTCCTAATCATTAACGCTTCAACTCGGTGAGATAAGCACTTTTTGAACGAATGGCTTTATCTTTTGACCCTGTGAAGGGATTACACTGAATTTGACATATATTGTGCAAAATCATGTCCTAAACAACATATTTCAATAGCAGAAACCTGCTTGATGAAATTCAAAAGTTATTATCACTCCTAATCATTAACGCTTCAACTCGGTGATATACGCACTTTTTGAACGAATGGCTATATCTTTTGAACCTGTGAAGGGATTACACTGAATATGACATATATTGTACAGAATCGTATCCTAAACAACATATTTTAACAGCAGAAACTAGCTTGATGAAATTCCAAAGTTATTTCCACTCCTAATCAAAAACGCTTCAACTCGGTGAGATAAGCACTTTTTGAACAAATGGCTATATCTTTTGAACCTTAGAAGGGATTACACTGAATTTGACATATATTGTGCAGAATCAGGTCCTATACAACATATTTCAACAGCAAAAACCAGCTTAATGAAATTCAAAAGTTATTTCCACTCCTGATCAAAAACGCTTCAACTCGGTGAGATAAGGACTTTCTGAACGAATGGCTATTATTAATTTTGTTGCTGGATTACACTGAAGTTGACATATATTGTGCAGAATCATGTCCTAAACAACATATTTCAACAGCAGAAACCAGCTTGATGAAATTCCAACGGTATTTCCACTCCTAATCAAAAACGCTTCAACTCGGTGAGATAAGTACTTTTTGAACAAATGGCTATATCTTTTGAACCTGTGAAGGGATTACACTGAATTTGACATATATTGTGCAGAATCATGTCCTAAGAAACATATTTCAGCAGCAGAAACCAGCTTGATGAAATTCCAAAGTTATTATCACTCCTAATCAAAAACGCTTCAACTCGGTGAGATAAGCACTTTTTGAACAAATACCTATATATTTGGCTATATGGCTATATATTTTGAACCTGTGAAGGGATTACACTGAATTTGACATATATTGTGCAGAATCATATCCTAAACAACATATTTCAACAGCAGAAACCAGCTTGATGAAATTCCAAAGTTATTTCCACTCCTGATCAAAAACGCTTCAACTCGTTGAGATAAGCACTTTTTTGAACGAATGGCTTTATCTTTTGAACCTGTGAAGGGATTTCACTAAATTTGACATATATTGTGCAGAATCATGTCCTTAACAACATATTTCAGCAGCAGAAAGCAGCTTGATGAAATTCCAAAGTTATTATCACTCCTAATCAAAAACTCTTCAACTCGGTGAGATAAGCACTTTTTGAACAAATGGCTATATCTATTAAACCTGTTGCTGGATTACACTGAAGTTGAAATATATTGTGCAGAATCATGTCCTTAACAACATATTTCAACAGCAGAAACCAGATTGATGAAATTCAAAAGTTATTATCACTCCTAATCATAAACGCTTCCACTCGGTGAGATAAGTACTTTTTGAACGACTGGCTATATCTTTTGAACCTCTGAAGGGATTTCACTAAATTTGACATATATTGTGCAGAATCGTATCCTAAACAACATATTTTAACAGCAGAAACTAGCTTGATGAAATTCCAAAGTTATTTCCACTCCTAATCAAAAACGCTTCAACTTGGTGAGATAAGCACTTTTATAACAAATTGCTATATCTTTTGAACCTGTGAAGGGATTACACTGAATTTGACATATATTGTGCAGAATCAGGTCCTAAACAACATATATCAACGGCAGAAACCAGATTGATGAAATTCAAAAGTGATTTCCACTCCTGATCGAAAACGCTTCAACTCGGTGAGATAAGCACTTTTTGAACGAATGGCTTTATCTTTTGAACCTGTGAAGGGATTTCACGAAATTTGACATATATTGTGCAGAATCATGTCCTAAGCAACATATTTCAGCAGCAGAAACCAGCCTGATGAAATTCCACAGTTATTTCCACTCCTAATCAAAAACGCTTCAACTCGGTGAGATAAGCACTTTTTTGAACGAATGGCTTTATCTTTTGAACCTGTGAAGGGATTACACTAAATTTGACATATATTGTGTAGAATCATCACCTTAACAACATATTTCAACAGCAGAAACCAGCTTGATGAAATTCCAAAGTTATTTCCACTCCTAATCAAAAACGCTTCAACTCGGTGAGTTAAGCACTTTTTGATCTTATTGCTATATCTTTTGAACTTCTCGCTGGATTACACTGAATTTGACATATATTGTGAAGAATCATGTCCTAAACAACATATTTCAGCAGCAGAAACCAGCTTGATGAAATTCCAAAGTTATTATCACTCCTAATCAAAAACGCTTCAAGTCGGTGAGTTCAGCACTTTTTGAACAAATACCTATATATTTTGAACCTGTGAAGGGATTACACTGAATTTGACATTTATTGTGCAGAATCAGGTCCTAAACAACATATTTCAACAGCAGAAACCTGCTTCATGAAATTCAAAAGTTATTTCCACTCCTGATCAAAACCGCTTCAACTCGGTGAGATAAGTACTTTTTGAACGAATGGCTATATCTTTTGAACCTGTGAAGAGATTACACTGAATTTGACATATATTGTGCAGAATCATTTCCTAAACAACATATTTCAACAGCAGAAACCAGCTTGATGAAATTCAAAAGTTATTTCCACTCCTGATCAAAAACGCTTCAACTCGGTGAGATAAGCACTTTTTGAACGAATGGCTTTATCTTTTGAACCTGTGAAGAGATTACACTGAATTTGACATATATTGTGCAGAATCATTTCCTAAACAACATATTTCAACAGCAGAAACTAGCTTGATGAAATTCCAAAGTTATTTCCACCCCTAATCAAAAACGCTTCAACTCGGTGAGATAAGCACTTTTTGAACAAATGGCTATATCTTTTGAACCTTAGAAGGGATTACACTGAATTTGACATATATTGTGCAGAATCAGGTCCTATACAACATATTTAAACAGCAGAAACCAGCTTGATGAAATTCAAAAGTTATTTCCACTCCTGATCAAAAACGCTTCAACTCGGTGAGATAAGGACTTTTTTGAACGAATGGCTATATCTTTTGAACCTGTGAAGGGATTACACTGAATTTGACATATATTTTGCAGAATCATGTCCTAAACAACATATATCAACGGCAGAAACCAGCTTGATGAAATTCCAAAGTGATTTCCACTCCTGATCAAAAACGCTTCAACTCGGTGAGATAAGAACTTTTTTGAACGAATGGCTATATCTTTTGAACCTGTGAAGGGATTACACTAAATTTGACATATATTGTGTAGAATCATGTCCTTAACAACATATTTCAACAGCAGAAACTAGCTTGATGAAATTCCAAAGTTATTTCCACCCCTAATCAAAAACGCTTCAACTCGGTGAGATAAGCACTTTTTGAACGAATGGCTATATCTATTAAACCTGTTGCTGGATTACACTGAAGTTGAAATATATTGTGCAGAATCATGTCTCCTAACAACATATTTCAACAGCAGAAACCAGATTGATGAAATTCAAAAGTTATTATCACTCCTAATCATAAACGCTTCCACTCGGTGAGATAAGTACTTTTTGAACGACTGGCTATATCTTTTGAACCTCTGAAGGGATTTCACTAAATTTGACATATATTGTGCAGAATCATGTCCTAAACAACATATTTCAACAGCAGAAACCAGCTTGATGAAATTCAAAAGTTATTATCACTCCTAATCATTAACGCTTCAACTCGGTGAGATAAGCACTTTTTGAATGAATGGCTTTATCTTTTGAACCTGTGAAGGGATTACACTGAATTTGACATATATTGTGCAGAATCATGTCCTAAACAACATATTTAAAAAGCAGAAACCAGCTTGATGAAATTCAAAAGTTATTATCACTCCTAATCATTAACGCTTCAACTCGGTGAGATAAGTACTTTTTGAACGAATGGCTATATCTTTTGAACCTGTGAAGGGATTACACTGAATATGACATATATTGTACAGAATCGTATCCTAAACAACATATTTTAACAGCAGAAACTAGCTTGATGAAATTCCAAAGTTATTTCCACTCCTAATCAAAAACGCTTCAACTCGGTGAGATAAGCACTTTTTGAACAAATGGCTATATCTTTTGAACCTTAGAAGGGATTACACTGAATTTGACATATATTGTGCAGAATCAGGTCCTATACAACATATTTCAACAGCAGAAACCAGCTTGATGAAATTCCAAAGTTATTATCACTCCTAATCAAAAACGCTTCAACTCGGTGAGATAAGCACTTTTTGAACAAATACCTATATATTTGGCTATATGGCTATATATTTTGAACCTGTGAAGGGATTACACTGAATTTGACATATATTGTGCAGAATCATATCCTAAACAACATATTTCAACAGCAGAAACCAGCTTGATGAAATTCCAAAGTTATTTCCACTCCTGATCAAAAACGCTTCAACTCGTTGAGATAAGCACTTTTTTGAACGAATGGCTTTATCTTTTGAACCTGTGAAGGGATTTCACTAAATTTGACATATATTGTGCAGAATCATGTCCTTAACAACATATTTCAGCAGCAGAAACCAGCTTGATGAAATTCCAAAGTTATTATCACTCCTAATCAAAAACTCTTCAACTCGGTGAGATAAGCACTTTTTGAACGAATGGCTATATCTATTAAACCTGTTGCTGGATTACACTGAAGTTGAAATATATTGTGCAGAATCATGTCCTTAACAACATATTTCAACAGCAGAAACCAGATTGATGAAATTCAAAAGTTATTATCACTCCTAATCATAAACGCTTCCACTCGGTGAGATAAGTACTTTTTGAACGACTGGCTATATCTTTTGAACCTCTGAAGGGATTTCACTAAATTTGACATATATTGTGCAGAATCGTATCCTAAACAACATATTTTAACAGCAGAAACTAGCTTGATGAAATTCCAAAGTTATTTCCACTCCTAATCAAAAACGCTTCAACTTGGTGAGATAAGCACTTTTTGAACAAATTGCTATATCTTTTGAACCTTAGAAGGGATTACACTGAATTTGACATATATTGTGCAGAATCAGGTCCTATACAACATATTTCAACAGCAGAAACCAGATTGATGAAATTCAAAAGTTATTATCACTCCTAATCATAAACGCTTCCACTCGGTGAGATAAGGACTTTTTTGAACGAATGGCTATTATTAATTTTGTTGCTGGATTACACTGAAGTTGACATATATTGTGCAGAATCATGTCCTTAAACAACATATTTCAACAGCAGAAACCAGCTTGATGAAATTCCAACGGTATTTCCACTCCTAATCAAAAACGCTTCAACTCGGTGAGATAAGTACTTTTTGAACAAATGGCTATATCTTTTGAACCTGTGAAGGGATTACACTGAATTTGACATATATTGTGCAGAATCAGGTCCTAAACAACATATATCAACGGCAGAAACCAGCTTGATGAAATTCAAAAGTGATTTCCACTCCTGATCGAAAACGCTTCAACTCGGTGAGATAAGCACTTTTTGAACGAATGGCTTTATCTTTTGAACCTGTGAAGGGATTTCACGAAATTTGACATATATTGTGCAGAATCATGTCCTAAGCAACATATTTCAGCAGCAGAAACCAGCCTGATGAAATTCCACAGTTATTTCCACTCCTAATCAAAAACGCTTCAACTCGGTGAGATAAGCACTTTTTTGAACGAATGGCTATATCTTTTGAACCTGTGAAGGGATTACACTAAATTTGACATATATTGTGTAGAATCATCACCTTAACAACATATTTCAACAGCAGAAACCAGCTTGATGAAATTCCAAAGTTATTTCCACTCCTAATCAAAAACGCTTCAACTCGGTGAGTTAAGCACTTTTTGATCTTATTGCTATATCTTTTGAACTTCTCGCTGGATTACACTGAATTTGACATATATTTTGCAGAATCATGTCCTAAACAACATATTTCAGCAGCAGAAACCAGCTTGATGAAATTCCAAAGTTATTATCACTCCTAATCAAAAACGCTTCAAGTCGGTGAGTTCAGCACTTTTTGAACAAATACCTATATATTTTGAACCTGTGAAGGGATTACACTGAATTTGACATATATTGTGCAGAATCAGGTCCTAAACAACATATTTCAACAGCAGAAACCTGCTTCATGAAATTCAAAAGTTATTTCCACTCCTGATCAAAAACGCTTCAACTCGGTGAGATAAGTACTTTTTGAACGAATGGCTATATCTTTTGAACCTGTGAAGAGATTACACTGAATTTGACACATATTGTGCAGAATCATTTCCTAAACAACATATTTCAACAGCAGAAACTAGCTTGATGAAATTCCAAAGTTATTTCCACTCCTAATCAAAAACGCTTCAACTCGGTGAGATAAGCACGTTTTGAACAAATGGCTATATCTTTTGAACCTTAGAAGGGATTACACTGAATTTGACATATATTGTGCAGAATCAGGTCCTATACAACATATTTCAACAGCAGAAACCAGCTTGATGAAATTCAAAAGTTATTTCCACTCCTGATCAAAAATGTTTCAACTCGGAGAGATAAGGACTTTTTTGAACGAATGGCTATATCTTTTGAACCTGTGAAGGGATTACACTGAATTTGACATATATTTTGCAGAATCATGTCCTAAACAACATATATCAACGGCAGAAACCAGCTTGATGAAATTCCAAAGTGATTTCCACTCCTGATCAAAAACGCTTCAACTCGGTGAGATAAGAACTTTTTTGAACGAATGGCTATATCTTTTGAACCTGTGAAGGGATTACACTAAATTTGACATATATTGTGTAGAATCATGTCCTTAACAACATATTTCAACAGCAGAAACCAGCTTGATGAAATCCAAAAGTTATTTCCACTCCTGATCAAAAACGCTTCAACTCGGTGAGATAAGGACTTTCTGAACGAATGGCTATTTTTAATTTTGTTGCTGGATTACACTGAAGTTGACATATATTGTGCAGAATCATGTCCTAAACAACATATTTCAACAGCAGAAACCAGCTTGATGAAATTCCAAAGGTATTTCCACTCCTAATCAAAAACGCTTCAACTCGGTGAGATAAGTACTTTTTGAACAAATGGCTATATCTTTTGAACCTGTGAAGGGATTACACTAAATTTGACATATATTGTGTAGAATCATGTCCTTAACAACATATTTCAACAGCAGAAACCAGCTTGATGAAATTCAAAAGTTATTTCCACTCCTGATCAAAAACGCTTCAACTCGGTGAGATAAGGACTTTCTGAACGAATGGCTATTATTAATATTGTTGCTGGATTACACTGAAGTTGACATATATTGTGCAGAATCATGTCCTAAACAACATATTTCAACAGCAGAAACCAGCTTGATGAAATTCCAACGGTATTTCCACTCCTAATCAAAAACGCTTCAACTCGGTGAGATAAGTACTTTTTGAACAAATGGCTATATCTTTTGAACCTTAGAAGGGATTACACTGAATTTGACATATATTGTGCAGAATCATGTCCTAAACAACATATTTCAACAGCAGAAACCAGCTTGATGAAATTCAAAAGTGATTTCCACTCCTGATCAAAAACGCTTCAACTCGGTGAGATAAGCACTTTTTGAACGAATGGCTTTATCTTTTGAACCTGTGAAGAGATTACACTGAATTTGACATATATTGTGCAGAATCATTTCCTAAACAACATATTTCAACAGCAGAAACTAGCTTGATGAAATTCAAAAGTTATTTCCACCCCTAATCAAAAACGCTTCAACTCGGTGAGATAAGCACTTTTTGAACAAATGGCTATATCTTTTGAACCTTAGAAGGGATTACACTGAATTTGACATATATTGTGCAGAATCAGGTCCTATACAACATATTTCAACAGCAGAAACCAGCTTGATGAAATTCAAAAGTTATTTCCACTCCTGATCAAAAACGCTTCAACTCGGTGAGATAAGGACTTTTTTGAACGAATGGCTATCTTTTGAACCTGTGAAGGGATTACACTGAATTTGACATATATTTTGCAGAATCATGTCCTAAACAACATATATCAACGGCAGAAACCAGCTTGATGAAATTCCAAAGTGATTTCCACTCCTGATCAAAAACGCTTCAACTCGGTGAGATAAGAACTTTTTTGAACGAATGGCTACATCTTTTGAACCTGTGAAGGGATTACACTAAATTTGACATATATTGTGTAGAATCATGTCCTTAACAACATATTTCAACAGCAGAAACTAGCTTGATGAAATTCCAAAGTTATTTCCACCCCTAATCAAAAACGCTTCAACTCGGTGAGATAAGCACTTTTTGAACGAATGGCTATATCTATTAAACCTGTTGCTGGATTACACTGAAGTTGAAATATATTGTGCAGAATCATGTCCTTAACAACATATTTCAACAGCAGAAACCAGATTGATGAAATTCAAAAGTTATTATCACTCCTAATCATAAACGCTTCCACTCGGTGAGATAAGTACTTTTTGAACGACTGGCTATATCTTTTGAACCTCTGAAGGGATTTCACTAAATTTGACATATATTGTGCAGAATCATGTCCTAAACAACATATTTCAACAGCAGAAACCAGCTTGATGAAATTCAAAAGTTATTATCACTCCTAATCATTAACGCTTCAACTCGGTGAGATAAGCACTTTTTGAACGAATGGCTATATCTTTTGAACCTGTGAAGGGATTTCACTAAATTTGACATATATTGTGCAGAATCATGTCCTTAACAACCTATTTCAACAGCAGAAACCAGCTTGATGATATTCAAAAGTTATTTCCACTCCTAATCAAAAACGCTTCAACTCGGTGAGTGAAGCACTTTTTGACCTTATGGCTATATCTTTTGAACTTGTGGCTGGATTACACTGAATTTGACATATATTGTGGAGAATCATGTCCTAAACAACAAATTTCAACAGCAGAAACCAGCTTGATGAAATTCCAAAGATATTATCAGTCCTAATCAAAAACGCTTCAACGCGATGAGATAAGCACTTTTTGAACAAATGGCTATATCTTTTGAACCAGTGAAGGGATTACACCAAATTTTACATATATTGTGCAGAATCATGTCCTTAACAACATATTTCAATAGCAGAAACCAGCTTGATGATATTCAAAAGTTATTTCCACTCCTAATCAAAAACGCTTCAACTCGGTGAGTCAAGCACTTTTTGACCTTATGGCTATATCTTTTGAACTTGTGGCTGGATTACACTGAATTTGACATATATTGTGGAGAATCTTTTCCTAAACAACAAATTTCAACAGCAGAAACCAGCTTGATGAAATTCCAAAGATATTATCAGTCCTAATCAAAAACGCTTCAACGCGGTGAGATAAGCACTTTTTGAACAAATGGCTGTATCTTTTGAACCTGTGAAGGGATTACACTAAATTTTACATATATTGTGCAGAATCATGTCCTTAACAACATATTTCAATAGCAGAAACCAGCTTGATGATATTCAAAAGTTATTTCCACTCCTAATCAAAAACGCTTCAACTCGGTGAGTTAAGCACTTTTTGACCTTATAGCTATATCTTTTGAACTTCTCCCTGGATTACACTGAATTTGACATATATTGTGCAGAATCATGTCCTAAGCAACATATTTCAGCAGCAGAAACCAGCTTGATGAAATTCCAAAGTTATTATCACTCCTAATCAAAAACGCTTCAACTCGGTGAGATAAGCACTTTTTGAACAAATACCTATATATTTGGCTATATGGCTTTATCTTTTGAACCTGTGAAGGGATTTCACTAGATTTGACATACATTGTGCAGAATCATGTCCTTAACAACATATTTCAGCAGCAGAAACCAGCTTGATGAAATTCCAAAGTTATTATCACTCCTAATCAAAAACGCTTCAACTCGGTGAGATAAGCACTTTTTGAACGAATGGCTATATCTATTAAACCTGTTGCTGGATTACACTGAAGTTGAAATATATTGTGCAGAATCATGTCCTTAACAACATATTTCAACAGCAGAAACCAGATTGATGAAATTCAAAAGTTATTATCACTCCTAATCATAAACGCTTCCACTCGGTGAGATAAGTACTTTTTGAACGACTGGCTATATCTTTTGAACCTCTGAAGGGATTTCACTAAATTTGACATATATTGTGCAGAATCGTATCCTAAACAACATATTTTAACAGCAGAAACTAGCTTGATGAAATTCCAAAGTTATTTCCACTCCTAATCAAAAACGCTTCAACTTGGTGAGATAAGCACTTTTTGAACAAATGGCTATATCTTTTGAACCTGTGAAGGGATTACACTGAATTTGACATATATTGTGCAGAATCAGGTCCTAAACAACATATATCAACGGCAGAAACCAGCTTGATGAAATTCAAAAGTGATTTCCACTCCTGATCAAAAACGCTTCAACTCGGTGAGATAAGCACTTTTTGAACGAATGGCTTTATCTTTTGAACCTGTGAAGGGATTACACTGAATTTGACATATATTGTGCAGAATCATGTCCTAAACAACATATTTCAATAGCAGAAACCAGCTTGATGAAATTCAAAAGTTATTATCCCTCCTAATCATTAACGCTTCAACTCGGTGAGATAAGTACTTTTTGAACGAATGGCTATATCTTTTGAACCTGTGAAGGGATTACACTGAATATGACATATATTGTACAGAATCGTATCCTAAACAACATATTTTAACAGCAGAAACTAGCTTGATGAAATTCCAAAGTTATTTCCACTCCTAATCAAAAACGCTTCAACTCGGTGAGATAAGCACTTTTTGAACAAATGGCTATATCTTTTGAACCTTAGAAGGGATTACACTGAATTTGACATATATTGTGCAGAATCAGGTCCTATACAACAGATTTCAACAGCAAAAACCAGCTTAATGAAATTCAAAAGTTATTTCCACTCCTGATCAAAAACGCTTCAACTCGGTGAGATAAGGACTTTCTGAACGAATGGCTATTATTAATTTTGTTGCTGGATTACACTGAAGTTGACATATATTGTGCAGAATCATGTCCTAAACAACATATTTCAACAGCAGAAACCAGCTTGATGAAATTCCAACGGTATTTCCACTCCTAATCAAAAACGCTTCAACTCGGTGAGATAAGTACTTTTTGAACAAATGGCTATATCTTTTGAACCTGTGAAGGGATTACACTGAATTTGACATATATTGTGCAGAATCATGTCCTAAGCAACATATTTCAGCAGCAGAAACCAGCTTGATGAAATTCCAAAGTTATTATCACTCCTAATCAAAAACGCTTCAACTCGGTGAGATAAGCACTTTTTGAACAAATACCTATATATTTGGCTATATGGCTATATATTTTGAACCTGTGAAGGGATTTCACTAAATTTGACATATATTGTGCAGAATCATGTCCTTAACAACATATTTCAGCAGCAGAAACCAGCTTGATGAAATTCCAAAGTTATTATCACTCCTAATCAAAAACTCTTCAACTCGGTGAGATAAGCACTTTTTGAACGAATGGCTATATCTATTAAACCTGTTGCTGGATTACACTGAAGTTGAAATATATTGTGCAGAATCATGTCCTTAACAACATATTTCAACAGCAGAAACCAGATTGATGAAATTCAAAAGTTATTATCACTCCTAATCATAAACGCTTCCACTCGGTGAGATAAGTACTTTTTGAACGACTGGCTATATCTTTTGAACCTCTGAAGGGATTTCACTAAATTTGACATATATTGTGCAGAATCGTATCCTAAACAACATATTTTAACAGCAGAAACTAGCTTGATGAAATTCCAAAGTTATTTCCACTCCTAATCAAAAACGCTTCAACTTGGTGAGATAAGCACTTTTTGAACAAATGGCTATATCTTTTGAACCTTAGAAGGGATTACACTGAATTTGACATATATTGTGCAGAATCAGGTCCTATACAACATATTTCAACAGCAGAAACCAGATTGATGAAATTCAAAAGTTATTATCACTCCCAATCATAAACGCTTCCACTCGGTGAGATAAGGACTTTTTTGAACGAATGGCTATTATTAATTTTGTTGCTGGATTACACTGAAGTTGACATATATTGTGCAGAATCATGTCCTAAACAACATATTTCAACAGCAGAAACCAGCTTGATGAAATTCCAACGGTATTTCCACTCCTAATCAAAAACGCTTCAACTCGGTGAGATAAGTACTTTTTGAACAAATGGCTATATCTTTTGAACCTGTGAAGGGATTACACTGAATTTGACATATATTGTGCAGAATCAGGTCCTAAACAACATATATCAACGGCAGAAACCAGCTTGATGAAATTCAAAAGTGATTTCCACTCCTGATCGAAAACGCTTCAACTCGGTGAGATAAGCACTTTTTGAACGAATGGCTTTATCTTTTGAACCTGTGAAGGGATTTCACGAAATTTGACATATATTGTGCAGAATCATGTCCTAAGCAACATATTTCAGCAGCAGAAACCAGCCTGATGAAATTCCACAGTTATTTCCACTCCTAATCAAAAACGCTTCAACTCGGTGAGATAAGCACTTTTTTGAACGAATGGCTATATCTTTTGAACCTGTGAAGGGATTACACTAAATTTGACATATATTGTGTAGAATCATCACCTTAACAACATATTTCAACAGCAGAAACCAGCTTGATGAAATTCCAAAGTTATTTCCACTCCTGATCAAAAACGCTTCAACTCGGTGAGTTAAGCACTTTTTGATCTTATTGCTATATCTTTTGAACTTCTCGCTGGATTACACTGAATTTGACATATATTGTGCAGAATCATGTCCTAAACAACATATTTCAGAAGCAGAAACCAGCTTGATGAAATTCCAAAGTTATTATCACTCCTAATCAAAAACGCTTCAAGTCGGTGAGTTCAGCACTTTTTGAACAAATACCTATATATTTTGAACCTGTGAAGGGATTACACTGAATTTGACATATATTGTGCAGAATCAGGTCCTAAACAACATATTTCAACAGCAGAAACCTGCTTCATGAAATTCAAAAGTTATTTCCACTCCTGATCAAAAACGCTTCAACTCGGTGAGATAAGTACTTTTTGAACGAATGGCTATATCTTTTGAACCTGTGAAGAGATTACACTGAATTTGACATATATTGTGCAGAATCATTTCCTAAACAACATATTTCAACAGCAGAAACTAGCTTGATGAAATTCCAAAGTTATTTCCACTCCTAATCAAAAACGCTTCAACTCGGTGAGATAAGCACTTTTTGAACAAATGGCTATATCTTTTGAACCTTAGAAGGGATTACACTGAATTTGACATATATTGTGCAAAATCAGGTCCTATACAACATATTTCAACAGCAGAAACCAGCTTGATGAAATTCAAAAGTTATTTCCACTCCTGATCAAAAACGCTTCAACTCGGAGAGATAAGGACTTTTTTGAACGAATGGCTATATCTTTTGAACCTGTGAAGGGATTACACTGAATTTGACATATATTTTGCAGAATCATGTCCTAAACAACATATATCAACGGCAGAAACCAGCTTGATGAAATTCCAAAGTGATTTCCACTCCTGATCAAAAACGCTTCAACTCGGTGAGATAAGAACTTTTTTGAACGAATGGCTATATCTTTTGAACCTGTGAAGGGATTACACTAAATTTGACATATATTGTGTAGAATCATGTCCTTAACAACATATTTCAACAGCAGAAACCAGCTTGATGAAATTCAAAAGTTATTTCCACTCCTGATCAAAAACGCTTCAACTCGGTGAGATAAGGACTTTCTGAACGAATGGCTATTTTTAATTTTGTTGCTGGATTACACTGAAGTTGACATATATTGTGCAGAATCATGTCCTAAACAACATATTTCAACAGCAGAAACCAGCTTGATGAAATTCCAACGGTATTTCCACTCCTAATCAAAAACGCTTCAACTCGGTGAGATAAGTACTTTTTGAACAAATGGCTATATCTTTTGAACCTGTGAAGGGATTACACTAAATTTGACATATATTGTGTAGAATCATGTCCTTAACAACATATTTCAACAGCAGAAACCAGCTTGATGAAATTCAAAAGTTATTTCCACTCCTGATCAAAAACGCTTCAACTCGGTGAGATAAGGACTTTCTGAACGAATGGCTATTATTAATATTGTTGCTGGATTACACTGAAGTTGACATATATTGTGCAGAATCATGTCCTAAACAACATATTTCAACAGCAGAAACCAGCTTGATGAAATTCCAACGGTATTTCCACTCCTAATCAAAAACGCTTCAACTCGGTGAGATAAGTACTTTTTGAACAAATGGCTATATTTTTTGAACCTTAGAAGGGATTACACTGAATTTGACATATATTGTGCAGAATCATGTCCTAAACAACATATTTCAACAGCAGAAACCAGCTTGATGAAATTCAAAAGTGATTTCCACTCCTGATCAAAAACGCTTCAACTCGGTGAGATAAGCACTTTTTGAACGAATGGCTTTATCTTTTGAACCTGTGAAGAGATTACACTGAATTTGACATATATTGTGCAGAATCATTTCCTAAACAACATATTTCAACAGCAGAAACTAGCTTGATGAAATTCCAAAGTTATTTCCACCCCTAATCAAAAACGCTTCAACTCGGTGAGATAAGCACTTTTTGAACAAATGGCTATATCTTTTGAACCTTAGAAGGGATTACACTGAATTTGACATATATTGTGCAGAATCAGGTCCTATACAACATATTTCAACAGCAGAAACCAGCTTGATGAAATTCAAAAGTTATTTCCACTCCTGATCAAAAACGCTTCAACTCGGTGAGATAAGGACTTTTTTGAACGAATGGCTATATCTTTTGAACCTGTGAAGGGATTACACTGAATTTGACATATATTTTGCAGAATCATGTCCTAAACAACATATATCAACGGCAGAAACCAGCTTGATGAAATTCCAAAGTGATTTCCACTCCTGATCAAAAACGCTTCAACTTGGTGAAGTAAGAACTTTTTTCAACGAATGGCTATATCTTTTGAACCTGTGAAGGGATTACACTAAATTTGACATATATTGTGTAGAATCATGTCCTTAACAACATATTTCAACAGCAGAAACTAGCTTGATGAAATTCCAAAGTTATTTCCACCCCTAATCAAAAACGCTTCAACTCGGTGAGATAAGCACTTTTTGAACGAGTGGCTATATCTATCAAACCTGTTGCTGGATTACACTGAAGTTGAAATATATCGTGCAGAATCATGTCCTTAACAACATATTTCAACAGCAGAAACCAGATTGATGAAATTCAAAAGTTATTATCACTCCTAATCATAAACGCTTCCACTCGGTGAGATAAGTACTTTTTGAACGACTGGCTATATCTTTTGAACCTCTGAAGGGATTTCACTAAATTTGACATATATTGTGCAGAATCATGTCCTAAACAACATATTTCAACAGCAGAAACCAGCTTGATGAAATTCAAAAGTTATTATCACTCCTAATCATTAACGCTTCAACTCGGTGAGATAAGTACTTTTTGAACGAATGGCTATATCTTTTGAACCTGTGAAGGGATTACACTGAATATGACATATATTGTACAGAATCGTATCCTAAACAACATATTTTAACAGCAGAAACTAGCTTGATGAAATTCCAAAGTTATTTCCACTCCTAATCAAAAACGCTTCAACTCGGTGAGATAAGCACTTTTTGAACAATTGGCTATATCTTTTGAACCTTAGAAGAGATTACACTGAATTTGACATATATTGTGCAGAATCAAATCCTATACAACAGATTTCAACAGGAGAAACCAGCATGATGAAATTCAAAAGTGATTTCCACTCCTGATCAAAAACGCTTCAACTCGGTGAGATAAGGACTTTCTGAACGAATGGCTATTATTAATTTTGTTGCTGGATTAAACTGAAGTTGACATATATTGTGCAGAATCATGTCCTAAACAACATATTTCAACAGCAGAAACCAGCTTGATGAAATTCCAACGGTATTTCCACTCCTAATCAAAAACGCTTCAACTCGGTGTGATAAGTACTTTTTGAACAAATGGCTATATCTTTTGAACTTGTGAAGGGATTACACTGAATTAGACATATATTGTGCAGAATCATGTCCTAAACAACATATATCAACGGCAGAAACCAGCTTGATGAAATTCAAAAGTGATTTCCACTCCTGATCAAAAACGCTTCAACTCGGTGAGATAAGCACTTTTTGAACGAATGGCTTTATCTTTTGAACCTGTGAAGGTATTTCACTAAAGTTGACATATATTGTGCAGAATCATGTCCTTAACAACATATTTCAACAGCAGAAACCAGCTTGATGAAATTCAAAAGTTATTTCCACTCCTAATCAAAAACGCTTCAACTCGGTGAGTTAAGCACTTTTTGACCTTATGGCTATATCTTTTGAACTTCTCGCTGGATTGCACTGAATTTGACATATATTGTGCAGAATCATGTCCTTAACAACATATTTCAACAGCAGAAACCAGCTTGATGAAATTCAAAAGTTATTTCCACTCCTAATCAAAAACGCTTCAACTCGGTGAGATAACTACTTTTTCAAAGAATGGCTATATCTTTTGAACCTGTGAAGGGATTACACTGAATTTGACATATATTGTGGAGAATCACATCCTAAACAACATATTTCAACAGCAGAAACCAGCTTGATGAAATTCAAAAGATATTTCCACTCCTAATCAAAAACGCTTCAACTCGGTGAGATAAGGACTTTCTGAACGAATGGCTATATCTATTAAACTTGTTGCTGGATTACACTGAAGTTGACATATATTGTGCAGAATCATGTCCCAAACAAAATATTTCAACAGCAGATACCAGCTTGACGAAATTCCAAAGTTATTATCACTCCTAATCATAAACGCTGTCACTCGGTGAGATAAGCACTTTTTGAACGAATGGCTATATCTTTTGAAAATCTCGCTGGATTACACTGAATTTGACATATATTGTGCAAAATCATGTCCTAAGCAACATATTTCAACAGCAGAAACCAGCTTGATGAAATTCCAAAGTTATTATCACTCCTAATGAAAAACGCTTCAAGTCCGTGAGATAAGCACTTTTTGAACAAATGCCTATATCTTTTGAACCTGTGAAGGGATTACACTGAATTTGACATATATTGTGCAGAATCAGGTCCTAAACAACATATTTCAACAGCAGAAACCAGCTTGATGAAATTCAAAAGTTATTTCCACTCCTGATCAAAAACGCTTCAACTCGGTGAGATAAGCACTTTTTTGAACTAATGGCATTATCTTTTGAACCTGTGAAGTGATTTCACTAATTTTGACATATATTGTGCAGAATCATGTCCTTAACAACATATTTCAACAGCAGAAACCAGCTTGATGATATTCAAAAGTTATTTCCACTCCTAATCAAAAACGCTTCAACTCGGTGAGTTAAGCACTTTTTGACCTTATGGCTATATCTTTTGAACTTCTAGCTGGATTACACTGAATTTGACATATATTGTGGAGAATCATGTCCTAAACAACAAATTTCAACAGCAGAAACCAGCTTGATGAAATTCCAAAGATATTATCAGTCCTAATCAAAAACGCTTCAACGCGGTCAGATAAGCACTTTTTGAACAAATGGCTATATCTTTTGAACCTGTGAAGGGATTACACTAAATTGTACATATATTGTGCAGAATCATGTCCTTAACAACATATTTCAATAGCAGAAACCAGCTTGATGATATTCAAAAGTTATTTCCACTCCTAATCAAAAACGCTTCAACTCGGTGAGTTAAGCACTTTTTGACCTTATGGCTATATCTTTTGAACTTCTCCCTGGATTACACTGAATTTGACATATATTGTGCAGAATCATGTCCTAAGCAACATATTTCAGCAGCAGAAACCAGCTTGATGAAATTCCACAGTTATTATCACTCCTAATCAAAAACGCTTCAACTCGGTGAGATAAGCACTTTTTGAACAAATACCTATATATTTGGCTATATGGCTATATATTTTGAACCTGTGAAGGGATTACACTGAATTTGACATATATTGTGCAGAATCATATGCTAAACAACGTATTTCAACAGCAAAAACCAGCTTGATGAAATTCCAAAGTTATTTCCACTCCTGATCAAAAACGCTTCAACTCGGTGAGATAAGCACTTTTTTGAACGAATGGCTATATCTTTTGAACCTGTGAAGGGATTTCACTAAATTTGACATATATTGTGCAGAATCATGTCCTTAACAACATATTTCAGCAGCAGAAACCAGCTTGATGAAATTCCAAAATTATTATCACTCCTAATCAAAAACGCTTCAACTCGGTGAGATAAGCACTTTTTGAACGAATGGCTATATCTATTAAACCTGTTGCTGGATCACACTGAAGTTGAAATATATTGTGCAGAATCATGTCCTTAACAACATATTTCAACAGCAGAAACCAGATTGATGAAATTCAAAAGTTATTTCCACTCCTAATCAAAAACGCTTCAACTCGGTGAGATAACTACTTTTTCAACGAATGGCTGTATCTTTTGAACCTGTGAAGGGATTACACTGAATTTGACATATATTTTGGAGAATCACATCCTAAACAACATATTTCAACAGCAGAAACCAGCTTGATGAAATTCAAAAGTTATTTCCACTCCTAATCAAAAACGCTTCAACTCGGTGAGATAAGGACTTTCTGAACGAATGGCTATATCTTTTGAACTTCTTCCTGGATTACACTGAATTTGACATATATTGTGCAGAATCATGTCCTAAGCAACATATTTCAGCAGCAGAAACCAGCTTGATGAAATTCAAAAGTTATTTCCACTCCTGATCAAAAACGCTTCAACTCGGTGAGATAAGTACTTTTTTGAACGAATGGCTTTATCTTTTGAACCTGTGAAGGGATTTCACTAAATTTGACATATATTGTGCAGAATCATGTCCTTAACAACCTATTTCAACAGCAGAAACCAGCTTGATGATATTCAAAAGTTATTTCCACTCCTAATCAAAAAATGCTTCAACTCGGTGAGTCAAGCACTTTTTGACCTTATGGCTATATCTTTTGAACTTGTGGCTGGATTACACTGAATTTGACATATATTGTGGAGAATCATGTCCTAAACAACAAATTTCAACAGCAGAAACCAGCTTGATGAAATTCCAAAGATATTATCAGTCCTAATCAAAAACGCTTCAACGCGATGAGATAAGCACTTTTTGAACAAATGGCTATATCTTTTGAACCAGTGAAGGGATTACACCAAATTTTACATATATTGTGCAGAATCATGTCCTTAACAACATATTTCAATAGCAGAAACCAGCTTGATGATATTCAAAAGTTATTTCCACTCCTAATCAAAAACGCTTCAACTCGGTGAGTTAAGCACTTTTTGACCTTATAGCTATATCTTTTGAACTTATCCCTGGATTACACTGAATTTGACATATATTGTGCAGAATCATGTCCTAAGCAACATATTTCAGCAGCAGAAACCAGCTTGATGAAATTCCAAAGTTATTATCACTCCTAATCAAAAACGCTTCAACTCGGTGAGATAAGCACTTTTTGAACAAATACCTATATATTTGGCTATATGGCTTTATCTTTTGAACCTTTGAAGGGATTTCACTAAATTTGACATATATTGTGCAGAATCATGTCCTTAACAACATATTTCAGCAGCAGAAACCAGCTTGATGAAATTCCAAAGTTATTATCACTCCTAATCAAAAACGCTTCAACTCGGTGAGATAAGCACTTTTTGAACGAATGGCTATATCTATTAAACCTGTTGCTGGATTACACTGAAGTTGAAATATATTGTGCAGAATCATGTCCTTCACAACATATTTCAACAGCAGAAACCAGATTGATGAAATTCAAAAGTTATTATCACTCCTAATCATAAACGCTTCCACTCGGTGAGATAAGTACTTTTTGAACGAATGGCTATATCTTTTGAACCTCTGAAGGGATTTCACTAAATTTGGCATATATTGTGCAGAATCATGTCCGAAACAACATATTTCAATAGCAGAAACCAGCTTGATGAAATTCAAAAGTTATTATCACTCCTAATCATTAACGCTTCAACTCGGTGAGATATGTACTTTTTGAACGAATGGCTATATCTTTTGAACCTGTGAAGGGATTACACTGAATATGACATATATTGTACAGAATCGTATCCTAAACAACATATTTTAACAGCAGAAACTAGCTTGATGAAATTCCAAAGTTATTTCCACTCCTAATCAAAAACGCTTCAACTCGGTGAGATAAGCACTTTTTGAACAAATGGCTATATCTTTTGAACCTTAGAAGGGATTACACTGAATTTGACATATATTGTGCAGAATCAGGTCCTATACAACAGATTTCAACAGCAGAAACCAGCTTGATGAAATTCAAAAGTTATTTCCACTCCTGATCAAAAACGCTTCAACTCGGTGAGATAAGGACTTTCTGAACGAATGGCTATTATTAATTTTGTTGCTGGATTACACTGAAGTTGACATATATTGTGCAGAATCATGTCCTAAACAACATATTTCAACAGCAGAAACCAGCTTGATGAAATTCCAACGGTATTTCCACTCCTAATCAAAAACGCTTCAACTCGGTGAGATAAGTACTTTTTGAACAAATGGCTATATCTTTTGAACCTGTGAAGGGATTACACTGAATTTGACATATATTGTGCAGAATCATGTCCTAAGCAACATATTTCAGCAGCAGAAACCAGCTTGATGAAATTCCAAAGTTATTATCACTCCTAATCAAAAACGCTTCAACTCGGTGAGATAAGCACTTTTTGAACGAATGGCTATATCTATTAAACCTGTTGCTGGATTACACTGAAGTTGAAATATATTGTGCAGAATCATGTCCTTAACAACATATTTCAACAGCAGAAACCAGATTGATGAAATTCAAAAGTTATTTCCACTCCTAATCAAAAACGCTTCAACTCGGTGAGATAACTACTTTTTCAACGAATGGCTGTATCTTTTGAACCTGTGAAGGGATTACACTGAATTTGACATATATTGTGGAGAATCACATCCTAAACAACATATTTCAACAGCAGAAACCAGCTTGATGAAATTCAAAAGTTATTTCCACTCCTAATCAAAAACGCTTCAACTCGGTGAGATAAGGACTTTCTGAACGAATGGCTATATCTTTTGAACTTCTCCCTGGATTACACTGAATTTGACATATATTGTGCAGAATCATGTCCTAAGCAACATATTTCAGCAGCAGAAACCAGCTTGATGAAATTCAAAAGTTATTTCCACTCCTGATCAAAAACGCTTCAACTCGGTGAGATAAGTACTTTTTTGAACGAATGGCTTTATCTTTTGAACCTGTGAAGGGATTTCACTAAATTTGACATATATTGTGCAGAATCATGTCTTTAACAACCTATTTCAACAGCAGAAACCAGCTTGATGATATTCAAAAGTTATTTCCACTCCTAATCAAAAACGCTTCAACTCGGTGAGTCAAGCACTTTTTGACCTTATGGCTATATCTTTTGAACTTGTGGCTGGATTACACTGAATTTGACATATATTGTGGAGAATCATGTCCTAAACAACAAATTTCAATAGCAGAAACCAGCTTGATGATATTCAAAAGTTATTTCCACTCCTAATCAAAAACGCTTCAACTCGGTGAGTTAAGCACTTTTTGACCTTATAGCTATATCTTTTGAACTTCTCCCTGGATTACACTGAATTTGACATATATTGTGCAGAATCATGTCCTAAGCAACATATTTCAGCAGCATAAACCAGCTTGATGAAATTCCAAAGTTATTATCACTCCTAATCAAAAACGCTTCAACTCGGTGAGATAAGCACTTTTTGAACAAATACCTATATATTTGGCTATATGGCTTTATCTTTTGAACCTGAGAAGGGATTTCACTAAATTTGACATATATTGTGCAGAATCATGTCCTTAACAACATATTTCAGCAGCAGAAACCAGCTTGATGAAATTCCAAAGTTATTATCACTCCTAATCAAAAACGCTTCAACTCGGTGAGATAAGCACTTTTTGAACGAATGGCTATATCTATTAAACCTGTTGCTGGAATACACTGAAGTTGAAATATATTGTGCAGAATCATGTCCTTAACAACATATTTCAACAGCAGAAACCAGCTTGATGAAATTCAAAAGTTATTTCCACTCCTAATCAAAAACGCTTCAACTCGGTGAGATAAGGACTTTCTGAACGAATGGCTATATCTTTTGAACTTCTCCCTGGATTACACTGAATTTGACATATATTGTGCAGAATCATGTCCTAAGCAACATATTTCAGCAGCAGAAACCAGCTTGATGAAATTCAAAAGTTATTTCCACTCCTGATCAAAAACGCTTCAACTCGGTGAGATAAGTACTTTTTTGAACGAATGGCTTTATCTTTTGAACCTGTGAAGGGATTTCACTAAATTTGACATATATTGTGCAGAATCATGTCCTTAACAACCTATTTCAACAGCAGGAACCAGCTTGATGATATTCAAAAGTTATTTCCACTCCTAATCAAAAACGCTTCAACTCGGTGAGTCAAGCACTTTTTGACCTTATGGCTATATCTTTTGAACTTGTGGCTGGATTACACTGAATTTGACATATATTGTGGAGAATCATGTCCTAAACAACAAATTTCAATAGCAGAAACCAGCTTGATGATATTCAAAAGTTATTTCCACTCCTAATCAAAAACGCTTCAACTCGGTGAGTTAAGCACTTTTTGACCTTATAGCTATATCTTTTGAACTTCTCCCTGGATTACACTGAATTTGACATATATTGTGCAGAATCATGTCCTAAGCAACATATTTCAGCAGCAGAAACCAGCTTGATGAAATTCCAAAGTTATTATCACTCCTAATCAAAAACGCTTCAACTCGGTGAGATAAGCACTTTTTGAACAAATACCTATATATATGGCTATATGGCTTTATCTTTTGAACCTGTGAAGGGATTTCACTAAATTTGACATATATTGTGCAGAATCATTTCCTTAACAACATATTTCAGCAGCAGAAACCAGCTTGATGAAATTCCAAAGTTATTATCACTCCTAATCAAAAACGCTTCAACTCGGTGAGATAAGCACTTTTTGAACAAATACCTATATATTTGGCTATATGGCTTTATTTTTTGAACCTTTGAAGGGATTTCACTAAATTTGACATATATTGTGCAGAATCATGTCCTTAACAACATATTTCAGCAGCAGAAACCAGCTTGATGAAATTCCAAAGTTATTATCACTCCTAATCAAAAACGCTTCAACTCGGTGAGATAAGCACTTT
Source organism: Fistularia commersonii (assembly GCF_037954325.1). Lineage (NCBI taxonomy): Eukaryota > Metazoa > Chordata > Actinopteri > Syngnathiformes > Fistulariidae > Fistularia > Fistularia commersonii. The sequence goes on from NC_141315.1 coordinate 1,351,071, forward strand.
TTGAACGAATGGCTATATCTATTAAACCTGTTGCTGGATTACACTGAAGTTGAAATATATTGTGCAGAATCATGTCCTTCACAACATATTTCAACAGCAGAAACCAGATTGATGAAATTCAAAAGTTATTATCACTCCTAATCATAAACGCTTCCACTCGGTGAGATAAGTACTTTTTGAACGAATGGCTATATCTTTTGAACCTCTGAAGGGATTTCACTAAATTTGACATATATTGTGCAGAATCATGTCCGAAACAACATATTTCAATAGCAGAAACCAGCTTGATGAAATTCAAAAGTTATTATCACTCCTAATCATTAACGCTTCAACTCGGTGAGATATGTACTTTTTGAACGAATGGCTATATCTTTTGAACCTGTGAAGGGATTACACTGAATATGACATATATTGTACAGAATCGTATCCTAAACAACATATTTTAACAGCAGAAACTAGCTTGATGAAATTCCAAAGTTATTTCCACTCCTAATCAAAAACGCTTCAACTCGGTGAGATAAGCACTTTTTGAACAAATGGCTATATCTTTTGAACCTTAGAAGGGATTACACTGAATTTGACATATATTGTGCAGAATCAGGTCCTATACAACAGATTTCAACAGCAGAAACCAGCTTGATGAAATTCAAAAGTTATTTCCACTCCTGATCAAAAACGCTTCAACTCGGTGAGATAAGGACTTTCTGAACGAATGGCTATTATTAATTTTGTTGCTGGATTACACTGAAGTTGACATATATTGTGCAGAATCATGTCCTAAACAACATATTTCAACAGCAGAAACCAGCTTGATGAAATTCCAACGGTATTTCCACTCCTAATCAAAAACGCTTCAACTCGGTGAGATAAGTACTTTTTGAACAAATGGCTATATCTTTTGAACCTGTGAAGGGATTACACTGAATTTGACATATATTGTGCAGAATCATGTCCTAAGCAACATATTTCAGCAGCAGAAACCAGCTTGATGAAATTCCAAAGTTATTATCACTCCTAATCAAAAACGCTTCAACTCGGTGAGATAAGCACTTTTTGAACGAATGGCTATATCTATTAAACCTGTTGCTGGATTACACTGAAGTTGAAATATATTGTGCAGAATCATGTCCTTAACAACATATTTCAACAGCAGAAACCAGATTGATGAAATTCAAAAGTTATTTCCACTCCTAATCAAAAACGCTTCAACTCGGTGAGATAACTACTTTTTCAACGAATGGCTGTATCTTTTGAACCTGTGAAGGGATTACACTGAATTTGACATATATTGTGGAGAATCACATCCTAAACAACATATTTCAACAGCAGAAACCAGCTTGATGAAATTCAAAAGTTATTTCCACTCCTAATCAAAAACGCTTCAACTCGGTGAGATAAGGACTTTCTGAACGAATGGCTATATCTTTTGAACTTCTCCCTGGATTACACTGAATTTGACATATATTGTGCAGAATCATGTCCTAAGCAACATATTTCAGCAGCAGAAACCAGCTTGATGAAATTCAAAAGTTATTTCCACTCCTGATCAAAAACGCTTCAACTCGGTGAGATAAGTACTTTTTTGAACGAATGGCTTTATCTTTTGAACCTGTGAAGGGATTTCACTAAATTTGACATATATTGTGCAGAATCATGTCTTTAACAACCTATTTCAACAGCAGAAACCAGCTTGATGATATTCAAAAGTTATTTCCACTCCTAATCAAAAACGCTTCAACTCGGTGAGTCAAGCACTTTTTGACCTTATGGCTATATCTTTTGAACTTGTGGCTGGATTACACTGAATTTGACATATATTGTGGAGAATCATGTCCTAAACAACAAATTTCAATAGCAGAAACCAGCTTGATGATATTCAAAAGTTATTTCCACTCCTAATCAAAAACGCTTCAACTCGGTGAGTTAAGCACTTTTTGACCTTATAGCTATATCTTTTGAACTTCTCCCTGGATTACACTGAATTTGACATATATTGTGCAGAATCATGTCCTAAGCAACATATTTCAGCAGCATAAACCAGCTTGATGAAATTCCAAAGTTATTATCACTCCTAATCAAAAACGCTTCAACTCGGTGAGATAAGCACTTTTTGAACAAATACCTATATATTTGGCTATATGGCTTTATCTTTTGAACCTGTGAAGGGATTTCACTAAATTTGACATATATTGTGCAGAATCATGTCCTTAACAACATATTTCAGCAGCAGAAACCAGCTTGATGAAATTCCAAAGTTATTATCACTCCTAATCAAAAACGCTTCAACTCGGTGAGATAAGCACTTTTTGAACGAATGGCTATATCTATTAAACCTGTTGCTGGAATACACTGAAGTTGAAATATATTGTGCAGAATCATGTCCTTAACAACATATTTCAACAGCAGAAACCAGCTTGATGAAATTCAAAAGTTATTTCCACTCCTAATCAAAAACGCTTCAACTCGGTGAGATAAGGACTTTCTGAACGAATGGCTATATCTTTTGAACTTCTCCCTGGATTACACTGAATTTGACATATATTGTGCAGAATCATGTCCTAAGCAACATATTTCAGCAGCAGAAACCAGCTTGATGAAATTCAAAAGTTATTTCCACTCCTGATCAAAAACGCTTCAACTCGGTGAGATAAGTACTTTTTTGAACGAATGGCTTTATCTTTTGAACCTGTGAAGGGATTTCACTAAATTTGACATATATTGTGCAGAATCATGTCCTTAACAACCTATTTCAACAGCAGGAACCAGCTTGATGATATTCAAAAGTTATTTCCACTCCTAATCAAAAACGCTTCAACTCGGTGAGTCAAGCACTTTTTGACCTTATGGCTATATCTTTTGAACTTGTGGCTGGATTACACTGAATTTGACATATATTGTGGAGAATCATGTCCTAAACAACAAATTTCAATAGCAGAAACCAGCTTGATGATATTCAAAAGTTATTTCCACTCCTAATCAAAAACGCTTCAACTCGGTGAGTTAAGCACTTTTTGACCTTATAGCTATATCTTTTGAACTTCTCCCTGGATTACACTGAATTTGACATATATTGTGCAGAATCATGTCCTAAGCAACATATTTCAGCAGCAGAAACCAGCTTGATGAAATTCCAAAGTTATTATCACTCCTAATCAAAAACGCTTCAACTCGGTGAGATAAGCACTTTTTGAACAAATACCTATATATATGGCTATATGGCTTTATCTTTTGAACCTGTGAAGGGATTTCACTAAATTTGACATATATTGTGCAGAATCATTTCCTTAACAACATATTTCAGCAGCAGAAACCAGCTTGATGAAATTCCAAAGTTATTATCACTCCTAATCAAAAACGCTTCAACTCGGTGAGATAAGCACTTTTTGAACAAATACCTATATATTTGGCTATATGGCTTTATCTTTTGAACCTGTGAAGGGATTTCACTAAATTTGACATATATTGTGCAGAATCATTTCCTTAACAACATATTTCAGCAGCAGAAACCAGCTTGATGAAATTCCAAAGTTATTATCACTCCTAATCAAAAACGCTTCAACTCGGTGAGATAAGCACTTTTTGAACGAATGGCTATATCTATTAAACCTGTTGCTGGATTACACTGAAGTTGAAATATATTGTGCAGAATCATGTCCTTAACAACATATTTCAACAGCAGAAACCAGATTGATGAAATTCAAAAGTTATTATCACTCCTAATCATAAACGCTTCCACTCGGTGAGATAAGTACTTTTTGAACGACTGGCTATATCTTTTGAACCTCTGAAGGGATTTCACTAAATTTGACATATATTGTGCAGAATCATGTCCGAAACAACATATTTCAATAGCAGAAACCAGCTTGATGAAATTCAAAAGTTATTATCACTCCTAATCATAAACGCTTCAACTCGGTGAGATATGTACTTTTTGAACGAATGGCTATATCTTTTGAACCTGTGAAGGGATTACACTGAATATGACATATATTGTACAGAATCGTATCCTAAACAACATATTTTAACAGCAGAAACTAGCTTGATGAAATTCCAAAGTTATTTCCACTCCTAATCAAAAACGCTTCAACTCGGTGAGATAAGGACTTTCTGAACGAATGGCTATTATTAATTTTGTTGCTGGATTACACTGAAGTTGACATATATTGTGCAGAATCATGTCCTAAACAACATATTTCAACAGCAGAAACCAGCTTGATGAAATTCCAACGGTATTTCCACTCCTAATCAAAAACGCTTCAACTCGGTGAGATAAGTACTTTTTGAACAAATGGCTATATCTTTTGAACCTGTGAAGGGATTACACTGAATTTGACATATATTGTGCAGAATCATGTCCTAAGCAACATATTTCAGCAGCAGAAACCAGCTTGATGAAATTCCAAAGTTATTATCACTCCTAATCAAAAACGCTTCAACTCGGTGAGATAAGCACTTTTTGAACGAATGGCTATATCTATTAAACCTGTTGCTGGATTACACTGAAGTTGAAATATATTGTGCAGAATCATGTCCTTAACAACATATTTCAACAGCAGAAACCAGATTGATGAAATTCAAAAGTTATTTCCACTCCTAATCAAAAACGCTTCAACTCGGTGAGATAACTACTTTTTCAACGAATGGCTGTATCTTTTGAACCTGTGAAGGGATTACACTGAATTTGACATATATTGTGGAGAATCACATCCTAAACAACATATTTCAACAGCAGAAACCAGCTTGATGAAATTCAAAAGTTATTTCCACTCCTAATCAAAAACGCTTCAACTCGGTGAGATAAGGAATTTCTGAACGAATGGCTATATCTTTTGAACTTCTCCCTGGATTACACTGAATTTGACATATATTGTGCAGAATCATGTCCTAAGCAACATATTTCAGCAGCAGAAACCAGCTTGATGAAATTCAAAAGTTATTTCCACTCATGATCAAAAACGCTTCAACTCGGTGAGATAAGTACTTTTTTGAACGAATGGCTTTATCTTTTGAACATGTGAAGGGATTTCACTAAATTTGACATATATTGTGCAGAATCATGTCCTTAACAACCTATTTCAACAGCACAAACCAGCTTGATGATATTCAAAAGTTATTTCCACTCCTAATCAAAAACGCTTCAACTCGGTTAGTCAAGCACTTTTTGACCTTATGGCTATATCTTTTGAACTTGTGGCTGGATTACACTGAATTTGACATATATTGTGGAGAATCATGTCCTAAACAACATATTTCAACAGCAGAAACCAGCTTGATGAAATTCCAAAGATATTATCAGTCCTAATCAAAAACGCTTCAACGCGGTGAGATAAGCACTTTTTGAACAAATGGCTATATCTTTTGAACCTGTGAAGGGATTACACTAAATTTTACATATATTGTGAAGAATCATGTCCTTAACAACATATTTCAATAGCAGAAACCAGCTTGATGATATTCAAAAGTTATTTCCACTCCTAATCAAAAACGCTTCAACTCGGTGAGTTAAGCACTTTTTGACCTTATAGCTATATCTTTTGAACTTCTCCCTGGATTACACTGAATTTGACATATATTGTGCAGAATCATGTCCTAAGCAACATATTTCAGCAGCAGAAACCAGCTTGATGAAATTCCAAAGTTATTATCACTCCTAATCAAAAACGCTTCAACTCGGTGAGATAAGCACTTTTTGAACAAATACCTATATATATGGCTATATGGCTTTATCTTTTGAACCTGTGAAGGGATTTCACTAAATTTGACATATATTGTGCAGAATCATTTCCTTAACAACATATTTCAGCAGCAGAAACCAGCTTGATGAAATTCCAAAGTTATTATCACTCCTAATCAAAAACGCTTCAACTCGGTGAGATAAGCACTTTTTGAACAAATACCTATATATTTGGCTATATGGCTTTATCTTTTGAACCTGTGAAGGGATTTCACTAAATTTGAAATATATTTTGCAGAATCATTTCCTTAACAACATATTTCAGCAGCAGAAACCAGCTTGATGAAATTCCAAAGTTATTATCACTCCTAATCAAAAACGCTTCAACTCGGTGAGATAAGCACTTTTTGAACGAATGGCTATATCTATTAAACCTGTTGCTGGATTACACTGAAGTTGAAATATATTGTGCAGAATCATGTCCTTAACAACATATTTCAACAGCAGAAACCAGATTGATGAAATTCAAAAGTTATTATCACTCCTAATCATAAACGCTTCCACTCGGTGAGATAAGTACTTTTTGAACGAATGGCTATATCTTTTGAACCTGTGAAGGGATTACACTGAATATGACATATATTGTACAGAATCGTATCCTAAACAACATATTTTAACAGCAGAAACTAGCTTGATGAAATTCCAAAGTTATTTCCACTCCTAATCAAAAACGCTTCAACTCGGTGAGATAAGGACTTTCTGAACGAATGGCTATTATTAATTTTGTTGCTGGATTACACTGAAGTTGACATATATTGTGCAGAATCATGTCCTAAACAACATATTTCAACAGCAGAAACCAGCTTGATGAAATTCCAACGGTATTTCCACTCCTAATCAAAAACGCTTCAACTCGGTGAGATAAGTACTTTTTGAACAAATGGCTATATCTTTTGAACCTGTGAAGGGATTACACTGAATTTGACATATATTGTGCAGAATCATGTCCTAAGCAACATATTTCAGCAGCAGAAACCAGCTTGATGAAATTCCAAAGTTATTATCACTTCTAATCAAAAACGCTTCAACTCGGTGAGATAAGCACTTTTTGAACGAATGGCTATATCTATTAAACCTGTTGCTGGATTACACTGAAGTTGAAATATATTGTGCAGAATCATGTCCTTAACAACATATTTCAACAGCAGAAACCAGATTGATGAAATTCAAAAGTTATTTCCACTCCTAATCAAAAACGCTTCAACTCGGTGAGATAACTACTTTTTCAACGAATGGCTGTATCTTTTGAACCTGTGAAGGGATTACACTGAATTTGACATATATTGTGGAGAATCACATCCTAAACAACATATTTCAACAGCAGAAACCAGCTTGATGAAATTCAAAAGTTATTTCCACTCCTAATCAAAAACGCTTCAACTCGGTGAGATAAGGACTTTCTGAACGAATGGCTATATCTTTTGAACTTCTCCCTGGATTACACTGAATTTGACATATATTGTGCAGAATCATGTCCTAAGCAACATATTTCAGCAGCAGAAACCAGCTTGATGAAATTCAAAAGTTATTTCCACTCCTGATCAAAAACGCTTCAACTCGGTGAGATAAGTACTTTTTTGAACGAATGGCTTTATCTTTTGAACCTGTGAAGGGATTTCACTAAATTTGACATATATTGTGCAGAATCATGTCCTTAACAACCTATTTCAACAGCACAAACCAGCTTGATGATATTCAAAAGTTATTTCCACTCCTAATCAAAAACGCTTCAACTCGGTGAGTCAAGCACTTTTTGACCTTATGGCTATATCTTTTGAACTTGTGGCTGGATTACACTGAATTTGACATATATTGTGGAGAATCATGTCCTAAACAACAAATTTCAACAGCAGAAACCAGCTTGATGAAATTCCAAAGATATTATCAGTCCTAATCAAAAACGCTTCAACGCGGTGAGATAAGCACTTTTTGAACAAATGGCTATATCTTTTGAACCTGTGAAGGGATTACACTAAATTTTACATATATTGTGAAGAATCATGTCCTTAACAACATATTTCAATAGCAGAAACCAGCTTGATGATATTCAAAAGTTATTTCCACTCCTAATCAAAAACGCTTCAACTCGGTGAGTTAAGCACTTTTTGACCTTATAGCTATATCTTTTGAACTTCTCCCTGGATTACACTGAATTTGACATATATTGTGCAGAATCATGTCCTAAGCAACATATTTCAGCAGCAGAAACCAGCTTGATGAAATTCCAAAGTTATTATCACTCCTAATCAAAAACGCTTCAACTCGGTGAGATAAGGACTTTTTGAACGAATGGCTATATCTATTAAACCTGTTGCTGGATTACACTGAAGTTGAAATATATTGTGCAGAATCATGTCCTTAACAACAAATTTCAACAGCAGAAACCAGATTGATGAAATTCAAAAGTTATTATCACTACTAATCATAAACGCTTCCACTCGGTGAGATAAGTACTTTTTGAACGACTGGCTATATCTTTTGAACCTCTGAAGGGATTTCACTAAATTTGACATATATTGTGCAGAATCGTATCCTAAACAACATATTTTAACAGCAGAAACTAGCTTGATGAAATTCCAAAGTTATTTCCACTCCTAATCATTAACGCTTCAACTCGGTGAGATAAGCACTTTTTGAACAAATGGCTATATCTTTTTAACCTTAAAAGGGATTACACTGAATTTGACATATATTGTGCAGAATCAGGTCCTATACAACAGATTTCAACAGCAGAAACCAGCTTTATGAAATTCAAAAGTTATTTCCACTCCTGATCAAAAACGCTTCAACTCGGTGAGATAAGGACTTTCTGAACGAATGGCTATTATTAATTTTGTTGCTGGATTACACTGAAGTTGACATATATTGTGCAGAATCATGTCTTAAACAACATATTTCAACAGCAGAAACCAGCTTGATGAAATTCCAACGGTATTTCCACTCCTAATCAAAAACGCTTCAACTCGGTGAGATAAGTACTTTTTGAACAAATGGCTATATCTTTTGAACCTGTGAAGGGATTACACTGAATTTGACATATATTGTGCAGAATCATGTCCTAAGCAACATATTTCAGCAGCAGAAACCAGCTTGATGAAATTCCAAAGTTATTATCACTCCTAATCAAAAACGCTTCAACTCGGTGAGATAAGCACTTTTTGAACAAATACCTATATATTTGGCTATATGGCTATATATTTTGAACCTGTGAAGGGATTACACTGAATTTGACATATATTGTGCAGAATCATATCCTAAACAACATATTTCAACAGCAGAAACCAGCTTGATGAAATTCCAAAGTTATTTCCACTCCTGATCAAAAACGCTTCAACTCGTTGAGATAAGCACTTTTTTGAACGAATGGCTTTATCTTTTGAACCTGTGAAGGGATTTCACTAAATTTGACATATATTGTGCAGAATCATGTCCTTAACAACATATTTCAGCAGCAGAAACCAGCTTGATGAAATTCCAAAGTTATTATCACTCCTAATCAAAAACTCTTCAACTCGGTGAGATAAGCACTTTTTGAACGAATGGCTATATCTATTAAACCTGTTGCTGGATTACACTGAAGTTGAAATATATTGTGCAGAATCATGTCCTTAACAACATATTTCATCAGCAGAAACCAGATTGATGAAATTCAAAAGTTATTATCACTCCTAATCATAAACGCTTCCACTCGGTGAGATAAGTACTTTTTGAACGACTGGCTATATCTTTTGAACCTCTGAAGGGATTTCACTAAATTTGACATATATTGTGCAGAATCGTATCCTAAACAACATATTTTAACAGCAGAAACTAGCTTGATGAAATTCCAAAGTTATTTCCACTCCTAATCAAAAATGCTTCAACTTGGTGAGATAAGCACTTTTTGAACAAATGGCTATATCTTTTGAACCTCTGAAGGGATTTCACTAAATTTGACATATATTGTGCAGAATCATGTCCGAAACAACATATTTCAATAGCAGAAACCAGCTTGATGAAATTCAAAAGTTATTATCACTCCTAATCATTAACGCTTCAACTCGGTGAGATATGTACTTTTTGAACGAATGGCTATATCTTTTGAACCTGTGAAGGGATTACACTGAATATGACATATTGTACAGAATCGTATCCTAAACAACATATTTTAACAGCAGAAACTAGCTTGATGAAATTCCAAAGTTATTTCCACTCCTAATCAAAAACGCTTCAACTCGGTGAGATAAGCACTTTTTGAACAAATGGCTATATCTTTTGAACCTTAGAAGGGATTACACTGAATTTGACATATATTGTGCAGAATCAGGTCCTATACAACAGATTTCAACAGCAGAAACCAGCTTTATGAAATTCAAAAGTTATTTCCACTCCTGATCAAAAACGCTTCAACTCGGTGAGATAAGGACTTTCTGAACGAATGGCTATTATTAATTTTGTTGCTGGATTACACTGAAGTTGACATATATTGTGCAGAATCATGTCCTAAACAACATATTTCAACAGCAGAAACCAGCTTGATGAAATTCCAACGGTATTTCCACTCCTAATCAAAAACGCTTCAACTCGGTGAGATAAGTACTTTTTGAACAAATGGCTATATCTTTTGAACCTGTGAAGGGATTACACTGAATTTGACATATATTGTGCAGAATCATGTCCTAAGCAACATATTTCAGCAGCAGAAACCAGCTTGATGAAATTCCAAAGTTATTATCACTCCTAATCAAAAACGCTTCAACTCGGTGAGATAAGTACTTTTTGAACAAATGGCTATATCTTTTGAACCTGTGAAGGGATTACACTGAAGTTGAAATATATTGTGCAGAATCATGTCCTTAACAACATATTTCTGCAGCAGAAACCAGATTGATGAAATTCAAAAGTTATTTCCACTCCTAATCAAAAACGCTTCAACTCGGTGAGATAACTACTTTTTCAACGAATGGCTGTATCTTTTGAACCTGTGAAGGGATTACACTGAATTTGACATATATTGTGGAGAATCACATCCTAAACAACATATTTCAACAGCAGAAACCAGCTTGATGAAATTCAAAAGTTATTTCCACTCCTAATCAAAAACGCTTCAACTCGGTGAGATAAGGACTTTCTGAACGAATGGCTATATCTTTTGAACTTCTCCCTGGATTACACTGAATTTGACATATATTTTGCAGAATCATGTCCTAAGCAACATATTTCAGCAGCAGAAACCAGCTTGATGAAATTCAAAAGTTATTTCCACTCCTGATCAAAAACGCTTCAACTCGGTGAGATAAGTACTTTTTTGAACGAATGGCTTTATCTTTTGAACCTGTGAAGGGATTTCACTAAATTTGACATATATTGTGCAGGATCATGTCCTTAACAACCTATTTCAACAGCAGAAACCAGCTTGATGATATTCAAAAGTTATTTCCACTCCTAATCAAAAACGCTTCAACTCGGTGAGTCAAGCACTTTTTGACCTTATGGCTATATCTTTTGAACTTGTGGCTGGATTACACTGAATTTGACATATATTGTGGAGAATCATGTCCTAAACAACAAATTTCAATAGCAGAAACCAGCTTGATGATATTCAAAAGTTATTTCCACTCCTAATCAAAAACGCTTCAACTCGGTGAGTCAAGCACTTTTTGACCTTATAGCTATATCTTTTGAACTTCTCCCTGGATTACACTGAATTTGACATATATTGTGCAGAATCATGTCCTAAGCAACATATTTCAGCAGCATAAACCAGCTTGATGAAATTCCAAAGTTATTATCACTCCTAATCAAAAACGCTTCAACTCGGTGAGATAAGCACTTTTTGAACAAATACCTATATATTTGGCTATATGGCTTTATCTTTTGAACCTGTGAAGGGATTTCACTAAATTTGACATATATTGTGCAGAATCATGTCCTTAACAACATATTTCAGCAGCAGAAACCAGCTTGATGAAATTCCAAAGTTATTATCACTCCTAATCAAAAACGCTTCAACTCGGTGAGATAAGCACTTTTTGAACGAATGGCTATATCTATTAAACCTGTTGCTGGATTACACTGAAGTTGAAATATATTGTGCAGAATCATGTCCTTAACAACATATTTCAACAGCAGAAACCAGATTGATGAAATTCAAAAGTTATTTCCACTCCTAATCAAAAACGCTTCAACTCGGTGAGATAAGGACTTTCTGAACGAATGGCTATATCTTTTGAACTTCTCCCTGGATTACACTGAATTTGACATATATTGTGCAGAATCATGTCCTAAGCAACATATTTCAGCAGCAGAAACCAGCTTGATGACATTCAAAAGTTATTTCCACTCCTGATCAAAAACGCTTCAACTCGGTGAGATAAGTACTTTTTTGAACGAATGGCTTTATCTTTTGAACCTGTGAAGGGATTTCACTAAATTTGACATATATTGTGCAGAATCATGTCCTTAACAACCTATTTCAACAGCAGAAACCAGCTTGATGATATTCAAAAGTTATTTCCACTCCTAATCAAAAACGCTTCAACTCGGTGAGTCAAGCACTTTTTGACCTTATGGCTATATCTTTTGAACTTGTGGCTGGATTACACTGAATTTGACATATATTGTGGAGAATCATGTCCTAAACAACAAATTTCAACAGCAGAAGCCAGCTTGATGAAATTCCAAAGATACTATCAGTCCTAATCAAAAACGCTTCAACGCGGTGAGATAAGCACTTTTTGAACAAATGGCTATATCTTTTGAACCTGTGAAGGGATTACACTAAATTTTACATATAGTGTGCAGAATCATGTCCTTAACACCATATTTCAATAGCAGAAACCAGCTAGATGATATTGAAAAGTTATTTCCACTCCTAATCAAAAACGCTTCAACTCGGTGAGTTAAGCACTTTTTGAGCTTATAGCTATATCTTTTGAACTTCTCCCTGGATTACACTGCATTTGACATATATTGTGCAGAATCATGTCCTAAGCAACATATTTCAGCAGCAGAAACCAGCTTGATGAAATTCAAAAGTTATTTCCACTCCTGATCAAAAACGCTTCAACTCGGTGAGATAAGGACTTTTTGAACGAATGGCTATATCTATTAAACCTGTTGCTGGATTACACTGAAGTTGAAATATATTGTGCAGAATCATGTCCTTAACAACATATTTCAACAGCAGAAACCAGATTGATGAAATTCAAAAGTTATTATCACTCCTAATCATAAACGCTTCCACTCGGTGAGATAAGTACTTTTTGAACGACTGGCTATATCTTTTGAACCTCTGAAGGGATTTCACTAAATTTGACATATATTGTGCAGAATCATGTCCTAAACAACATATTTCAATAGCAGAAACCAGCTTGATGAAATTCAAAAGTTATTATCACTCCTAATCATTAACGCTTCAACTCGGTGAGATAAGTACTTTTTGAACGAATGGCTATATCTTTTGAACCTGTGAAGGGATTACACTGAATATGACATATATTGTACAGAATCGTATCCTAAACAACATATTTTAACAGCAGAAACTAGCTTGATGAAATTCCAAAGTGATTTCCACTCCTAATCAAAAACGCTTCAACTCGGTGAGATAAGCACTTTTTGAACAAATGGCTATATCTTTTGAACCTTAAAAGGGATTACACTGAATTTGACATATATTGTGCAGAATCAGGTCCTATACAACAGATTTCAACAGCAGAAACCAGCTTGATGAAATTCAAAAGTTATTTCCACTCCTGATCAAAAACGCTTCAACTCGGTGAGATAAGGACTTTCTGAACGAATGGCTATTATTAATTTTGTTGCTGGATTACACTGAAGTTGACATATATTGTGCAGAATCATGTCTTAAACAACATATTTCAACAGCAGAAACCAGCTTGATGAAATTCCAACGGTATTTCCACTCCTAATCAAAAACGCTTCAACTCGGTGAGATAAGTACTTTTTTAACAAATGGCTATATCTTTTGAACCTGTGAAGGGATTACACTGAATTTGACATATATTGTGCAGAATCATGTCCTAAGCAACATATTTCAGCAGCAGAAACCAGCTTGATGAAATTCCAAAGTTATTATCACTCCTAATCAAAAACGCTTCAACTCGGTGAGATAAGCACTTTTTGAACAAATACCTATATATTTGGCTATATGGCTATATATTTTGAACCTGTGAAGGGATTACACTGAATTTGACATATATTGTGCAGAATCATATCCTAAACCACATATTTCAACAGCAGAAACCAGCTTGATGAAATTCAAAAGTTATTTCCACTCCTGATCAAAAACGCTTCAACTCGTTGAGATAAGCACTTTTTTGAACGAATGGCTTTATCTTTTGAACCTGTGAAGGGATTTCACTAAATTTGACATATATTGTGCAGAATCATGTCCTTAACAACATATTTCAGCAGCAGAAACCAGCTTGATGAAATTCCAAAGTTATTTCCACTCCTAATCAAAAACGCTTCAACTCGGTGAGTTAAGCACTTTTTGAGCTTATAGCTATATCTTTTGAACTTCTCCCTGGATTACACTGAATTTGACATATATTGTGCAGAATCATGTCCTAAGCAACATATTTCAGCAGCAGAAACCAGCTTGATGAAATTCAAAAGTTATTTCCACTCCTGATCAAAAACGCTTCAACTCGGTGAGATAAGGACTTTTTGAACGAATGGCTATATCTATTAAACCTGTTGCTGGATTACACTGAAGTTGAAATATATTGTGCAGAATCATGTCCTTAACAACATATTTCAACAGCAGAAACCAGATTGATGAAATTCAAAAGTTATTATCACTCCTAATCATAAACGCTTCCACTCGGTGAGATAAGTACTTTTTGAACGACTGGCTATATCTTTTGAACCTCTGAAGGGATTTCACTAAATTTGACATATATTGTGCAGAATCATGTCCTAAACAACATATTTCAATAGCAGAAACCAGCTTGATGAAATTCAAAAGTTATTATCACTCCTAATCATTAACGCTTCAACTCGGTGAGATAAGTACTTTTTGAACGAATGGCTATATCTTTTGAACCTGTGAAGGGATTACACTGAATATGACATATATTGTACAGAATCGTATCCTAAACAACATATTTTAACAGCAGAAACTAGCTTGATGAAATTCCAAAGTGATTTCCACTCCTAATCAAAAACGCTTCAACTCGGTGAGATAAGCACTTTTTGAACAAATGGCTATATCTTTTGAACCTTAAAAGGGATTACACTGAATTTGACATATATTGTGCAGAATCAGGTCCTATACAACAGATTTCAACAGCAGAAACCAGCTTGATGAAATTCAAAAGTTATTTCCACTCCTTATCAAAAACGCTTCAACTCGGTGAGATAAGGACTTTCTGAACGAATGGCTATTATTAATTTTGTTGCTGGATTACACTGAAGTTGACATATATTGTGCAGAATCATGTCTTAAACAACATATTTCAACAGCAGAAACCAGCTTGATGAAATTCCAACGGTATTTCCACTCCTAATCAAAAACGCTTCAACTCGGTGAGATAAGTACTTTTTGAACAAATGGCTATATCTTTTGAACCTGTGAAGGGATTACACTGAATTTGACATATATTGTGCAGAATCATGTCCTAAGCAACATATTTCAGCAGCAGAAACCAGCTTGATGAAATTCCAAAGTTATTATCACTCCTAATCAAAAACGCTTCAACTCGGTGAGATAAGCACTTTTTGAACAAATACCTATATATTTGGCTATATGGCTATATATTTTGAACCTGTGAAGGGATTACACTGAATTTGACATATATTGTGCAGAATCATATCCTAAACCACATATTTCAACAGCAGAAACCAGCTTGATGAAATTCAAAAGTTATTTCCACTCCTGATCAAAAACGCTTCAACTCGTTGAGATAAGCACTTTTTTGAACGAATGGCTTTATCTTTTGAACCTGTGAAGGGATTTCACTAAATTGGACATATATTGTGCAGAATCATGTCCTTAACAACATATTTCAGCAGCAGAAACCAGCTTGATGAAATTCCAAAGTTATTATCACTCCTAATCAAAAACTCTTCAACTCGGTGAGATAAGCACTTTTTGAACGAATGGCTATATCTATTAAACCTGTTGCTGGATTACACTGAAGTTGAAATATATTGTGCAGAATCATGTCCTTAACAACATATTTCAACAGCAGAAACCAGATTGATGAAATTCAAAAGTTATTATCACTCCTAATCATAAACGCTTCCACTCGGTGAGATAAGTACTTTTTGAACGACTGGCTATATCTTTTGAACCTCTGAAGGGATTTCACTAAATTTGACATATATTGTGTAGAATCATCACCTTAACAACATATTTCAACAGCAGAAACCAGCTTGATGAAATTCCAAAGTTATTTCCACTCCTAATCAAAAACGCTTCAACTCGGTGAGTTAAGCACTTTTTGATCTTATTGCTATATCTTTTGAACTTCTCGCTGGATTACACTGAATTTGACATATATTGTGCAGAATCATGTCCTAAACAACATATTTCAGCAGCAGAAACCAGCTTGATGAAATTCCAAAGTTATTATCGCTCCTAATCAAAAACGCTTCAAGTCGGTGAGTTCAGCACTTTTTGAACAAATACCTATATATTTTTAACCTGTGAAGGGATTACACTGAATTTGACATATATTGTGCAGAATCAGGTCCTAAACAACATATTTCAACAGCAGAAACCTGCTTGATGAAATTCAAAAGTTATTTCCACTCCTGATCAAAAACGCTTCAACTCGGTGAGATAAGTACTTTTTGAACAAATGGCTATATCTTTTGAACCTGTGAAGAGATTACACTGAATTTGACATATGTTGTGCAGAATCATTTCCTAAACAACAAATTTCAACAGCAGAAACCAGCTTGAAGAAATTCCAAAGTTATTATCACTCCTAATCAAAAACGCATCAACTCGGTGAGATAAGGACTTTCTGAACAAATGGCTATATATTTTGAAACTGTGAAGGGATTACACTGAATTTTGACTTATATTATGCAGAATCGTATCCTAAACAACATATTTCAACAGCAGAAAGTAGCTTGATGAAATTCCAAAGTTATTATCACTCCTAATCAAAAACGCTTCAACTCGGTGAGATTAGCACTTTTTGAACTTATGGCTATATATTTTGAAACTGTGAAGGGATTACACTGAATTTAACTTATATTATGCAGAATCGTATCCTAAACAACATATTTCAACAGCAGAAACTAGCTTGATGAAATTCCAAAGTTATTTCCACTCCTAATCAAAAACGCTTCAACTCGGTGAGATAAGCACTTTTTGAACAAATGGCTATATCTTTTGAACCTTAGAAGGGATTACACTGAATTTGACATATATTGTGCAGAATCAGGTCCTATACAACAGATTTGAACAGCAGAAACCAGCTTGATGAAATTCAAAAGTTATTTCCACTCCTGATCAAAAACGCTTCAACTCGGTGAGATAAGGACTTTCTGAACGAATGGCTATTATTAATTTTGTTGCTGGATTACACTGAAGTTGACATATATTGTGCAGAATCATGTCCTAAACAACATATTTCAACAGCAGAAACCAGCTTGATGAAATTCCAACGGTATTTCCACTCCTAATCAAAAACGCTTCAACTCGGTGAGATAAGTACTTTTTGAACAAATGGCTATATCTTTTGAACCTGTGAAGGGATTACACTGAATTTGACATATATTTTGCAGAATCAGGTCCTAAACAACATATATCAACGGCAGAAACCAGCTTGATGAAATTCAAAAGTGATTTCCACTCCTGATCAAAAACGCTTCAACTCGGTGAGATAAGCACTTTTTGAACGAATGGCTTTATCTTTTGAACCTGTGAAGGGATTTCACGAAATTTGACATATATTGTGCAGAATCATGTCCTTAACAACAAATTGCAACAGCAGAAACCAGCTTGGTGAAATTCAAAAGTTATTTCCACTCCTAATCAAAAACGCTTCAACTCGGTGAGTTCAGCACTTTTTGACCTTATGGCTATATATTTTGAACGTGTCGCTGGATTACACTGAATTTGACATATATTGTGCAGAATCATGTCCTAAGCAACATATTTCAGCAGCAGAAACCAGCCTGATGAAATTCCAAAGTTATTTCCACTCCTGATCAAAAACGCTTCAACTCGGTGAGATAAGCACTTTTTTGAACGAATGGCTACATCTTTTGAACCTGTGAAGGGATTACACTAAATTTGACATATATTGTGTAGAATCATCACCTTAACAACATATTTCAACAGCAGAAACCAGCTTGATGAAATTCCAAAGTTATTTCCACTCCTAATCAAAAACGCTTCAACTCGGTGAGTTAAGCACTTTTTGATCTTATTGCTATATCTTTTGAACTTCTCGCTGGATTACACTGAATTTGACATATATTGTGCAGAATCATGTCCTAAACAACATATTTCAGCAGCAGAAACCAGCTTGATGAAATTCCAAAGTTATTATCACTCCTAATCAAAAACGCTTCAAGTCGGTGAGTTCAGCACTTTTTGAACAAATACCTATATATTTTGAACCTGTGAAGGGATTACACTGAATTTGACATATATTGTGCAGAATCAGGTCCTAAACAACATATTTCAACAGCAGAAACCTGCTTGATGAAATTCAAAAGTTATTTCCACTCCTGATCAAAAACGCTTCAACTCGGTGAGATAAGTACTTTTTGAACAAATGGCTATATCTTTTGAACCTGTGAAGAGATTACACTGAATTTGACATATATTGTGCAGAATCATTTCCTAAACAACAAATTTCAACAGCAGAAACCAGCTTGAAGAAATTCCAAAGTTATTATCACTCCTAATCAAAAACGCATCAACTCGGTGAGATTAGCACTTTTTGAACAAATGGCTATATATTTTGAACCTGTGAAGGGATTACACTGAATTTTGACTAATATTATGCAGAATCGTATCCTAAACAACATATTTCAACAGCAGAAAGTAGCTTGATGAAATTCCAAAGTTATTTCCACTCCTAATCAAAAACGCTTCAACTCGGTGAGATAAGAACTTTTTTGAACGAATGGCTATATCTTTTGAACCTGTGAAGGGATTACACTAAATTTGACATATATTGTGTAGAATCATGTCCTTAACAACATATTTCAACAGCAGAAACCAGCTTGATGAAATTCAAAAGTTATTTCCACTCCTGATCAAAAACGCTTCAACTCGGTGAGATAAGGACTTTCTGAACGAATGGCTATTATTAATTTTGTTGCTGGATTACACTGAAGTTGACATATATTGTGCAGAATCATGTCCTAAACAACATATTTCAACAGCAGAAACCAGCTTGATGAAATTCCAACGGTATTTCCACTCCTAATCAAAAACGCTTCAACTCGGTGAGATAAGTACTTTTTGAACAAATGGCTATATCTTTTGAACCTTAGAAGGGATTACACTGAATTTGACATATATTGTGCAGAATCAGGTCCTATACAACATATTTCAACAGCAGAAACCAGCTTGATGAAATTCAAAAGTTATTTCCACTCCTGATCAAAAACGCTTCAACTCGGTGAGATAAGGACTTTTTTGAACGAATGGCTATATCTTTTGAACCTGTGAAGGGATTACACTGAATTTGACATATATTTTGCAGAATCATGTCCTAAAACACATATATCAACGGCAGAAACCAGCTTGATGAAATTCCAAAGTGATTTCCACTCCTGATCAAAAACGCTTCAACTCGGTGAGATAAGGACTTTCTGAACGAATGGCTATATCTATTAAACTTGTTGCTGGATTACACTGAAGTTGACATATACAGTGCAGAATAATGTCCTAAACAACATATTTCAACAGCAGAAACCAGCTTGATGAAATTCCAAAGTTATTATCACACCTAATCATAAACGCTTCCACTCGGTGAGATAAGCACTTTTTGAACGAATGGCTATAATCTTTTGAACCTTTGTAGGGATTACACTGAATTTGACATATATTGTGCAGAATCACATCCTAAACAACGTATTTCAACAGCAGAAACCAGCTTGATGAAATTCAAAAGTTATTTCCACTCCTAATCAAAAACGCTTCAACTCGGTGAGTTAAGCACTTTTTGACCTTATGGCTATATCTTTTGAACTTGACACTGGATTACACTGAATTTGACATATATTGTGCAAAATCATGTCTTAAACAACAATTTTAAACAGCAGAAACCAGCTTGATGAAATTCCATAGTTATGATCACTCCTAATCAAAAACGCTTCAACTCGGTGAGATTAACACTTTTTGAACAAATGGCTATATATTTTGAACCTGTAAAGGGATTACACTGAATTTGACTTATATCATGCAGAATCGTATCCTAAACAACATATTTCAACAGCAGAAACTAGCTTGATGAAATTCCAAAGTTATTTCCACTCCTAATCAAAAACGCTTCAACTCGGTGAGATAAGCACTTTTTGAACAAATGGCTATATCTTTTGAACCTTAGAAGGGATTACACTGAATTTGACATATATTGTGCAGAATCAGGTCCTATACAACAGATTTCAACAGCAGAAACCAGCTTGATGAAATTCAAAAGTTATTGCCACTCCTGATCAAAAACGCTTCAACTCGGTGAGATAAGGACTTTCTGAACGAATGGCTATATCTATTAAACTTGTTGCTGGATTACACTGAAGTTGAAATATACAGTGCAGAATCATGTCCTAAACAACATATTTCAACAGCAGAAACCAGCTTGATGAAATTCAAAAGTTATTATCACTCCTAATCATAAACGCTTCCACTCGGTGAGATAATCACTTTTTGAACGAATGGCTATAATCTTTTGAACTTGTGGCTGGATTACACTGAATTTGACATATATTGTGCAGAATCATGTCCTAAACAACATATTTCAACAGCAGAAACCAGCTTGATGAAATTCCAACGGTATTTCCACTCCTAATCAAAAACGCTTCAACTCAGTGAGATAAGTACTTTTTGAACAAATGGCTATATCTTTTGAACCTGTGAAGGGATTACACTGAATTTGACTTATATTGTGCAGAATCATATCCTAAACAACATATTTCAACAGCAGAAACCAGCTTGATGAAATTCCAAAGTTATTTCCACTCCTAATCAAAAACGCTTCAACTCGGTGAGATAAGGACTTTCTGAACGAATGGCTATTATTAATTTTGTTGCTGGATTACACTGAAGTTGACATATATTGTGCAGAATCATGTCCTAAACAACATATTTCAACAGCAGAAACCAGCTTGATGAAATTCCAACGGTATTTCCACTCCTAATCATAAACGCTTCCACTCGGTGAGATAAGCACTTTTTGAACGAATGGCTATAATCTTATGAACCTGTGTAGGGATTACACTGAATTTGACATATATTGTGCAGAATCACATCCTAAACAACGTATTTCAACAGCAGAAACCAGCTTGATGAAATTCAAAAGTTATTTCCACTCCTAATCAAAAACGCTTCAACTCGGTGAGTTAAGCACTTTTTGACCTTATGGCTATATCTTTTGAACTTGACACTGGATTACACTGAATTTGACATATATTGTGCAAAATCATGTCTTAAACAACAATTTTAAACAGCAGAAACCAGCTTGATGAAATTCCATAGTTATGATCACTCCTAATCAAAAACGCTTCAACTCGGTGAGATTAACACTTTTTGAACAAATGGCTATATATTTTGAACCTGTAAAGGGATTACACTGAATTTGACTTATATCATGCAGAATCGTATCCTAAACAACATATTTCAACAGCAGAAACTAGCTTGATGAAATTCCAAAGTTATTTCCACTCCTAATCAAAAACGCTTCAACTCGGTGAGATAAGCACTTTTTGAACAAATGGCTATATCTTTTGAACCTTAGAAGGGATTACACTGAATTTGACATATATTGTGCAGAATCAGGTCCTATACAACAGATTTCAACAGCAGAAACCAGCTTGATGAAATTCAAAAGTTATTTCCACTCCTGATCAAAAACGCTTCAACTCGGTGAGATAAGGACTTTCTGAACGAATGGCTATATCTATTAAACTTGTTGCTGGATTACACTGAAGTTGAAATATACAGTGCAGAATCATGTCCTAAACAACATATTTCAACAGCAGAAACCAGATTGATGAAATTCCAACGGTATTTCCACTCCTAATCAAAAACGCTTCAACTCGGTGAGATAAGTACTTTTTGAACAAATGGCTATATCTTTTGAACCTGTGAAGGGATTACACTGAATTTGACATATATTGTGCAGAATCATGTCCTAAGCAACATATTTCAGCAGCAGAAACCAGCTTGATGAAATTCCAAAGTTATTATCACTCCTAATCAAAAACGCTTCAACTCGGTGAGATAAGCACTTTTTGAACAAATACCTATATATTTGGCTATATGGCTATATATTTTGAACCTGTGAAGGGATTACACTGAATTTGACATATATTGTGCAGAATCATATCCTAAACCACATATTTCAACAGCAGAAACCAGCTTGATGAAATTCAAAAGTTATTATCACTCCTAATCATAAACGCTTCCACTCGGTGAGATAAGTACTTTTTGAACGACTGGCTATATCTTTTGAACCTCTGAAGGGATTTCACTAAATTTGACATATATTGTGTAGAATCATCACCTTAACAACATATTTCAACAGCAGAAACCAGCTTGATGAAATTCCAAAGTTATTTCCACTCCTAATCAAAAACGCTTCAACTCGGTGAGTTAAGCACTTTTTGATCTTATTGCTATATCTTTTGAACTTCTCGCTGGATTACACTGAATTTGACATATATTGTGCAGAATCATGTCCTAAACAACATATTTCAGCAGCAGAAACCAGCTTGATGAAATTCCAAAGTTATTATCGCTCCTAATCAAAAACGCTTCAAGTCGGTGAGTTCAGCACTTTTTGAACAAATACCTATATATTTTTAACCTGTGAAGGGATTACACTGAATTTGACATATATTGTGCAGAATCAGGTCCTAAACAACATATTTCAACAGCAGAAACCTGCTTGATGAAATTCAAAAGTTATTTCCACTCCTGATCAAAAACGCTTCAACTCGGTGAGATAAGTACTTTTTGAACAAATGGCTATATCTTTTGAACCTGTGAAGAGATTACACTGAATTTGACATATGTTGTGCAGAATCATTTCCTAAACAACAAATTTCAACAGCAGAAACCAGCTTGAAGAAATTCCAAAGTTATTATCACTCCTAATCAAAAACGCATCAACTCGGTGAGATAAGGACTTTCTGAACAAATGGCTATATATTTTGAACCTGTGAAGGGATTACACTGAATTTTGACTTATATTATGCAGAATCGTATCCTAAACAACATATTTCAACAGCAGAAAGTAGCTTGATGAAATTCCAAAGTTATTATCACTCCTAATCAAAAACGCTTCAACTCGGTGAGATTAGCACTTTTTGAACAAATGGCTATATATTTTGAAACTGTGAAGGGATTACACTGAATTTAACTTATATTATGCAGAATCGTATCCTAAACAACATATTTCAACAGCAGAAACTAGCTTGATGAAATTCCAAAGTTATTTCCACTCCTAATCAAAAACGCTTCAACTCGGTGAGATAAGCACTTTTTGAACAAATGGCTATATCTTTTGAACCTTAGAAGGGATTACACTGAATTTGACATATATTGTGCAGAATCAGGTCCTATACAACAGATTTGAACAGCAGAAACCAGCTCGATGAAATTCAAAAGTTATTTCCACTCCTGATCAAAAACGCTTCAACTCGGTGAGATAAGGACTTTCTGAACGAATGGCTATTATTAATTTTGTTGCTGGATTACACTGAAGTTGACATATATTGTGCAGAATCATGTCCTAAACAACATATTTCAACAGCAGAAACCAGCTTGATGAAATTCCAACGGTATTTCCACTCCTAATCAAAAACGCTTCAACTCGGTGAGATAAGTACTTTTTGAACAAATGGCTATATCTTTTGAACCTGTGAAGGGATTACACTGAATTTGACATATATTTTGCAGAATCAGGTCCTAAACAACATATATCAACGGCAGAAACCAGCTTGATGAAATTCAAAAGTGATTTCCACTCCTGATCAAAAACGCTTCAACTCGGTGAGATAAGCACTTTTTGAACGAATGGCTTTATCTTTTGAACCTGTGAAGGGATTTCACGAAATTTGACATATATTGTGCAGAATCATGTCCTTAACAACAAATTGCAACAGCAGAAACCAGCTTGGTGAAATTCAAAAGTTATTTCCACTCCTAATCAAAAACGCTTCAACTCGGTGAGTTCAGCACTTTTTGACCTTATGGCTATATATTTTGAACGTGTCGCTGGATTACACTGAATTTGACATATATTGTGCAGAATCATGTCCTAAGCAACATATTTCAGCAGCAGAAACCAGCCTGATGAAATTCCAAAGTTATTTCCACTCCTGATCAAAAACGCTTCAACTCGGTGAGATAAGCACTTTTTTGAACGAATGGCTACATCTTTTGAACCTGTGAAGGGATTACACTAAATTTGACATATATTGTGTAGAATCATCACCTTAACAACATATTTCAACAGCAGAAACCAGCTTGATGAAATTCCAAAGTTATTTCCACTCCTAATCAAAAACGCTTCAACTCGGTGAGTTAAGCACTTTTTGATCTTATTGCTATATCTTTTGAACTTCTCGCTGGATTACACTGAATTTGACATATATTGTGCAGAATCATGTCCTAAACAACATATTTCAGCAGCAGAAACCAGCTTGATGAAATTCCAAAGTTATTATCACTCCTAATCAAAAACGCTTCAAGTCGGTGAGTTCAGCACTTTTTGAACAAATACCTATATATTTTGAACCTGTGAAGGGATTACACTGAATTTGACATATATTGTGCAGAATCAGGTCCTAAACAACATATTTCAACAGCAGAAACCTGCTTGATGAAATTCAAAAGTTATTTCCACTCCTGATCAAAAACGCTTCAACTCGGTGAGATAAGTACTTTTTGAACAAATGGCTATATCTTTTGAACCTGTGAAGAGATTACACTGAATTTGACATATATTGTGCAGAATCATTTCCTAAACAACAAATTTCAACAGCAGAAACCAGCTTGAAGAAATTCCAAAGTTATTATCACTCCTAATCAAAAACGCATCAACTCGGTGAGATTAGCACTTTTTGAACAAATGGCTATATATTTTGAACCTGTGAAGGGATTACACTGAATTTTGACTAATATTATGCAGAATCGTATCCTAAACAACATATTTCAACAGCAGAAAGTAGCTTGATGAAATTCCAAAGTTATTTCCACTCCTAATCAAAAACGCTTCAACTCGGTGAGATAAGAACTTTTTTGAACGAATGGCTATATCTTTTGAACCTGTGAAGGGATTACACTAAATTTGACATATATTGTGTAGAATCATGTCCTTAACAACATATTTCAACAGCAGAAACCAGCTTGATGAAATTCAAAAGTTATTTCCACTCCTGATCAAAAACGCTTCAACTCGGTGAGATAAGGACTTTCTGAACGAATGGCTATTATTAATTTTGTTGCTGGATTACACTGAAGTTGACATATATTGTGCAGAATCATGTCCTAAACAACATATTTCAACAGCAGAAACCAGCTTGATGAAATTCCAACGGTATTTCCACTCCTAATCAAAAACGCTTCAACTCGGTGAGATAAGTACTTTTTGAACAAATGGCTATATCTTTTGAACCTTAGAAGGGATTACACTGAATTTGACATATATTGTGCAGAATCAGGTCCTATACAACATATTTCAACAGCAGAAACCAGCTTGATGAAATTCAAAAGTTATTTCCACTCCTGATCAAAAACGCTTCAACTCGGTGAGATAAGGACTTTTTTGAACGAATGGCTATATCTTTTGAACCTGTGAAGGGATTACACTGAATTTGACATATATTTTGCAGAATCATGTCCTAAAACACATATATCAACGGCAGAAACCAGCTTGATGAAATTCCAAAGTGATTTCCACTCCTGATCAAAAACGCTTCAACTCGGTGAGATAAGGACTTTCTGAACGAATGGCTATATCTATTAAACTTGTTGCTGGATTACACTGAAGTTGACATATACAGTGCAGAATAATGTCCTAAACAACATATTTCAACAGCAGAAACCAGCTTGATGAAATTCCAAAGTTATTATCACACCTAATCATAAACGCTTCCACTCGGTGAGATAAGCACTTTTTGAACGAATGGCTATAATCTTTTGAACCTTTGTAGGGATTACACTGAATTTGACATATATTGTGCAGAATCACATCCTAAACAACGTATTTCAACAGCAGAAACCAGCTTGATGAAATTCAAAAGTTATTTCCACTCCTAATCAAAAACGCTTCAACTCGGTGAGTTAAGCACTTTTTGACCTTATGGCTATATCTTTTGAACTTGACACTGGATTACACTGAATTTGACATATATTGTGCAAAATCATGTCTTAAACAACAATTTTAAACAGCAGAAACCAGCTTGATGAAATTCCATAGTTATGATCACTCCTAATCAAAAACGCTTCAACTCGGTGAGATTAACACTTTTTGAACAAATGGCTATATATTTTGAACCTGTAAAGGGATTACACTGAATTTGACTTATATCATGCAGAATCGTATCCTAAACAACATATTTCAACAGCAGAAACTAGCTTGATGAAATTCCAAAGTTATTTCCACTCCTAATCAAAAACGCTTCAACTCGGTGAGATAAGCACTTTTTGAACAAATGGCTATATCTTTTGAACCTTAGAAGGGATTACACTGAATTTGACATATATTGTGCAGAATCAGGTCCTATACAACAGATTTCAACAGCAGAAACCAGCTTGATGAAATTCAAAAGTTATTGCCACTCCTGATCAAAAACGCTTCAACTCGGTGAGATAAGGACTTTCTGAACGAATGGCTATATCTATTAAACTTGTTGCTGGATTACACTGAAGTTGAAATATACAGTGCAGAATCATGTCCTAAACAACATATTTCAACAGCAGAAACCAGCTTGATGAAATTCAAAAGTTATTATCACTCCTAATCATAAACGCTTCCACTCGGTGAGATAATCACTTTTTGAACGAATGGCTATAATCTTTTGAACTTGTGGCTGGATTACACTGAATTTGACATATATTGTGCAGAATCATGTCCTAAACAACATATTTCAACAGCAGAAACCAGCTTGATGAAATTCCAACGGTATTTCCACTCCTAATCAAAAACGCTTCAACTCAGTGAGATAAGTACTTTTTGAACAAATGGCTATATCTTTTGAACCTGTGAAGGGATTACACTGAATTTGACTTATATTGTGCAGAATCATATCCTAAACAACATATTTCAACAGCAGAAACCAGCTTGATGAAATTCCAAAGTTATTTCCACTCCTAATCAAAAACGCTTCAACTCGGTGAGTTCAGCACTTTTTGACCTTATGGCTATATATTTTGAACGTGTCGCTGGATTACACTGAATTTGACATATATTGTGCAGAATCATGTCCTAAGCAACATATTTCAGCAGCAGAAACCAGCCTGATGAAATTCCAAAGTTATTTCCACTCCTGATCAAAAACGCTTCAACTCGGTGAGATAAGCACTTTTTTGAACGAATGGCTACATCTTTTGAACCTGTGAAGGGATTACACTAAATTTGACATATATTGTGTAGAATCATCACCTTAACAACATATTTCAACAGCAGAAACCAGCTTGATGAAATTCCAAAGTTATTTCCACTCCTAATCAAAAACGCTTCAACTCGGTGAGTTAAGCACTTTTTGATCTTATTGCTATATCTTTTGAACTTCTCGCTGGATTACACTGAATTTGACATATATTGTGCAGAATCATGTCCTAAACAACATATTTCAGCAGCAGAAACCAGCTTGATGAAATTCCAAAGTTATTATCACTCCTAATCAAAAACGCTTCAAGTCGGTGAGTTCAGCACTTTTTGAACAAATACCTATATATTTTGAACCTGTGAAGGGATTACACTGAATTTGACATATATTGTGCAGAATCAGGTCCTAAACAACATATTTCAACAGCAGAAACCTGCTTGATGAAATTCAAAAGTTATTTCCACTCCTGATCAAAAACGCTTCAACTCGGTGAGATAAGTACTTTTTGAACAAATGGCTATATCTTTTGAACCTGTGAAGAGATTACACTGAATTTGACATATATTGTGCAGAATCATTTCCTAAACAACAAATTTCAACAGCAGAAACCAGCTTGAAGAAATTCCAAAGTTATTATCACTCCTAATCAAAAACGCATCAACTCGGTGAGATTAGCACTTTTTGAACAAATGGCTATATATTTTGAACCTGTGAAGGGATTACACTGAATTTTGACTAATATTATGCAGAATCGTATCCTAAACAACATATTTCAACAGCAGAAAGTAGCTTGATGAAATTCCAAAGTTATTTCCACTCCTAATCAAAAACGCTTCAACTCGGTGAGATAAGAACTTTTTTGAACGAATGGCTATATCTTTTGAACCTGTGAAGGGATTACACTAAATTTGACATATATTGTGTAGAATCATGTCCTTAACAACATATTTCAACAGCAGAAACCAGCTTGATGAAATTCAAAAGTTATTTCCACTCCTGATCAAAAACGCTTCAACTCGGTGAGATAAGGACTTTCTGAACGAATGGCTATTATTAATTTTGTTGCTGGATTACACTGAAGTTGACATATATTGTGCAGAATCATGTCCTAAACAACATATTTCAACAGCAGAAACCAGCTTGATGAAATTCCAACGGTATTTCCACTCCTAATCAAAAACGCTTCAACTCGGTGAGATAAGTACTTTTTGAACAAATGGCTATATCTTTTGAACCTTAGAAGGGATTACACTGAATTTGACATATATTGTGCAGAATCAGGTCCTATACAACATATTTCAACAGCAGAAACCAGCTTGATGAAATTCAAAAGTTATTTCCACTCCTGATCAAAAACGCTTCAACTCGGTGAGATAAGGACTTTTTTGAACGAATGGCTATATCTTTTGAACCTGTGAAGGGATTACACTGAATTTGACATATATTTTGCAGAATCATGTCCTAAAACACATATATCAACGGCAGAAACCAGCTTGATGAAATTCCAAAGTGATTTCCACTCCTGATCAAAAACGCTTCAACTCGGTGAGATAAGGACTTTCTGAACGAATGGCTATATCTATTAAACTTGTTGCTGGATTACACTGAAGTTGACATATACAGTGCAGAATAATGTCCTAAACAACATATTTCAACAGCAGAAACCAGCTTGATGAAATTCCAAAGTTATTATCACACCTAATCATAAACGCTTCCACTCGGTGAGATAAGCACTTTTTGAACGAATGGCTATAATCTTTTGAACCTTTGTAGGGATTACACTGAATTTGACATATATTGTGCAGAATCACATCCTAAACAACGTATTTCAACAGCAGAAACCAGCTTGATGAAATTCAAAAGTTATTTCCACTCCTAATCAAAAACGCTTCAACTCGGTGAGTTAAGCACTTTTTGACCTTATGGCTATATCTTTTGAACTTGACACTGGATTACACTGAATTTGACATATATTGTGCAAAATCATGTCTTAAACAACAATTTTAAACAGCAGAAACCAGCTTGATGAAATTCCATAGTTATGATCACTCCTAATCAAAAACGCTTCAACTCGGTGAGATTAACACTTTTTGAACAAATGGCTATATATTTTGAACCTGTAAAGGGATTACACTGAATTTGACTTATATCATGCAGAATCGTATCCTAAACAACATATTTCAACAGCAGAAACTAGCTTGATGAAATTCCAAAGTTATTTCCACTCCTAATCAAAAACGCTTCAACTCGGTGAGATAAGCACTTTTTGAACAAATGGCTATATCTTTTGAACCTTAGAAGGGATTACACTGAATTTGACATATATTGTGCAGAATCAGGTCCTATACAACAGATTTCAACAGCAGAAACCAGCTTGATGAAATTCAAAAGTTATTGCCACTCCTGATCAAAAACGCTTCAACTCGGTGAGATAAGGACTTTCTGAACGAATGGCTATATCTATTAAACTTGTTGCTGGATTACACTGAAGTTGAAATATACAGTGCAGAATCATGTCCTAAACAACATATTTCAACAGCAGAAACCAGCTTGATGAAATTCAAAAGTTATTATCACTCCTAATCATAAACGCTTCCACTCGGTGAGATAATCACTTTTTGAACGAATGGCTATAATCTTTTGAACTTGTGGCTGGATTACACTGAATTTGACATATATTGTGCAGAATCATGTCCTAAACAACATATTTCAACAGCAGAAACCAGCTTGATGAAATTCCAACGGTATTTCCACTCCTAATCAAAAACGCTTCAACTCAGTGAGATAAGTACTTTTTGAACAAATGGCTATATCTTTTGAACCTGTGAAGGGATTACACTGAATTTGACTTATATTGTGCAGAATCATATCCTAAACAACATATTTCAACAGCAGAAACCAGCTTGATGAAATTCCAAAGTTATTTCCACTCCTAATCAAAAACGCTTCAACTCGGTGAGATAAGGACTTTCTGAACGAATGGCTATTATTAATTTTGTTGCTGGATTACACTGAAGTTGACATATATTGTGCAGAATCATGTCCTAAACAACATATTTCAACAGCAGAAACCAGCTTGATGAAATTCCAACGGTATTTCCACTCCTAATCATAAACGCTTCCACTCGGTGAGATAAGCACTTTTTGAACGAATGGCTATAATCTTTTGAACCTGTGTAGGGATTACACTGAATTTGACATATATTGTGCAGAATCACATCCTAAACAACGTATTTCAACAGCAGAAACCAGCTTGATGAAATTCAAAAGTTATTTCCACTCCTAATCAAAAACGCTTCAACTCGGTGAGTTAAGCACTTTTTGACCTTATGGCTATATCTTTTGAACTTGACACTGGATTACACTGAATTTGACATATATTGTGCAAAATCATGTCTTAAACAACAATTTTAAACAGCAGAAACCAGCTTGATGAAATTCCATAGTTATGATCACTCCTAATCAAAAACGCTTCAACTCGGTGAGATTAACACTTTTTGAACAAATGGCTATATATTTTGAACCTGTAAAGGGATTACACTGAATTTGACTTATATCATGCAGAATCGTATCCTAAACAACATATTTCAACAGCAGAAACTAGCTTGATGAAATTCCAAAGTTATTTCCACTCCTAATCAAAAACGCTTCAACTCGGTGAGATAAGCACTTTTTGAACAAATGGCTATATCTTTTGAACCTTAGAAGGGATTACACTAAATTTGACATATATTGTGCAGAATCAGGTCCTATACAACAGATTTCAACAGCAGAAACCAGCTTGATGAAATTCAAAAGTTATTGCCACTCCTGATCAAAAACGCTTCAACTCGGTGAGATAAGGACTTTCTGAACGAATGGCTATATCTATTAAACTTGTTGCTGGATTACACTGAAGTTGAAATATACAGTGCAGAATCATGTCCTAAACAACATATTTCAACAGCAGAAACCAGCTTGATGAAATTCAAAAGTTATTATCACTCCTAATCATAAACGCTTCCACTCGGTGAGATAATCACTTTTTGAACGAATGGCTATAATCTTTTGAACTTGTGGCTGGATTACACTGAATTTGACATATATTGTGCAGAATCAGGTCCTAAACAACATATTTCAACAGCAGAAACCAGCTTGATGAAATTCAAAAGTTATTTCCACTCCTGATCAAAAACGCTTCAACTCGGTGAGATAAGGACTTTCTGAACGAATTGCTATATCTATTAAACTTGTTGTTGGATTACACTGAAGTTGACATATATTGTGCAGAATCATGTCCTAAACAACATATTTCAACAGCAGAAACCAGCTTGATGAAATTCCAACGGTATTTCCACTCCTAATCAAAAACGCTTCAACTCAGTGAGATAAGTACTTTTTGAACAAATGGCTATATCTTTTGAACCTGTGAAGGGATTACACTGAATTTGACTTATATTGTGCAGAATCATATCCTAAACAACATATTTCAACAGCAGAAACCAGCTTGATGAAATTCCAAAGTTATTTCCACTCCTAATCAAAAACGCTTCAACTCGGTGAGATAAGCACTTTTTTAACAAATGGCTGTATCTTTTGAACCTTAGAAGGGATTACACTGAATTTGACATATATTGTGCAGAATCAGGTCCTATACAACAGATTTCAACAGCAGAAACCAGCTTGATGAAATTCAAAAGTTATTTCCACTCCTGATCAAAAACGCTTCAACTCGGTGAGATAAGGACTTTCTGAACGAATGGCTATTATTAATTTTGTTGCTGGATTACACTGAAGTTGACATATATTGTGCAGAATCATGTCCTAAACAACATATTTCAACAGCAGAAACCAGCTTGATGAAATTCCAACGGTATTATCACTCCTAATCAAAAACTCTTCAACTCGGTGAGATAAGCACTTTTTGAACGAATGGCTATATCTATTAAACCTGTTGCTGGATTACACTGAAGTTGAAATATATTGTGCAGAATCATGTCCTTAACAACATATTTCAACAGCAGAAACCAGATTGATGAAATTCAAAAGTTATTATCACTCCTAATCAAAAACGCTTCAACTCGGTGAGATAAGCACTTTTTGAACAAATACCTATATATTTGGCTATATGGCTATATATTTTGAACCTGTGAAGGGATTACACTGAATTTGACATATATTGTGCAGAATCAGGTCCTATACAACATATTTCAACAGCAGAAACCAGCTTGATGAAATTCAAAAGTTATTTCCACTCCTGATCAAAAACGCTTCAACTCGGTGAGATAAGGACTTTCTGAACGAATGGCTATTATTAATTTTGTTGCTGGATTACACTGAAGTTGACATATATTGTGCAGAATCATGTCCTAAACAACATATTTCAACAGCAGAAACCAGCTTGATGAAATTCCAACGGTATTATCACTCCTAATCAAAAACTCTTCAACTCGGTGAGATAAGCACTTTTTGAACGAATGGCTATATCTATTAAACCTGTTGCTGGATTACACTGAAGTTGAAATATATTGTGCAGAATCATGTCCTTAACAACATATTTCAACAGCAGAAACCAGATTGATGAAATTCAAAAGTTATTATCACTCCTAATCATAAACGCTTCAACTCGGTAAGATAAGCACTTTTTTGAACGAATGGCTATATCTATTAAACTTGTTGCTGGATTACACTGAAGTTGACATATATTGTGCAGAATCATGTCCTTAACAACATATTTCAGCAGCAGAAACCAGCTTGATGAAATTCCAAAGTTATTATCACTCCTAATCAAAAACTCTTCAACTCGGTGAGATAAGCACTTTTTGAACGAATGGCTATATCTATTAAACCTGTTGCTGGATTACACTGAAGTTGAAATATATTGTGCAGAATCATGTCCTTAACAACATATTTCAACAGCAGAAACCAGATTGATGAAATTCAAAAGTTATTATCACTCCTATTCATAAACGCTTCCACTCGGTGAGATAAGTACTTTTTGAACGACTGGCTATATCTTTTGAACCTCTGAAGGGATTACACTGAATTTGACATATATTGTGCAGAATCAGGTCCTATACAACATATTTCAACAGCAGAAACTAGCTTGATGAAATTCCAAAGTTATTTCCACTCCTAATCAGAAACGCTTCAACTTGGTGAGATAAGCACTTTTTGAACAAATGGCTATATCTTTTGAACCTTAGAAGGGATTACACTGAATTTGACATATATTGTGCAGAATCAGGTCCTATACAACAGATTTCAACAGCAGAAACCAGCTTGATGAAATTCAAAAGTTATTTCCACTCCTGATCAAAAACGCTTCAACTCGGTGAGATAAGGACTTTCTGAACGAATGGCTATTATTAATTTTGTTGCTGGATTACACTGAAGTTGACATATATTGTGCAGAATCATGTCCTAAACAACATATTTCAACAGCAGAAACCAGCTTGATGAAATTCCAACGGTATTTCCACTCCTAATCAAAAACGCTTCAACTCGGTGAGATAAGTACTTTTTGAACAAATGGCTATATCTTTTGAACCTGTGAAGGGATTACACTGAATTTGACATATATTGTGCAGAATCATTTCCTAAACAACATATATCAACGGCAGAAACCAGCTTGATGAAATTCAAAAGTGATTTCCACTCCTGATCAAAAACGCTTCAACTCGGTGAGATAAGCACTTTTTGAACGAATGGCTTTATCTTTTGAACCTGTGAAGGGATTTCACGAAATTTGACATATATTGTGCAGAATCATGTCCTTAACAACAAATTGCAACAGCAGAAACCAGCTTGGTGAAATTCAAAAGTTATTTCCACTCCTAATCAAAAACGCTTCAACTCGGTGAGTTCAGCACTTTTTGACCTTATGGCTATATATTTTGAACGTGTCGCTGGATTACACTGAATTTGACATATATTTTGCAGAATCATGTCCTAAGCAACATATTTCAGCAGCAGAAACCAGCCTGATGAAATTCCAAAGTTATTTCCACTCCTAATCAAAAACGCTTCAACTCGGTGAGATAAGCACTTTTTTGAACGAATGGCTATATCTTTTGAACCTGTGAAGGGATTACACTAAATTTGACATATATTGTGTAGAATCATCACCTTAACAACATATTTCAACAGCAGAAACCAGCTTGATGAAATTCAAAAGTTATTTCCACTCCTAATCAAAAACGCTTCAACTCGGTGAGTTAAGCACTTTTTGATCTTATTGCTATATCTTTTGAACTTCTCGCTGGATTACACTGAATTTGACATATATTGTGCAGAATCATGTCCTAAACAACATATTTCAGCAGCAGAAACCAGCTTGATGAAATTCCAAAGTTATTATCACTCCTAATCAAAAACGCTTCAACTCGGTGAGATTAGCAATTTTTGAACAAATACCTATATATTTTGAACCTGTGAAGGGATTACACTGAATTTGACATATATTGTGCAGAATCAGGTCCTAAACAACATATTTCAACAGCAGAAACCTGCTTGATGAAATTCAAAAGTTATTTCCACTCCTGATCAAAAACGCTTCAACTCGGTGAGATAAGTACTTTTTGAACGAATGGCTATATCTTTTGAACCTGTGAAGAGATTACACTGAATTTGACATATATTGTGCAGAATCATTTCCTAAACAACAAATTTCAACAGCAAAAACCAGCTTGAAGAAATTCCAAAGTTATTATCACTCCTAATCAAAAACGCATCAACTCGGTGAGATTAGCACTTTTTGAACAAATGGCTATATATTTTGAACCTGTGAAGGGATTACACTGAATTTTGACTTATATTATGCAGAATCGTATCCTAAACAACATATTTCAACAGCAGAAAGTAGCTTGATGAAATTCCAAAGTTATTTCCACTCCTAATCAAAAACGCTTCAACTCGGTGAGATAAGTACTTTTTGAACAAATGGCTATATCTTTTGAACCTTAGAAGGGATTACACTGAATTTGACATATATTGTGCAGAATCAGGTCCTATACAACATATTTCAACAGCAGAAACCAGCTTGATGAAATTCAAAAGTTATTTCCACTCCTAATCAAAAACGCTTCAACTCGGTGAGATAAGGACTTTTTTGAACGAATGGCTATATCTTTTGAACCTGTAAAGGGATTACACTGAATTTGACATATATTTTGCAGAATCATGTCTTAAACAACATATATCAACGGCAGAAACCAGCTTTATGAAATTCCAAAGTGATTTCCACTCCTGATCAAAAACGCTTCAACTCGGTGAGATAAGAACTTTTTTGAACGAATGGCTATATCTTTTGAACCTGTGAAGGGATTACACTAAATTTGACATATATTGTGTAGAATCATGTCCTTAACAACATATTTCAACAGCAGAAACCAGCTTGATGAAATTCAAAAGTTATTTCCACTCCTGATCAAAAACGCTTCAACTCGGTGAGATAAGGACTTTCTGAACGAATGGCTATTATTAATTTTGTTGCTGGATTACACTGAAGTTGACATATATTGTGCAGAATCATGTCCTAAACAACATATTTCAACAGCAGAAACCAGCTTGATGAAATTCCAACGGTATTTCCACTCCTAATCAAAAACGCTTCAACTCGGTGAGATAAGTACTTTTTGAACAAATGGCTATATCTTTTGAACCTTAGAAGGGATTACACTGAATTTGACATATATTGTGCAGAATCATGTCCTAAACAACATATATCAACGGCAGAAACCAGCTTGATGAAATTCAAAAGTGATTTCCACTCCTGATCAAAAACGCTTCAACTCGGTGAGATAAGCACTTTTTGAACGAATGGCTTCATCTTTTGAACCTGTGAAGGGATTTCACAAAATTTGACATATATTGTGCAGAATCATGTCCTAAACAACATATTTCAACAGCAGAAACCAGCTTGATGAAATTCAAAAGTTATTTCCACTCCTAATCAAAAACGCTTCAACTCGGTGAGTTCAGCACTTTTTGACCTTATGGCTATATCTTTTGAACGTGTCGCTGGATTACACTGAATTTGACATATATTGTGCAGAATCATGTCCTAAGCAACATATTTCAGCAGCAGAAACCAGCCTGATGAAATTCCAAAGTTATTTCCACTCCTAATCAAAAACGCTTCAACTCGGTGAGATAAGCACTTTTTTGAACGAATGGCTATATCTTTTGAACCTGTGAAGGGATTACACTAAATTTGACATATATTGTGTAGAATCATGTCCTTAACAACATATTTCAACAGCAGAAACCAGCTTGATGAAATTAAAAAGTTATTTCCACTCCTAATCAAAAGCGCTTCAACTCGGTGAATTAAGCACTTTTTGACCTTATTGCTAAATCTTTTGAACTTCTCGCTGGATTACACTGAATTTGACATATATTGTGCAGAATCATGTCCTAAACAACATATTTCAGCAGCAGAAACCAGCTTGATGAAATTCCAAAGTTATTATCACTCCTAATCAAAAAAGCTTCAAGTCGGTGAGTTCAGCACTTTTTGAACAAATGCCTATATATTTTGAACCTGTGAAGGGATTACACTGAGTTTGACATATATTGTGCAGAATCAGGTCCTAAACAACATATTTCAACAGCAGAAACCTGCTTGATGAAATTCAAAAGTTATTTCCACTCCTGATCAAAAACGCTTCAACTCGGTGAGATAAGTACTTTTTGAACGAATGGCTATATCTTTTGAACCTGTGAAGAGATTACACTGAATTTGACATATATTGTGCAGAATCATTTCCTAAACAACAAATTTCAACAGCAGAAACCAGCTTGATGAAATTCCAAAGTTATTATCACTCCTAATCAAAAACGCTTCAACTCGGTGAGATTAGCACTTTTTGAACAAATGGCTATATATTTTGAAACTGTGAAGGGATTACACTGAATTTAACTTATATTATGCAGAATCATATCCTAAACAACATATTTCAAAAGCAGAAACTAGCTTGATGAAATTCCAAAGTTATTTCCACTCCTAATCAAAAACGCTTCAACTCGGTGAGATAAGCACTTTTTGAACAAATGGCTATATCTTTTGAACCTTAGAAGGGATTACACTGAATTTGACATATATTGTGCAGAATCAGGTCCTATACAACATATTTCAACAGCAGAAACCAGCTTGATGAAATTCAAAAGTTATTTCCACTCCTGATCAAAAACGCTTCAACTCGGTGAGATAAGGACTTTTTTGAACGAATGGCTATATCTTTTGAACCTGTGAAGGGATTACACTGAATTTGACATATATTTTGCAAAATCATGTCCTAAACAACATATATCAACGGCAGCAACCAGCTTGATGAAATTCCAAAGTGATTTCCACTCCTGATCAAAAACGCTTCAACTCGGTGAGATAAGAACTTTTTTGAACGAATGGCTATATCTTTTGAACCTGTGAAGGGATTACACTAAATTTGACATATATTGTGTAGAATCATGTCCTTAACAACATATTTCAACAGCAGAAACCAGCTTGATGAAATTCAAAAGTTATTTCCACTCCTGATCAAAAACGCTTCAACTCAGTGAGATAAGGACTTTCTGAACGAATGGCTATTATTAATTTTGTTGCTGGATTACACTGAAGTTGACATATATTGTGCAGAATCATGTCCTAAACAACATATTTCAACAGCAGAAACCAGCTTGATGAAATTCCAACGGTATTTCCACTCCTAATCAAAAACGCTTCAACTCGGTGAGATAAGTACTTTTTGAACAAATGGCTATATCTTTTGAACCTGTGAAGGGATTACACTAAATTTGACAGATATTGTGTAGAATCATGTCCTTAACAACATATTTCAACAGCAGAAACCAGCTTGATGAAATTCAAAAGTTATTTCCACTCCTGATCAAAAACGCTTCAACTCGGTGAGATAAGGACTTTCTGAACGAATGGCTATTATTAATTTTGTTGCTGGATTACACTGAAGTTGACATATATTGTGCAGAATCATGTCCTAAACAACATATTTCAACAGCAGAAACCAGCTTGATGAAATTCCAACGGTATTTCAACTCCTAATCAAAAACGCTTCAACTCGGTGAGATAAGTACTTTTTGAACAAATGGCTATATCTTTTGAACCTTAGAAGGGATTACACTGAATTTGACATATATTGTGCAGAATCATGTCCTAAACAACATATATCAACGGCAGAAACCAGCTTGATGAAATTCAAAAGTGATTTCCACTCCTGATCAAAAACGCTTCAACTCGGTGAGATAAGCACTTTTTGAACGAATGGCTTTATCTTTTGAACCTGTGAAGGGATTTCACAAAATTTGACATATATGGGGAGTATCATGTCCTAAACAACATATTTCAACAGCAGAAACCAGCTTGATGAAATTCAAAAGTTATTTCCACTCCTAATCAAAAACGCTTCAACTCGGTGAGTTCAGCACTTTTTGACCTTATGGCTATATCTTTTGAACGTTTCGCTGGATTACACTGAATTTGACATATATTGTGCAGAATCATGTCCTAAGCAACATATTTCAGCAGCAGAAACCAGCCTGATGAAATTCCAAAGTTATTTCCACTCCTAATCAAAAACGCTTCAACTCGGTGAGATAAGCACTTTTTTGAACGAATGGCTATATCTTTTGAACCTGTGAAGGGATTACACTAAATTTGACATATATTGTGTAGAATCATGTCCTTAACAACATATTTCAACAGCAGAAACCAGCTTGATGAAATTCAAAAGTTATTTCCACTCCTAATCAAAAACGCTTCAACTCGGTGAGTTAAGCACTTTTTGACCTTATTGCTATATCTTTTGAACTTCTCGCTGGATTACACTGAATTTGACATATATTGTGCAGAATCATGTCCTAAACAACATATTTCAGCAGCAGAAACCAGCTTGATGAAATTCCAAAGTTATTATCACTCCTAATCAAAAACGCTTCAAGTCGGTGAGTTCAGCACTTTTTGAACAAATGCCTATATATTTTGAACCTGTGAAGGGATTACACTGAATTTGACATATATTGTGCAGAATCAGGTCCTAAACAACATATTTCAACAGCAGAAACCTGCTTGATGAAATTCAAAAGTTATTTCCACTCCTGATCAAAAACGCTTCAACTCGGTGAGATAAGTACTTTTTGAACGAATGGATATATCTTTTGAACCTGTGAAGAGATTACACTGAATTTGACATATATTGTGCAGAATCACATCCTAAACAACATATTTCAACAGCAGAAACCAGCTTGATGAAATTCAAAAGTTATTTCCACTCCTAATCAAAAACGCTTCAACTCGGTGAGTTAAGCACTTTTTGACCTTATGGCTATATCTTTTGAACTTGACATTGGATTACACTGAATTTGACATATATTGTGCAGAATCATGTCCTAAACAACAAATTTCAACAGCGGAAACCAGCTTGATGAAATTCCAAAGTTATTATCACTCCTAATCAAAAACGCTTCAACTCGGTCAGATTAGCACTTTTTGAACAAATGGCTATATATTTTGAACCTGTGAAGGGATTACACTGAATTTAACTTATATTATGCAGAATCGTATCCTAAACAACATATTTCAACAGCAGAAACTAGCTTGATGAAATTCCAAAGTTATTTCCACTCCTAATCAAAAACGCTTCAACTCGGTGAGATAAGCACTTTTTGAACAAATGGCTATATCTTTTGAACCTGTGAAGGGATTACACTGAATTTGACATATATTGTGCAGAATCAGGTCCTATACAACATATTTCAACAGCAGAAACCAGCTTGATGAAATTCAAAAGTTATTTCCACTCCTGATCAAAAACGCTTCAACTCGGTGAGATAAGGACTTTTTTGAACGAATGGCTATATCTTTTGAACCTGTGAAGGGATTACACTGAATTTGACATATATTGTGCAGAATCATGTCCTAAACAACATATATCAACGGCAGAAACCAGCTTGATGAAATTCAAAAGTGATTTCCACTCCTGATCAAAAACGCTTCAACTCATTGAGATAAGGACTTTCTGAACGAATGGCTATATCTATTAAACTTGTTGCTGGATTACACTGAAGTTGATATATATTGTGCAGAATCATGTCCTTAACAGCATATTTCAACAGCAGAAACCAGCTTGATGAAATTCCAAAGTTATTATCACTCCTAATCAAAGACGCTTCAACTCGGTGAGATTAGCACTTTTTGAACAAATGGCTATATATTTTGAACCTGTGAAGGGATTACACTGAATTTGACTTATATTGTGCAGAATCATATCCTAAACAACATATTTCAACAGCAGAAACCAGCTTGATGAAATTCCAAATTTATTTCCACTCCTAATCAAAAACGCTTCAACTCGGTGAGATAAGCACTTTTTGAACAAATGGCTGTATCTTTTGAACCTTAGAAGGGATTACACTGAATTTGACATATATTGTGCAGAATCAGGTCCTATACAACAGATTTCAACAGCAGAAACCAGCTTGATGAAATTCAACAGTTATTTCCACTCCTGATCAAAAACGCTTCAACTCGGTGAGATAAGGACTTTCTGAACGAATGGCTATATCTATTAAACTTGTTGCTGGATTACACTGAAGTTGACATATACAGTGCAGAATCATGTCCTAAACAACATATTTCAACAGCAGAAACCAGCTTGATGAAATTCCAAAGTTATTATCACACCTAAACATAAACGCTTCCACTCGGTGAGATAAGCACTTTTTGAACGAATGGCTATAATCTTTTGAACTTGTGGCTGGATTACACTGAATTTGACATGTATTGTGCAGAATCATGTCCTAAACAACATATTTCAACAGCAGAAACCAGCTTGATGAAATTCCAAAGTTCTTATCACTCCTAATCATAAACGCTTCCACTCGGTGAGATAAGCACTTTTTGAACGAATGGCTATATCTTTTGAACCTGTGAAGGGATTACACTGAATTTGACATATATTGTGCAGAATCACATCCTAAACAACGTATTTCAACAGCAGAAACCAGCTTGATGAAATCCAAAATTTATTTCCACTCCTAATCAAAAACGCTTCAACTCGGTGAGATTAGCACTTTTTGAACAAATGGCTATATATTTTGAACCTGTGAAGGGATTACACTGAATTTGACATATATTGTGCAGAATCAGGTCCTAAACAACATATTTCAACAGCAGAAACCAGCTTGATGAAATTCAAAAGTTATTTCCACTCCTGATCAAAAACGCATCAACTCGGTGAGATAAGGACTTTCTGAACGAATGGCTATATCTATTAAACTTGTTGCTGGATTACACTGAAGTTGACATATATTGTGCAGAATCATGTCCTTAACAGCATATTTCAACAGCAGAAACCAGCTTGATGAAATTCCAAAGTTATTATCACTCCTAATCAAAAACGCTTCAACTCGGTGAGATTAGCACTTTTTGAACAAATGGCTATATATTTTGAACCTGTGAAGGGATTACACTGAATTTGACTTATATTGTGCA
This sequence comes from Fistularia commersonii, assembly GCF_037954325.1. Taxonomy (NCBI): domain Eukaryota; kingdom Metazoa; phylum Chordata; class Actinopteri; order Syngnathiformes; family Fistulariidae; genus Fistularia; species Fistularia commersonii. The sequence goes on from NC_141315.1 coordinate 1,393,049, forward strand.
GAATCATATCCTAAACAACATATTTCAACAGCAGAAACCAGCTTGATGAAATTCCAAAGTTATTTCCACTCCTAATCAAAAACGCTTCAACTCGGTGAGATAAGCACTTTTTTAACAAATGGCTGTATCTTTTGAACCTTAGAAGGGATTACACTGAATTTGACATATATTGTGCAAAATCAGGTCCTATACAACATATTTCAACAGCAGGATCCAGCTTGATGAAATTCAAAAGTTATTTCCACTCCTGATCAAAAACGCTTCAACTCGGTGAGATAAGCACTTTTTGAACGAATGGCTATAATCTTTTGAACTTGTGGCTGGATTACACTGAATTTGACATATATTGTGCAGAATCATGTCCTAAACAACATATTTCAACAGCAGAAACCAGCTTGATGAAATTCCAAAGTTCTTATCACTCCTAATCATAAACGCTTCCACTCGGTGAGATAAGCACTTTTTGAACGAATGGCTATATCTTTTGAACCTGTGAAGGGATTACACTGAATTTGACATATATTGTGCAGAATCACATCCTAAACAACGTATTTCAACAGCAGAAACCAGCTTGATGAAATCCAAAATTTATTTCCACTCCTAATCAAAAACGCTTCAACTCGGTGAGATTAGCACTTTTTGAACAAATGGCTATATATTTTGAACCTGTGAAGGGATTACACTGAATTTGACATATATTGTGCAGAATCAGGTCCTAAACAACATATTTCAACAGCAGAAACCAGCTTGATGAAATTCAAAAGTTATTTCCACTCCTGATCAAAAACGCATCAACTCGGTGAGATAAGGACTTTCTGAACGAATGGCTATATCTATTAAACTTGTTGCTGGATTACACTGAAGTTGACATATATTGTGCAGAATCATGTCCTTAACAGCATATTTCAACAGCAGAAACCAGCTTGATGAAATTCCAAAGTTATTTTCACTCCTAATCAAAAATGCTTCAACTCGGTGAGATTAGCACTTTTTGAACAAATGGCTATATATTTTGAACCTGTGAAGGGATTACACTGAATTTGACTTATATTGTGCAGAATCATATCCTAAACAACATATTTCAACAGCAGAAACCAGCTTGATGAAATTCCAAAGTTATTTCCACTCCTAATCAAAAACGCTTCAACTCGGTGAGATAAGCACTTTTTTAACAAATGGCTGTATCTTTTGAACCTTAGAAGGGATTACACTGAATTTGACATATATTGTGCAAAATCAGGTCCTATACAACATATTTCAACAGCAGGAACCAGCTTGATGAAATTCAAAAGTTATTTCCACTCCTGATCAAAAACGCTTCAACTCGGTGAGATAAGGACTTTCTGAACGAATGGCTATATCTATTAAACTTGTTGCTGGATTACACTGAAGTTGACATATACAGTGCAGAATAATGTCCTAAACAACATATTTCAACAGCAGAAACCAGCTTGATGAAATTCCAAAGTTATTATCACACCTAATCATAAACGCTTCCACTCGGTGAGATAAGCACTTTTTGAACGAATGGCTATAATCTTTTGAACCTGTGTAGGGATTACACTGAATTTGACATATATTGTGCAGAATCACATCCTAAACAACGTATTTCAACAGCAGAAACCAGCTTGATGAAATTCAAAAGTTATTTCCACTCCTAATCAAAAACGCTTATACTCGGTGAGTTAAGCACTTTTTGACCTTATGGCTATATCTTTTGAACTTGACACTGGATTACACTGAATTTGACATATATTGTGCAAAATCATGTCTTAAACAACAATTTTAAACAGCAGAAACCAGCTTGATGAAATTCCATAGTTATGATCACTCCTAATCAAAAACGCTTCAACTCGGTGAGATTAACACTTTTTGAACAAATGGCTATATCTTTTGAACCTGTAAAGGGATTACACTGAATTTGACTTATATCATGCAGAATCGTATCCTAAACAACATATTTCAACATCAGAAACCAGCTTGATGAAATTCAAAAGTTATTTCCACTCCTGATCAAAAACGCTTCAACTCGGTGAGATAAGGACTTTCTGAACGAATGGCTATTATTAATTTTGTTGCTGGATTACACTGAAGTTGACATATATTGTGCAGAATCATGTCCTAAACAACATATTTCAACAGCAGAAACCAGCTTGATGAAATTCCAACGGTATTTCCACTCCTAATCAAAAACGCTTCAACTCGGTGAGATAAGTACTTTTTGAACAAATGGCTATATCTTTTGAACCTTAGAAGGGATTACACTGAATTTGACAGATATTGTGCAGAATCATGTCCTAAACAACATATATCAACGGCAGAAACCAGCTTGATGAAATTCAAAAGTTATTTCCACTCCTAATCAAAACGCTTCAACTCGGTGAGATAAGCACTTTTTTGAACGAATGGCTATATCTTTTGAACCTGTGAAGGGATTACACTAAATTTGACATATATTGTGTAGAATCATGTCCTTAACAACATATTTCAACAGCAGAAACCAGCTTGATGAAATTCAAAAGTTATTTCCACTCCTAATCAAAAACGCTTCAACTCGGTGAATTAAGCACTTTTTGACCTTATGGCTATATCTTTTGAACGTTTCGCTGGATTACACTGAATTTGACATATATTGTGCAGAATCATGTCCTAAGCAACATATTTCAGCAGCAGAAACCAGCCTGATGAAATTCCAAAGTTATTTCCACTCCTAATCAAAAACGCTTCAACTCGGTGAGATAAGCACTTTTTTGAACGAATGGCTATATCTTTTGAACCTGTGAAGGGATTACACTAAATTTGACATATATTGTGTAGAATCATGTCCTTAACAACATATTTCAACAGCAGAAACCAGCTTGATGAAATTCAAAAGTTATTTCCACTCCTAATCAAAAACGCTTCAACTCGGTGAGTTAAGCACTTTTTGACCTTATTGCTATATCTTTTGAACTTCTCGCTGGATTACACTGAATTTGACATATATTGTGCAGAATCATGTCCTAAACAACATATTTCAGCAGCAGAAACCAGCTTGATGAAATTCCAAAGTTATTATCACTCCTAATCAAAAACGCTTCAAGTCGGTGAGTTCAGCACTTTTTGAACAAATGCCTATATATTTTGAACCTGTGAAGGGATTACACTGAATTTGACATATATTGTGCAGAATCAGGTCCTAAACAACATATTTCAACAGCAGAAACCTGCTTGATGAAATTCAAAAGTTATTTCCACTCCTGATCAAAAACGCTTCAACTCGGTGAGATAAGTACTTTTTGAACGAATGGATATATCTTTTGAACCTGTGAAGAGATTACACTGAATTTGACATATATTGTGCAGAATCACATCCTAAACAACATATTTCAACAGCAGAAACCAGCTTGATGAAATTCAAAAGTTATTTCCACTCCTAATCAAAAACGCTTCAACTCGGTGAGTTAAGCACTTTTTGACCTTATGGCTATATCTTTTGAACTATACACTGGATTACACTGAATTTGAAATATATTGTGCAGAATCATGTCCTAAACAACAAATTTCAACAGCGGAAACCAGCTTGATGAAATTCCAAAGTTATTATCACTCCTAATCAAAAACGCTTCAACTCGGTCAGATTAGCACTTTTTGAACAAATGGCTATATATTTTGAACCTGTGAAGGGATTACACTGAATTTAACTTATATTATGCAGAATCGTATCCTAAACAACATATTTCAACAGCAGAAACTAGCTTGATGAAATTCCAAAGTTATTTCCACTCCTAATCAAAAACGCTTCAACTCGGTGAGATAAGCACTTTTTGAACAAATGGCTATATCTTTTGAACCTCTGAAGGGATTACACTGAATTTGACATATATTGTGCAGAATCATGTCCTATACAACATATTTCAACAGCAGAAACCAGCTTGATGAATTTCAAAAGTTATTTCCACTCCTGATCAAAAACGCTTCAACTCGGTGAGATAAGGACTTTTTTGAACGAATGGCTATATCTTTTGAACCTGTGAAGGGATTACACTGAATTTGACATATATTGTGCAGAATCATGTCCTAAACAACATATATCAACGGCAGAAACCAGCTTGATGAAATTCAAAAGTGATTTCCACTCCTGATCAAAAACGCTTCAACTCATTGAGATAAGGACTTTCTGAACGAATGGCTATATCTATTAAACTTGTTGCTGGATTACACTGAAGTTGATATATATTGTGCAGAATCATGTCCTTAACAGCATATTTCAACAGCAGAAACCAGCTTGATGAAATTCCAAAGTTATTATCACTCCTAATCAAAGACGCTTCAACTCGGTGAGATTAGCACTTTTTGAACAAATGGCTATATATTTTGAACCTGTGAAGGGATTACACTGAATTTGACTTATATTGTGCAGAATCATATCCTAAACAACATATTTCAACAGCAAAAACCAGCTTGATGAAATTCCAAATTTATTTCCACTCCTAATCAAAAACGCTTCAACTCGGTGAGATAAGCACTTTTTGAACAAATGGCTGTATCTTTTGAACCTTAGAAGGGATTACACTGAATTTGACATATATTGTGCAGAATCAGGTCCTATACAACAGATTTCAACAGCAGAAACCAGCTTGATGAAATTCAACAGTTATTTCCACTCCTGATCAAAAACGCTTCAACTCGGTGAGATAAGGACTTTCTGAACGAATGGCTATATCTATTAAACTTGTTGCTGGATTACACTGAAGTTGACATATACAGTGCAGAATCATGTCCTAAACAACATATTTCAACAGCAGAAACCAGCTTGATGAAATTCCAAAGTTATTATCACACCTAATCATAAACGCTTCCACTCGGTGAGATAAGCACTTTTTGAACGAATGGCTATAATCTTTTGAACTTGTGGCTGGATTACACTGAATTTGACATATATTGTGCAGAATCATGTCCTAAACAACATATTTCAACAGCAGAAACCAGCTTGATGAAATTCCAAAGTTATTATCACTCCTAATCATAAACGCTTCCACTCGGTGAGATAAGCACTTTTTGAACGAATGGCTATATCTTTTGAACCTGTGAAGGGATTACACTGAATTTGACATATATTGTGCAGAATCACATCCTAAACAACGTATTTCAACAGCAGAAACCAGCTTGATGAAATCCAAAATTTATTTCCACTCCTAATCAAAAACGCTTCAACTCGGTGAGATTAGCACTTTTTGAACAAATGGCTATATATTTTGAACCTGTGAAGGGATTACACTGAATTTGACATATATTGTGCAGAATCAGGTCCTAAACAACATATTTCAACAACAGAAACCAGCTTGATGAAATTCAAAAGTTATTTCCACTCCTGATCAAAAACGCATCAACTCGGTGAGATAAGGACTTTCTGAACGAATGGCTATATCTATTAAACTTGTTGCTGGATTACACTGAAGTTGACATATATTGTGCAGAATCATGTCCTTAACAGCATATTTCAACAGCAGAAACCAGCTTGATGAAATTCCAAAGTTATTATCACTCCTAATCAAAAACGCTTCAACTCGGTGAGATTAGCACTTTTTGAACAAATGGCTATATATTTTGAACCTGTGAAGGGATTACACTGAATTTGACTTATATTGTGCAGAATCATATCCTAAACAACATATTTCAACAGAAGAAACCAGCTTGATGAAATCCAAAATTTATTTCCACTCCTAATCAAAAACGCTTCAACTCGGTGAGATAAGGACTTTTTTGAACGAATGGCTATATCTTTTGAACCTGTGAAGGGATTACACTGAATTTGACATATATTTTGCAAAATCATGTCCTAAACAACATATATCAACAGCAGAAACCAGCTTGATGAAATTCCAAATTTATTTCCACTCCTAATCAAAAACGCTTCAACTCGGTGAGATAAGCACTTTTTGAACAAATGGCTGTATCTTTTGAACCTTAGAAGGGATTACACTGAATTTGACATATATTGTGCAGAATCAGGTCCTATACAACAGATTTCAACAGCAGAAACCAGCTTGATGAAATTCAAAAGTGATTTCCACTCCTGATCAAAAACGCTTCAACTCGGTGAGATAAGGACTTTCTGAACGAATGGCTATATCTATTAAACTTGTTGCTGGATTACACTGAAGTTGACATATACAGTGCAGAATCATGTCCTAAACAACATATTTCAACAGCAGAAACCAGCTTGATGAAATTCCAAAGTTATTATCACACCTAATCATAAACGCTTCCACTCGGTGAGATAAGCACTTTTTGAACGAATGGCTATAATCTTTTGAACTTGTGGCTGGATTACACTGAATTTGACATATATTGTGCAGAATCATGTCCTAAACAACATATTTCAACAGCAGAAACCAGCTTGATGAAATTCCAAAGTTATTATCACTCCTAATCATAAACGCTTCCACTCGGTGAGATAAGCACTTTTTGAACGAATGGCTATATCTTTTGAACCTGTGAAGGGATTACACTGAATTTGACATATATTGTGCAGAATCACATCCTAAACAACGTATTTCAACAGCAGAAACCAGCTTGATGAAATCCAAAATTTATTTCCACTCCTAATCAAAAACGCTTCAACTCGGTGAGATTAGCACTTTTTGAACAAATGGCTATATATTTTGAACCTGTGAAGGGATTACACTGAATTTGACATATATTGTGCAGAATCAGGTCCTAAACAACATATTTCAACAGCAGAAACCAGCTTGATGAAATTCAAAAGTTATTTCCACTCCTGATCAAAAACGCATCAACTCGGTGAGATAAGGACTTTCTGAACGAATGGCTATATCTATTAAACTTGTTGATGGATTACACTGAAGTTGACATATATTGTGCAGAATCATGTCCTTAACAGCATATTTCAACAGCAGAAACCAGCTTGATGAAATTCCAAAGTTATTATCACTCCTAATCAAAAACGCTTCAACTCGGTGAGAATAGCACTTTTTGAACAAATGGCTATATATTTTGAACCTGTGAAGGGATTACACTGAATTTGACATATATTGTGCAGAATCAGGTCCTATACAACATATTTCAACAGCAGAAACCAGCTTGATGAAATTCCAAAGTTATTTCCACTCCTGATCAAAAACGCTTCAACTCGGTGAGATAAGGACTTTTTTGAACGAATGGCTATATCTTTTGAACCTGTGAAGGGATTACACTGAATTTGACATATATTGTGCAGAATCACATCCTAAACAACGTATTTCAACAGCAGAAACCAGCTTGATGAAATTCAAAAGTTATTTCCACTCCTAATCAAAAACGCTTCAACTCGGTGAGTTAAGCACTTTTTGACCTTATGGCTATATCTTTTGAACATGACACTGGATTATACTGAATTTGACATATATTGTGCAAAATCATGTCTTAAACAACAATTTTAAACAGCAGAAACCAGCTTGATGAAATTCCATAGTTATGATCACTCCTAATCAAAAACGCTTCAACTCGGTGAGATTAACACTTTTTGAACAAATGGCTATATATTTTGAACCTGTAAAGGGATTACACTGAATTTGACTTATATCATGCAGAATCGTATCCTAAACAACATATTTCAACAGCAGAAACTAGCTTGATGAAATTCCAAAGTTATTTCCACTCCTAATCATAAACGCTTCCACTCGGTGAGATAATCACTTTTTGAACGAATGGCTATAATCTTTTGAACTTGTGGCTGGATTACACTGAATTTGACATATATTGTGCAGAATCATGTCCTAAACAACATATTTCAACAGCAGAAACCAGCTTGATGAAATTCCAACGGTATTTCCACTCCTAATCAAAAACGCTTCAACTCAGTGAGATAAGTACTTTTTGAACAAATGGCTATATCTTTTGAACCTGTGAAGGGATTACACTGAATTTGACTTATATTGTGCAGAATCATATCCTAAACAACATATTTCAACAGCAGAAACCAGCTTGATGAAATTCCAAAGTTATTTCCACTCCTAATCAAAAACGCTTCAACTCGGTGAGATAAGCACTTTTTTAACAAATGGCTGTATCTTTTGAACCTTAGAAGGGATTACACTGAATTTGACATATATTGTGCAGAATCAGGTCCTATACAACATATTTCAACAGCAGGAACCAGCTTGATGAAATTCAAAAGTTATTTCCACTCCTGATCAAAAACGCTTCAACTCGGTGAGATAAGGACTTTCTGAACGAATGGCTATATCTATTAAACTTGTTGCTGGATTACACTGAAGTTGACATATACAGTGCAGAATAATGTCCTAAACAACATATTTCAACAGCAGAAACCAGCTTGATGAAATTCCAAAGTTATTATCACACCTAATCATAAACGCTTCCACTCGGTGAGATAAGCACTTTTTGAACGAATGGCTATAATCTTTTGAACCTGTGAAGAGATTACACTGAATTTGACATATATTGTGCAGAATCACATCCTAAACAACGTATTTCAACAGCAGAAACCAGCTTGATGAAATTCAAAAGTTATTTCCACTCCTAATCAAAAACGCTTCAACTCGGTGAGTTAAGCACTTTTTGACCTTATGGCTATATCTTTTGAACTTGACACTGGATTACACTGAATTTGACATATATTGTGCAGAATCATGTCTTAAACAACAATTTTAAACAGCAGAAACCAGCTTGATGAAATTCCATAGTTATGATCACTCCTAATCAAAAACGCTTCAACTCGGTGAGATTAACACTTTTTGAACAAATGGCTATATATTTTGAACCTGTAAAGGGATTACACTGAATTTGACTTATATCATGCAGAATTGTATCCTAAACAACATATTTCAACAGCAGAAACTAGCTTGATGAAATTCCAAAGTTATTTCCACTCCTAATCAAAAACGCTTCAACTCGGTGAGATAAGCACTTTTTGAACAAATGGCTATATCTTTTGAACCTTAGAAGGGATTACACTGAATTTGACATATATTGTGCAGAATCAGGTCCTATACAACAGATTTCAACAGCAGAAACCAGCTTGATGAAATTCAAAAGTTATTGCCACTCCTGATCAAAAACGCTTCAACTCGGTGAGATAAGGACTTTCTGAACGAATGGCTATATCTATTAAACTTGTTGCTGGATTACACTGAAGTTGAAATATACAGTGCAAAATCATGTCCTAAACAACATATTTCAACAGCAGAAACCAGCTTGATGAAATTCAAAAGTTATTATCACTCCTAATCATAAACGCTTCCACTCGGTGAGATAAGCACTTTTTGAACGAATGGCTATAATCTTTTGAACTTGTGGCTGGATTACACTGAATTTGACATATATTGTGCAGAATCATGTCCTAAACAACATATTTCAACAGGAGAAACCAGCTTGATGAAATTCCAACGGGATTTCCACTCCTAATCAAAAACGCTTCAACTCAGTGAGATAAGTACTTTTTGAACAAATGGCTATATCTTTTGAACCTGTGAAGGGATTACACTGAATTTGACATATATTGTGCAGAATCAGGTCCTAAACAACATATTTCAACAGCAGAAACCTGCTTGATGAAATTCAAAAGTTATTTCCACTCCTGATCAAAAACGCTTCAACTCGGTGAGATAAGTACTTTTTGAACGAATGGATATATCTTTTGAACCTGTGAAGAGATTACACTGAATTTGACATATATTGTGCAGAATCACATCCTAAACAACATATTTCAACAGCAGAAACCAGCTTGATGAAATTCAAAAGTTATTTCCACTCCTAATCAAAAACGCTTCAACTCGGTGAGTTAAGCACTTTTTGACCTTATGGCTATATCTTTTGAACTTGACATTGGATTACACTGAATTTGACATATATTGTGCAGAATCATGTCCTAAACAACAAATTTCAACAGCGGAAACCAGCTTGATGAAATTCCAAAGTTATTATCACTCCTAATCAAAAACGCTTCAACTCGGTCAGATTAGCACTTTTTGAACAAATGGCTATATATTTTGAACCTGTGAAGGGATTACACTGAATTTAACTTATATTATGCAGAATCGTATCCTAAACAACATATTTCAACAGCAGAAACTAGCTTGATGAAATTCCAAAGTTATTTCCACTCCTAATCAAAAACGCTTCAACTCGGTGAGATAAGCACTTTTTGAACAAATGGCTATATCTTTTGAACCTGTGAAGGGATTACACTGAATTTGACATATATTGTGCAGAATCAGGTCCTATACAACATATTTCAACAGCAGAAACCAGCTTGATGAAATTCAAAAGTTATTTCCACTCCTGATCAAAAACGCTTCAACTCGGTGAGATAAGGACTTTTTTGAACGAATGGCTATATCTTTTGAACCTGTGAAGGGATTACACTGAATTTGACATATATTGTGCAGAATCATGTCCTAAACAACATATATCAACGGCAGAAACCAGCTTGATGAAATTCAAAAGTGATTTCCACTCCTGATCAAAAACGCTTCAACTCATTGAGATAAGGACTTTCTGAACGAATGGCTATATCTATTAAACTTGTTGCTGGATTACACTGAAGTTGATATATATTGTGCAGAATCATGTCCTTAACAGCATATTTCAACAGCAGAAACCAGCTTGATGAAATTCCAAAGTTATTATCACTCCTAATCAAAGACGCTTCAACTCGGTGAGATTAGCACTTTTTGAACAAATGGCTATATATTTTGAACCTGTGAAGGGATTACACTGAATTTGACTTATATTGTGCAGAATCATATCCTAAACAACATATTTCAACAGCAGAAACCAGCTTGATGAAATTCCAAATTTATTTCCACTCCTAATCAAAAACGCTTCAACTCGGTGAGATAAGCACTTTTTGAACAAATGGCTGTATCTTTTGAACCTTAGAAGGGATTACACTGAATTTGACATATATTGTGCAGAATCAGGTCCTATACAACAGATTTCAACAGCAGAAACCAGCTTGATGAAATTCAACAGTTATTTCCACTCCTGATCAAAAACGCTTCAACTCGGTGAGATAAGGACTTTCTGAACGAATGGCTATATCTATTAAACTTGTTGCTGGATTACACTGAAGTTGACATATACAGTGCAGAATCATGTCCTAAACAACATATTTCAACAGCAGAAACCAGCTTGATGAAATTCCAAAGTTATTATCACACCTAAACATAAACGCTTCCACTCGGTGAGATAAGCACTTTTTGAACGAATGGCTATAATCTTTTGAACTTGTGGCTGGATTACACTGAATTTGACATATATTGTGCAGAATCATGTCCTAAACAACATATTTCAACAGCAGAAACCAGCTTGATGAAATTCCAAAGTTCTTATCACTCCTAATCATAAACGCTTCCACTCGGTGAGATAAGCACTTTTTGAACGAATGGCTATATCTTTTGAACCTGTGAAGGGATTACACTGAATTTGACATATATTGTGCAGAATCACATCCTAAACAACGTATTTCAACAGCAGAAACCAGCTTGATGAAATCCAAAATTTATTTCCACTCCTAATCAAAAACGCTTCAACTCGGTGAGATTAGCACTTTTTGAACAAATGGCTATATATTTTGAACCTGTGAAGGGATTACACTGAATTTGACATATATTGTGCAGAATCAGGTCCTAAACAACATATTTCAACAGCAGAAACCAGCTTGATGAAATTCAAAAGTTATTTCCACTCCTGATCAAAAACGCATCAACTCGGTGAGATAAGGACTTTCTGAACGAATGGCTATATCTATTAAACTTGTTGCTGGATTACACTGAAGTTGACATATATTGTGCAGAATCATGTCCTTAACAGCATATTTCAACAGCAGAAACCAGCTTGATGAAATTCCAAAGTTATTATCACTCCTAATCAAAAACGCTTCAACTCGGTGAGATTAGCACTTTTTGAACAAATGGCTATATATTTTGAACCTGTGAAGGGATTACACTGAATTTGACTTATATTGTGCAGAATCATATCCTAAACAACATATTTCAACAGCAGAAACCAGCTTGATGAAATTCCAAAGTTATTTCCACTCCTAATCAAAAACGCTTCAACTCGGTGAGATAAGCACTTTTTTAACAAATGGCTGTATCTTTTGAACCTTAGAAGGGATTACACTGAATTTGACATATATTGTGCAAAATCAGGTCCTATACAACATATTTCAACAGCAGGAACCAGCTTGATGAAATTCAAAAGTTATTTCCACTCCTGATCAAAAACGCTTCAACTCGGTGAGATAAGCACTTTTTGAACGAATGGCTATAATCTTTTGAACTTGTGGCTGGATTACACTGAATTTGACATATATTGTGCAGAATCATGTCCTAAACAACATATTTCAACAGCAGAAACCAGCTTGATGAAATTCCAAAGTTCTTATCACTCCTAATCATAAACGCTTCCACTCGGTGAGATAAGCACTTTTTGAACGAATGGCTATATCTTTTGAACCTGTGAAGGGATTACACTGAATTTGACATATATTGTGCAGAATCACATCCTAAACAACGTATTTCAACAGCAGAAACCAGCTTGATGAAATCCAAAATTTATTTCCACTCCTAATCAAAAACGCTTCAACTCGGTGAGATTAGCACTTTTTGAACAAATGGCTATATATTTTGAACCTGTGAAGGGATTACACTGAATTTGACATATATTGTGCAGAATCAGGTCCTAAACAACATATTTCAACAGCAGAAACCAGCTTGATGAAATTCAAAAGTTATTTCCACTCCTGATCAAAAACGCATCAACTCGGTGAGATAAGGACTTTCTGAACGAATGGCTATATCTATTAAACTTGTTGCTGGATTACACTGAAGTTGACATATATTGTGCAGAATCATGTCCTTAACAGCATATTTCAACAGCAGAAACCAGCTTGATGAAATTCCAAAGTTATTTTCACTCCTAATCAAAAATGCTTCAACTCGGTGAGATTAGCACTTTTTGAACAAATGGCTATATATTTTGAACCTGTGAAGGGATTACACTGAATTTGACTTATATTGTGCAGAATCATATCCTAAACAACATATTTCAACAGCAGAAACCAGCTTGATGAAATTCCAAAGTTATTTCCACTCCTAATCAAAAACGCTTCAACTCGGTGAGATAAGCACTTTTTTAACAAATGGCTGTATCTTTTGAACCTTAGAAGGGATTACACTGAATTTGAAATATATTGTGCAAAATCAGGTCCTATACAACATATTTCAACAGCAGGAACCAGCTTGATGAAATTCAAAAGTTATTTCCACTCCTGATCAAAAACGCTTCAACTCGGTGAGATAAGGACTTTCTGAACGAATGGCTATATCTATTAAACTTGTTGCTGGATTACACTGAAGTTGACATATACAGTGCAGAATAATGTCCTAAACAACATATTTCAACAGCAGAAACCAGCTTGATGAAATTCAAAAGTTATTTCCACTCCTGATCAAAAACGCATCAACTCGGTGAGATAAGGACTTTCTGAACGAATGGCTATATCTATTAAACTTGTTGCTGGATTACACTGAAGTTGACATATATTGTGCAGAATCATGTCCTTAACAGCATATTTCAACAGCAGAAACCAGCTTGATGAAATTCCAAAGTTATTATCACTCCTAATCAAAAACGCTTCAACTCGGTGAGATTAGCACTTTTTGAACAAATGGCTATATATTTTGAACCTGTGAAGGGATTACACTGAATTTGACTTATATTGTGCAGAATCATATCCTAAACAACATATTTCAACAGAAGAAACCAGCTTGATGAAATCCAAAATTTATTTCCACTCCTAATCAAAAACGCTTCAACTCGGTGAGATAAGGACTTTTTTGAACGAATGGCTATATCTTTTGAACCTGTGAAGGGATTACACTGAATTTGACATATATTTTGCAAAATCATGTCCTAAACAACATATATCAACAGCAGAAACCAGCTTGATGAAATTCCAAATTTATTTCCACTCCTAATCAAAAACGCTTCAACTCGGTGAGATAAGCACTTTTTGAACAAATGGCTGTATCTTTTGAACCTTAGAAGGGATTACACTGAATTTGACATATATTGTGCAGAATCAGGTCCTATACAACAGATTTCAACAGCAGAAACCAGCTTGATGAAATTCAAAAGTGATTTCCACTCCTGATCAAAAACGCTTCAACTCGGTGAGATAAGGACTTTCTGAACGAATGGCTATATCTATTAAACTTGTTGCTGGATTACACTGAAGTTGACATATACAGTGCAGAATCATGTCCTAAACAACATATTTCAACAGCAGAAACCAGCTTGATGAAATTCCAAAGTTATTATCACACCTAATCATAAACGCTTCCACTCGGTGAGATAAGCACTTTTTGAACGAATGGCTATAATCTTTTGAACTTGTGGCTGGATTACACTGAATTTGACATATATTGTGCAGAATCATGTCCTAAACAACATATTTCAACAGCAGAAACCAGCTTGATGAAATTCCAAAGTTATTATCACTCCTAATCATAAACGCTTCCACTCGGTGAGATAAGCACTTTTTGAACGAATGGCTATATCTTTTGAACCTGTGAAGGGATTACACTGAATTTGACATATATTGTGCAGAATCACATCCTAAACAACGTATTTCAACAGCAGAAACCAGCTTGATGAAATCCAAAATTTATTTCCACTCCTAATCAAAAACGCTTCAACTCGGTGAGATTAGCACTTTTTGAACAAATGGCTATATATTTTGAACCTGTGAAGGGATTACACTGAATTTGACATATATTGTGCAGAATCAGGTCCTAAACAACATATTTCAACAGCAGAAACCAGCTTGATGAAATTCAAAAGTTATTTCCACTCCTGATCAAAAACGCATCAACTCGGTGAGATAAGGACTTTCTGAACGAATGGCTATATCTATTAAACTTGTTGATGGATTACACTGAAGTTGACATATATTGTGCAGAATCATGTCCTTAACAGCATATTTCAACAGCAGAAACCAGCTTGATGAAATTCCAAAGTTATTATCACTCCTAATCAAAAACGCTTCAACTCGGTGAGAATAGCACTTTTTGAACAAATGGCTATATATTTTGAACCTGTGAAGGGATTACACTGAATTTGACATATATTGTGCAGAATCAGGTCCTATACAACATATTTCAACAGCAGAAACCAGCTTGATGAAATTCCAAAGTTATTTCCACTCCTGATCAAAAACGCTTCAACTCGGTGAGATAAGGACTTTTTTGAACGAATGGCTATATCTTTTGAACCTGTGAAGGGATTACACTGAATTTGACATATATTGTGCAGAATCACATCCTAAACAACGTATTTCAACAGCAGAAACCAGCTTGATGAAATTCAAAAGTTATTTCCACTCCTAATCAAAAACGCTTCAACTCGGTGAGTTAAGCACTTTTTGACCTTATGGCTATATCTTTTGAACATGACACTGGATTATACTGAATTTGACATATATTGTGCAAAATCATGTCTTAAACAACAATTTTAAACAGCAGAAACCAGCTTGATGAAATTCCATAGTTATGATCACTCCTCATCAAAAACGCTTCAACTCGGTGAGATTAACACTTTTTGAACAAATGGCTATATATTTTGAACCTGTAAAGGGATTACACTGAATTTGACTTATATCATGCAGAATCGTATCCTAAACAACATATTTCAACAGCAGAAACTAGCTTGATGAAATTCCAAAGTTATTTCCACTCCTAATCATAAACGCTTCCACTCGGTGAGATAATCACTTTTTGAACGAATGGCTATAATCTTTTGAACTTGTGGCTGGATTACACTGAATTTGACATATATTGTGCAGAATCATGTCCTAAACAACATATTTCAACAGCAGAAACCAGCTTGATGAAATTCCAACGGTATTTCCACTCCTAATCAAAAACGCTTCAACTCAGTGAGATAAGTACTTTTTGAACAAATGGCTATATCTTTTGAACCTGTGAAGGGATTACACTGAATTTGACTTATATTGTGCAGAATCATATCCTAAACAACATATTTCAACAGCAGAAACCAGCTTGATGAAATTCCAAAGTTATTTCCACTCCTAATCAAAAACGCTTCAACTCGGTGAGATAAGCACTTTTTTAACAAATGGCTGTATCTTTTGAACCTTAGAAGGGATTACACTGAATTTGACATATATTGTGCAGAATCAGGTCCTATACAACATATTTCAACAGCAGGAACCAGCTTGATGAAATTCAAAAGTTATTTCCACTCCTGATCAAAAACGCTTCAACTCGGTGAGATAAGGACTTTCTGAACGAATGGCTATATCTATTAAACTTGTTGCTGGATTACACTGAAGTTGACATATACAGTGCAGAATAATGTCCTAAACAACATATTTCAACAGCAGAAACCAGCTTGATGAAATTCCAAAGTTATTATCACACCTAATCATAAACGCTTCCACTCGGTGAGATAAGCACTTTTTGAACGAATGGCTATAATCTTTTGAACCTGTGAAGAGATTACACTGAATTTGACATATATTGTGCAGAATCACATCCTAAACAACGTATTTCAACAGCAGAAACCAGCTTGATGAAATTCAAAAGTTATTTCCACTCCTAATCAAAAACGCTTCAACTCGGTGAGTTAAGCACTTTTTGACCTTATGGCTATATCTTTTGAACTTGACACTGGATTACACTGAATTTGACATATATTGTGCAGAATCATGTCTTAAACAACAATTTTAAACAGCAGAAACCAGCTTGATGAAATTCCATAGTTATGATCACTCCTAATCAAAAACGCTTCAACTCGGTGAGATTAACACTTTTTGAACAAATGGCTATATATTTTGAACCTGTAAAGGGATTACACTGAATTTGACTTATATCATGCAGAATTGTATCCTAAACAACATATTTCAACAGCAGAAACTAGCTTGATGAAATTCCAAAGTTATTTCCACTCCTAATCAAAAACGCTTCAACTCGGTGAGATAAGCACTTTTTGAACAAATGGCTATATCTTTTGAACCTTAGAAGGGATTACACTGAATTTGACATATATTGTGCAGAATCAGGTCCTATACAACAGATTTCAACAGCAGAAACCAGCTTGATGAAATTCAAAAGTTATTGCCACTCCTGATCAAAAACGCTTCAACTCGGTGAGATAAGGACTTTCTGAACGAATGGCTATATCTATTAAACTTGTTGCTGGATTACACTGAAGTTGAAATATACAGTGCAAAATCATGTCCTAAACAACATATTTCAACAGCAGAAACCAGCTTGATGAAATTCAAAAGTTATTATCACTCCTAATCATAAACGCTTCCACTCGGTGAGATAAGCACTTTTTGAACGAATGGCTATAATCTTTTGAACTTGTGGCTGGATTACACTGAATTTGACATATATTGTGCAGAATCATGTCCTAAACAACATATTTCAACAGGAGAAACCAGCTTGATGAAATTCCAACGGGATTTCCACTCCTAATCAAAAACGCTTCAACTCAGTGAGATAAGTACTTTTTGAACAAATGGCTATATCTTTTGAACCTGTGAAGGGATTACACTGAATTTGACATATATTGTGCAGAATCAGGTCCTAAACAACATATTTCAACAGCAGAAACCTGCTTGATGAAATTCAAAAGTTATTTCCACTCCTGATCAAAAACGCTTCAACTCGGTGAGATAAGTACTTTTTGAACGAATGGATATATCTTTTGAACCTGTGAAGAGATTACACTGAATTTGACATATATTGTGCAGAATCACATCCTAAACAACATATTTCAACAGCAGAAACCAGCTTGATGAAATTCAAAAGTTATTTCCACTCCTAATCAAAAACGCTTCAACTCGGTGAGTTAAGCACTTTTTGACCTTATGGCTATATCTTTTGAACTTGACATTGGATTACACTGAATTTGACATATATTGTGCAGAATCATGTCCTAAACAACAAATTTCAACAGCGGAAACCAGCTTGATGAAATTCCAAAGTTATTATCACTCCTAATCAAAAACGCTTCAACTCGGTCAGATTAGCACTTTTTGAACAAATGGCTATATATTTTGAACCTGTGAAGGGATTACACTGAATTTAACTTATATTATGCAGAATCGTATCCTAAACAACATATTTCAACAGCAGAAACTAGCTTGATGAAATTCCAAAGTTATTTCCACTCCTAATCAAAAACGCTTCAACTCGGTGAGATAAGCACTTTTTGAACAAATGGCTATATCTTTTGAACCTGTGAAGGGATTACACTGAATTTGACATATATTGTGCAGAATCAGGTCCTATACAACATATTTCAACAGCAGAAACCAGCTTGATGAAATTCAAAAGTTATTTCCACTCCTGATCAAAAACGCTTCAACTCGGTGAGATAAGGACTTTTTTGAACGAATGGCTATATCTTTTGAACCTGTGAAGGGATTACACTGAATTTGACATATATTGTGCAGAATCATGTCCTAAACAACATATATCAACGGCAGAAACCAGCTTGATGAAATTCAAAAGTGATTTCCACTCCTGATCAAAAACGCTTCAACTCATTGAGATAAGGACTTTCTGAACGAATGGCTATATCTATTAAACTTGTTGCTGGATTACACTGAAGTTGATATATATTGTGCAGAATCATGTCCTTAACAGCATATTTCAACAGCAGAAACCAGCTTGATGAAATTCCAAAGTTATTATCACTCCTAATCAAAGACGCTTCAACTCGGTGAGATTAGCACTTTTTGAACAAATGGCTATATATTTTGAACCTGTGAAGGGATTACACTGAATTTGACTTATATTGTGCAGAATCATATCCTAAACAACATATTTCAACAGCAGAAACCAGCTTGATGAAATTCCAAATTTATTTCCACTCCTAATCAAAAACGCTTCAACTCGGTGAGATAAGCACTTTTTGAACAAATGGCTGTATCTTTTGAACCTTAGAAGGGATTACACTGAATTTGACATATATTGTGCAGAATCAGGTCCTATACAACAGATTTCAACAGCAGAAACCAGCTTGATGAAATTCAACAGTTATTTCCACTCCTGATCAAAAACGCTTCAACTCGGTGAGATAAGGACTTTCTGAACGAATGGCTATATCTATTAAACTTGTTGCTGGATTACACTGAAGTTGACATATACAGTGCAGAATCATGTCCTAAACAACATATTTCAACAGCAGAAACCAGCTTGATGAAATTCCAAAGTTATTATCACACCTAAACATAAACGCTTCCACTCGGTGAGATAAGCACTTTTTGAACGAATGGCTATAATCTTTTGAACTTGTGGCTGGATTACACTGAATTTGACATATATTGTGCAGAATCATGTCCTAAACAACATATTTCAACAGCAGAAACCAGCTTGATGAAATTCCAAAGTTCTTATCACTCCTAATCATAAACGCTTCCACTCGGTGAGATAAGCACTTTTTGAACGAATGGCTATATCTTTTGAACCTGTGAAGGGATTACACTGAATTTGACATATATTGTGCAGAATCACATCCTAAACAACGTATTTCAACAGCAGAAACCAGCTTGATGAAATCCAAAATTTATTTCCACTCCTAATCAAAAACGCTTCAACTCGGTGAGATTAGCACTTTTTGAACAAATGGCTATATATTTTGAACCTGTGAAGGGATTACACTGAATTTGACATATATTGTGCAGAATCAGGTCCTAAACAACATATTTCAACAGCAGAAACCAGCTTGATGAAATTCAAAAGTTATTTCCACTCCTGATCAAAAACGCATCAACTCGGTGAGATAAGGACTTTCTGAACGAATGGCTATATCTATTAAACTTGTTGCTGGATTACACTGAAGTTGACATATATTGTGCAGAATCATGTCCTTAACAGCATATTTCAACAGCAGAAACCAGCTTGATGAAATTCCAAAGTTATTATCACTCCTAATCAAAAACGCTTCAACTCGGTGAGATTAGCACTTTTTGAACAAATGGCTATATATTTTGAACCTGTGAAGGGATTACACTGAATTTGACTTATATTGTGCAGAATCATATCCTAAACAACATATTTCAACAGCAGAAACCAGCTTGATGAAATTCCAAAGTTATTTCCACTCCTAATCAAAAACGCTTCAACTCGGTGAGATAAGCACTTTTTTAACAAATGGCTGTATCTTTTGAACCTTAGAAGGGATTACACTGAATTTGACATATATTGTGCAAAATCAGGTCCTATACAACATATTTCAACAGCAGGAACCAGCTTGATGAAATTCAAAAGTTATTTCCACTCCTGATCAAAAACGCTTCAACTCGGTGAGATAAGCACTTTTTGAACGAATGGCTATAATCTTTTGAACTTGTGGCTGGATTACACTGAATTTGACATATATTGTGCAGAATCATGTCCTAAACAACATATTTCAACAGCAGAAACCAGCTTGATGAAATTCCAAAGTTCTTATCACTCCTAATCATAAACGCTTCCACTCGGTGAGATAAGCACTTTTTGAACGAATGGCTATATCTTTTGAACCTGTGAAGGGATTACACTGAATTTGACATATATTGTGCAGAATCACATCCTAAACAACGTATTTCAACAGCAGAAACCAGCTTGATGAAATCCAAAATTTATTTCCACTCCTAATCAAAAACGCTTCAACTCGGTGAGATTAGCACTTTTTGAACAAATGGCTATATATTTTGAACCTGTGAAGGGATTACACTGAATTTGACATATATTGTGCAGAATCAGGTCCTAAACAACATATTTCAACAGCAGAAACCAGCTTGATGAAATTCAAAAGTTATTTCCACTCCTGATCAAAAACGCATCAACTCGGTGAGATAAGGACTTTCTGAACGAATGGCTATATCTATTAAACTTGTTGCTGGATTACACTGAAGTTGACATATATTGTGCAGAATCATGTCCTTAACAGCATATTTCAACAGCAGAAACCAGCTTGATGAAATTCCAAAGTTATTTTCACTCCTAATCAAAAATGCTTCAACTCGGTGAGATTAGCACTTTTTGAACAAATGGCTATATATTTTGAACCTGTGAAGGGATTACACTGAATTTGACTTATATTGTGCAGAATCATATCCTAAACAACATATTTCAACAGCAGAAACCAGCTTGATGAAATTCCAAAGTTATTTCCACTCCTAATCAAAAACGCTTCAACTCGGTGAGATAAGCACTTTTTTAACAAATGGCTGTATCTTTTGAACCTTAGAAGGGATTACACTGAATTTGAAATATATTGTGCAAAATCAGGTCCTATACAACATATTTCAACAGCAGGAACCAGCTTGATGAAATTCAAAAGTTATTTCCACTCCTGATCAAAAACGCTTCAACTCGGTGAGATAAGGACTTTCTGAACGAATGGCTATATCTATTAAACTTGTTGCTGGATTACACTGAAGTTGACATATACAGTGCAGAATAATGTCCTAAACAACATATTTCAACAGCAGAAACCAGCTTGATGAAATTCCAAAGTTATTATCACACCTAATCATAAACGCTTCCACTCGGTGAGATAAGCACTTTTTGAACGAATGGCTATAATCTTTTGAACCTGTGTAGGGATTACACTGAATTTGACATATATTGTGCAGAATCACATCCTAAACAACGTATTTCAACAGCAGAAACCAGCTTGATGAAATTCAAAAGTTATTTCCACTCCTAATCAAAAACGCTTATACTCGGTGAGTTAAGCACTTTTTGACCTTATGGCTATATCTTTTGAACTTGACACTGGATTACACTGAATTTGACATATATTGTGCAAAATCATGTCTTAAACAACAATTTTAAACAGCAGAAACCAGCTTGATGAAATTCCATAGTTATGATCACTCCTAATCAAAAACGCTTCAACTCGGTGAGATTAACACTTTTTGAACAAATGGCTATATCTTTTGAACCTGTGAAGGGATTACACTGAATTTGACTTATATCATGCAGAATCGTATCCTAAACAACATATTTCAACATCAGAAACCAGCTTGATGAAATTCAAAAGTTATTTCCACTCCTGATCAAAAACGCTTCAACTCGGTGAGATAAGGACTTTTTTGAACGAATGGCTATATCTTTTGAACCTGTGAAGGGATTACACTGAATTTGACATATATTTTGCAGAATCATGTCCTAAACAACATATATCAACGGCAGAAACCAGCTTGATGAAATTCCAAAGTGATTTCCACTCCTGATCAAAAACGCTTCAACTCGGTGAGATAAGAACTTTTTTGAACGAATGGCTATATCTTTTGAACCTGTGAAGGGATTACACTAAATTTGACATATATTGTGTAGAATCATGTCCTTAACAACATATTTCAACAGCAGAAACCAGCTTGATGAAATTCAAAAGTTATTTCAACTCCTGATCAAAAACGCTTCAACTCGGTGAGATAAGGACTTTCTGAACGAATGGCTATTATTAATTTTGTTGCTGGATTACACTGAAGTTGACATATATTGTGCAGAATCATGTCCTAAACAACATATTTCAACAGCAGAAACCAGCTTGATGAAATTCCAACGGTATTTCCACTCCTAATCAAAAACGCTTCAACTCGGTGAGATAAGTACTTTTTGAACAAATGGCTATATCTTTTGAACCTTAGAAGGGATTACACTGAATTTGACAGATATTGTGCAGAATCATGTCCTAAACAACATATATCAACGGCAGAAACCAGCTTGATGAAATTCAAAAGTTATTTCCACTCCTAATCAAAAACGCTTCAACTCGGTGAGATAAGCACTTT
This sequence comes from Fistularia commersonii, assembly GCF_037954325.1. Classification (NCBI taxonomy): domain Eukaryota; kingdom Metazoa; phylum Chordata; class Actinopteri; order Syngnathiformes; family Fistulariidae; genus Fistularia; species Fistularia commersonii. Next base: position 1,415,883 of record NC_141315.1, read on the forward strand.
TTTGAACGAATGGCTATATCTTTTGAACCTGTGAAGGGATTACACTAAATTTGACATATATTGTGTAGAATCATGTCCTTAACAACATATTTCAACAGCAGAAACCAGCTTGATGAAATTCAAAAGTTATTTCCACTCCTAATCAAAAACGCTTCAACTCGGTGAATTAAGCACTTTTTGACCTTATTGCTAAATCTTTTGAACTTCTCGCTGGATTACACTGAATTTGACATATATTGTGCAGAATCATGTCCTAAACAACATATTTCAGCAGCAGAAACCAGCTTGATGAAATTCCAAAGTTATTATCACTCCTAATCAAAAAAGCTTCAAGTCGGTGAGTTCAGCACTTTTTGAACAAATGCCTATATATTTTGAACCTGTGAAGGGATTACACTGAGTTTGACATTTATTGTGCAGAATCAGGTCCTAAACAACATATTTCAACAGCAGAAACCTGCTTGATGAAATTCAAAAGTTATTTCCACTCCTGATCAAAAACGCTTCAACTCGGTGAGATAAGTACTTTTTGAACGAATGGCTATATCTTTTGAACCTGTGAAGAGATTACACTGAATTTGACATATATTGTGCAGAATCATTTCCTAAACAACAAATTTCAACAGTAGAAACCAGCTTGATGAAATTCCAAAGTTATTATCACTCCTAATCAAAAACGCTTCAACTCGGTGAGATTAGCACTTTTTGAACAAATGGCTATATATTTTGAAACTGTGAAGGGATTACACTGTATTTAACTTATATTATGTAGAATCGTATCCTAAACAACATATTTCAACAGCAGAAACTAGCTTGATGAAATTCCAAAGTTATTTCCACTCCTAATCAAAAACGCTTCAACTCGGTGAGATAAGCACTTTTTGAACAAATGGCTATATCTTTTGAACCTTAGAAGGGATTACACTGAATTTGACATATATTGTGCAGAATCAGGTCCTATACAACATATTTCAACAGCAGAAACCAGCTTGATGAAATTCAAAAGTTATTTCCACTCCTGATCAAAAACGCTTCAACTCGGTGAGATAAGGACTTTTTTGAACGAATGGCTATATCTTTTGAACCTGTGAAGGGATTACACTGAATTTGACATATATTTTGCAAAATCATGTCCTAAACAACATATATCAACGGCAGAAACCAGCTTGATGAAATTCCAAAGTGATTTCCACTCCTGATCAAAAACGCTTCAACTCGGTGAGATAAGAACTTTTTTGAACGAATGGCTATATCTTTTGAACCTGTGAAGGGATTACACTAAATTTGACATATATTGTGTAGAATCATGTCCTAAACAACATATATCAACGGCAGAAACCAGCTTGATGAAATTCAAAAGTTATTTCCACTCCTGATCAAAAACGCTTCAACTCGGTGAGATAAGCACTTTTTTGAACGAATGGCTATATCTTTTGAACCTGTGAAGGGATTACACTAAATTTGACATATATTGTGTAGAATCATGTCCTTAACAACATATTTCAACAGCAGAAACCAGCTTGATGAAATTCAAAAGTTATTTCCACTCCTAATCAAAAACGCTTCAACTCGGTGAATTAAGCACTTTTTGACCTTATTGCTAAATCTTTTGAACTTCTCGCTGGATTACACTGAATTTGACATATATTGTGCAGAATCATGTCCTAAACAACATATTTCAGCAGCAGAAACCAGCTTGATGAAATTCCAAAGTTATTATCACTCCTAATCAAAAAAGCTTCAAGTCGGTGAGTTCAGCACTTTTTGAACAAATGCCTATATATTTTGAACCTGTGAAGGGATTACACTGAGTTTGACATTTATTGTGCAGAATCAGGTCCTAAACAACATATTTCAACAGCAGAAACCTGCTTGATGAAATTCAAAAGTTATTTCCACTCCTGATCAAAAACGCTTCAACTCGGTGAGATAAGTACTTTTTGAACGAATGGCTATATCTTTTGAACCTGTGAAGAGATTACACTGAATTTGACATATATTGTGCAGAATCATTTCCTAAACAACAAATTTCAACAGTAGAAACCAGCTTGATGAAATTCCAAAGTTATTATCACTCCTAATCAAAAACGCTTCAACTCGGTGAGATTAGCACTTTTTGAACAAATGGCTATATATTTTGAAACTGTGAAGGGATTACACTGTATTTAACTTATATTATGTAGAATCGTATCCTAAACAACATATTTCAACAGCAGAAACTAGCTTGATGAAATTCCAAAGTTATTTCCACTCCTAATCAAAAACGCTTCAACTCGGTGAGATAAGCACTTTTTGAACAAATGGCTATATCTTTTGAACCTTAGAAGGGATTACACTGAATTTGACATATATTGTGCAGAATCAGGTCCTATACAACATATTTCAACAGCAGAAACCAGCTTGATGAAATTCAAAAGTTATTTCCACTCCTGATCAAAAACGCTTCAACTCGGTGAGATAAGGACTTTTTTGAACGAATGGCTATATCTTTTGAACCTGTGAAGGGATTACACTGAATTTGACATATATTTTGCAAAATCATGTCCTAAACAACATATATCAACGGCAGAAACCAGCTTGATGAAATTCCAAAGTGATTTCCACTCCTGATCAAAAACGCTTCAACTCGGTGAGATAAGAACTTTTTTGAACGAATGGCTATATCTTTTGAACCTGTGAAGGGATTACACTAAATTTGACATATATTGTGTAGAATCATGTCCTAAACAACATATATCAACGGCAGAAACCAGCTTGATGAAATTCAAAAGTTATTTCCACTCCTGATCAAAAACGCTTCAACTCAGTGAGATAAGGACTTTCTGAACGAATGGCTATTATTAATTTTGTTGCTGGATTACACTGAAGTTGACATATATGGGGAGTATCATGTCCTAAACAACATATTTCAACAGCAGAAACCAGCTTGATGAAATTCCAACGGTATTTCCACTCCTAATCAAAAACGCTTCAACTCGGTGAGATAAGTACTTTTTGAACAAATGGCTATATCTTTTGAACCTTAGAAGGGATTACACTGAATTTGACATATATTGTGCAGAATCATGTCCTAAACAACATATATCAACGGCAGAAACCAGCTTGATGAAATTCAAAAGTGATTTCCACTCCTGATCAAAAACGCTTCAACTCGGTGAGATAAGCACTTTTTGAACGAATGGCTTTATCTTTTGAACCTGTGAAGGGATTTCACAAAATTTGACATATATGGGGAGTATCATGTCCTAAACAACATATTTCAACAGCAGAAACCAGCTTGATGAAATTCAAAAGTTATTTCCACTCCTAATCAAAAACGCTTCAACTCGGTGAGTTCAGCACTTTTTGACCTTATGTCTATATCTTTTGAACGTTTCGCTGGATTACACTGAATTTGACATATATTGTGCAGAATCATGTCCTAAGCAACATATTTCAGCAGCAGAAACCAGCCTGATGAAATTCCAAAGTTATTTCCACTCCTAATCAAAAACGCTTCAACTCGGTGAGATAAGCACTTTTTTGAACGAATGGCTATATCTTTTGAACCTGTGAAGGGATTACACTAAATTTGACATATATTGTGTAGAATCATGTCCTTAACAACATATTTCAACAGCAGAAACCAGCTTGATGAAATTCAAAAGTTATTTCCACTCCTAATCAAAAACGCTTCAACTCGGTGAGTTAAGCACTTTTTGACCTTATTGCTATATCTTTTGAACTTCTCGCTGGATTACACTGAATTTGACATATATTGTGCAGAATCATGTCCTAAACAACATATTTCAGCAGCAGAAACCAGCTTGATGAAATTCCAAAGTTATTATCACTCCTAATCAAAAACGCTTCAAGTCGGTGAGTTCAGCACTTTTTGAACAAATGCCTATATATTTTGAACCTGTGAAGGGATTACACTGAATTTGACATATATTGTGCAGAATCAGGTCCTAAACAACATATTTCAACAGCAGAAACCTGCTTGATGAAATTCAAAAGTTATTTCCACTCCTGATCAAAAACGCTTCAACTCGGTGAGATAAGTACTTTTTGAACGAATGGATATATCTTTTGAACCTGTGAAGAGATTACACTGAATTTGACATATATTGTGCAGAATCACATCCTAAACAACATATTTCAACAGCAGAAACCAGCTTGATGAAATTCAAAAGTTATTTCCACTCCTAATCAAAAACGCTTCAACTCGGTGAGTTAAGCACTTTTTGACCTTATGGCTATATCTTTTGAACTATACACTGGATTACACTGAATTTGAAATATATTGTGCAGAATCATGTCCTAAACAACAAATTTCAACAGCGGAAACCAGCTTGATGAAATTCCAAAGTTATTATCACTCCTAATCAAAAACGCTTCAACTCGGTCAGATTAGCACTTTTTGAACAAATGGCTATATATTTTGAACCTGTGAAGGGATTACACTGAATTTAACTTATATTATGCAGAATCGTATCCTAAACAACATATTTCAACAGCAGAAACTAGCTTGATGAAATTCCAAAGTTATTTCCACTCCTAATCAAAAACGCTTCAACTCGGTGAGATAAGCACTTTTTGAACAAATGGCTATATCTTTTGAACCTGTGAAGGGATTACACTGAATTTGACATATATTGTGCAGAATCATGTCCTATACAACATATTTCAACAGCAGAAACCAGCTTGATGAATTTCAAAAGTTATTTCCACTCCTGATCAAAAACGCTTCAACTCGGTGAGATAAGGACTTTTTTGAACGAATGGCTATATCTTTTGAACCTGTGAAGGGATTACACTGAATTTGACATATATTGTGCAGAATCATGTCCTAAACAACATATATCAACGGCAGAAACCAGCTTGATGAAATTCAAAAGTGATTTCCACTCCTGATCAAAAACGCTTCAACTCATTGAGATAAGGACTTTCTGAACGAATGGCTATATCTATTAAACTTGTTGCTGGATTACACTGAAGTTGATATATATTGTGCAGAATCATGTCCTTAACAGCATATTTCAACAGCAGAAACCAGCTTGATGAAATTCCAAAGTTATTATCACTCCTAATCAAAGACGCTTCAACTCGGTGAGATTAGCACTTTTTGAACAAATGGCTATATATTTTGAACCTGTGAAGGGATTACACTGAATTTGACTTATATTGTGCAGAATCATATCCTAAACAACATATTTCAACAGCAAAAACCAGCTTGATGAAATTCCAAATTTATTTCCACTCCTAATCAAAAACGCTTCAACTCGGTGAGATAAGCACTTTTTGAACAAATGGCTGTATCTTTTGAACCTTAGAAGGGATTACACTGAATTTGACATATATTGTGCAGAATCAGGTCCTATACAACAGATTTCAACAGCAGAAACCAGCTTGATGAAATTCAACAGTTATTTCCACTCCTGATCAAAAACGCTTCAACTCGGTGAGATAAGGACTTTCTGAACGAATGGCTATATCTATTAAACTTGTTGCTGGATTACACTGAAGTTGACATATACAGTGCAGAATCATGTCCTAAACAACATATTTCAACAGCAGAAACCAGCTTGATGAAATTCCAAAGTTATTATCACACCTAATCATAAACGCTTCCACTCGGTGAGATTAGCACTTTTTGAACGAATGGCTATAATCTTTTGAACTTGTGGCTGGATTACACTGAATTTGACATATATTGTGCAGAATCATGTCCTAAACAACATATTTCAACAGCAGAAACCAGCTTGATGAAATTCCAAAGTTATTATCACTCCTAATCATAAACGCTTCCACTCGGTGAGATAAGCACTTTTTGAACGAATGGCTATATCTTTTGAACCTGTGAAGGGATTACACTGAATTTGACATATATTGTGCAGAATCACATCCTAAACAACGTATTTCAACAGCAGAAACCAGCTTGATGAAATCCAAAATTTATTTCCACTCCTAATCAAAAACGCTTCAACTCGGTGAGATTAGCACTTTTTGAACAAATGGCTATATATTTTGAACCTGTGAAGGGATTACACTGAATTTGACATATATTGTGCAGAATCAGGTCCTAAACAACATATTTCAACAGCAGAAACCAGCTTGATGAAATTCAAAAGTTATTTCCACTCCTGATCAAAAACGCATCAACTCGGTGAGATAAGGACTTTCTGAACGAATGGCTATATCTATTAAACTTGTTGATGGATTACACTGAAGTTGACATATATTGTGCAGAATCATGTCCTTAACAGCATATTTCAACAGCAGAAACCAGCTTGATGAAATTCCAAAGTTATTATCACTCCTAATCAAAAACGCTTCAACTCGGTGAGAATAGCACTTTTTGAACAAATGGCTATATATTTTGAACCTGTGAAGGGATTACACTGAATTTGACATATATTGTGCAGAATCAGGTCCTATACAACATATTTCAACAGCAGAAACCAGCTTGATGAAATTCCAAAGTTATTTCCACTCCTGATCAAAAACGCTTCAACTCGGTGAGATAAGGACTTTTTTGAACGAATGGCTATATCTTTTGAACCTGTGAAGGGATTACACTGAATTTGACATATATTGTGCAGAATCACATCCTAAACAACGTATTTCAACAGCAGAAACCAGCTTGATGAAATTCAAAAGTTATTTCCACTCCTAATCAAAAACGCTTCAACTCGGTGAGTTAAGCACTTTTTGACCTTATGGCTATATCTTTTGAACATGACACTGGATTATACTGAATTTGACATATATTGTGCAAAATCATGTCTTAAACAACAATTTTAAACAGCAGAAACCAGCTTGATGAAATTCCATAGTTATGATCACTCCTAATCAAAAACGCTTCAACTCGGTGAGATTAACACTTTTTGAACAAATGGCTATATATTTTGAACCTGTAAAGGGATTACACTGAATTTGACTTATATCATGCAGAATCGTATCCTAAACAACATATTTCAACAGCAGAAACTAGCTTGATGAAATTCCAAAGTTATTTCCACTCCTAATCATAAACGCTTCCACTCGGTGAGATAATCACTTTTTGAACGAATGGCTATAATCTTTTGAACTTGTGGCTGGATTACACTGAATTTGACATATATTGTGCAGAATCATGTCCTAAACAACATATTTCAACAGCAGAAACCAGCTTGATGAAATTCCAACGGTATTTCCACTCCTAATCAAAAACGCTTCAACTCAGTGAGATAAGTACTTTTTGAACAAATGGCTATATCTTTTGAACCTGTGAAGGGATTACACTGAATTTGACTTATATTGTGCAGAATCATATCCTAAACAACATATTTCAACAGCAGAAACCAGCTTGATGAAATTCCAAAGTTATTTCCACTCCTAATCAAAAACGCTTCAACTCGGTGAGATAAGCACTTTTTTAACAAATGGCTGTATCTTTTGAACCTTAGAAGGGATTACACTGAATTTGACATATATTGTGCAGAATCAGGTCCTATACAACATATTTCAACAGCAGGAACCAGCTTGATGAAATTCAAAAGTTATTTCCACTCCTGATCAAAAACGCTTCAACTCGGTGAGATAAGGACTTTCTGAACGAATGGCTATATCTATTAAACTTGTTGCTGGATTACACTGAAGTTGACATATACAGTGCAGAATAATGTCCTAAACAACATATTTCAACAGCAGAAACCAGCTTGATGAAATTCCAAAGTTATTATCACACCTAATCATAAACGCTTCCACTCGGTGAGATAAGCACTTTTTGAACGAATGGCTATAATCTTTTGAACCTGTGAAGAGATTACACTGAATTTGACATATATTGTGCAGAATCACATCCTAAACAACGTATTTCAACAGCAGAAACCAGCTTGATGAAATTCAAAAGTTATTTCCACTCCTAATCAAAAACGCTTCAACTCGGTGAGTTAAGCACTTTTTGACCTTATGGCTATATCTTTTGAACTTGACACTGGATTACACTGAATTTGACATATATTGTGCAGAATCATGTCTTAAACAACAATTTTAAACAGCAGAAACCAGCTTGATGAAATTCCATAGTTATGATCACTCCTAATCAAAAACGCTTCAACTCGGTGAGATTAACACTTTTTGAACAAATGGCTATATATTTTGAACCTGTAAAGGGATTACACTGAATTTGACTTATATCATGCAGAATTGTATCCTAAACAACATATTTCAACAGCAGAAACTAGCTTGATGAAATTCCAAAGTTATTTCCACTCCTAATCAAAAACGCTTCAACTCGGTGAGATAAGCACTTTTTGAACAAATGGCTATATCTTTTGAACCTTAGAAGGGATTACACTGAATTTGACATATATTGTGCAGAATCAGGTCCTATACAACAGATTTCAACAGCAGAAACCAGCTTGATGAAATTCAAAAGTTATTGCCACTCCTGATCAAAAACGCTTCAACTCGGTGAGATAAGGACTTTCTGAACGAATGGCTATATCTATTAAACTTGTTGCTGGATTACACTGAAGTTGAAATATACAGTGCAAAATCATGTCCTAAACAACATATTTCAACAGCAGAAACCAGCTTGATGAAATTCAAAAGTTATTATCACTCCTAATCATAAACGCTTCCACTCGGTGAGATAAGCACTTTTTGAACGAATGGCTATAATCTTTTGAACTTGTGGCTGGATTACACTGAATTTGACATATATTGTGCAGAATCATGTCCTAAACAACATATTTCAACAGGAGAAACCAGCTTGATGAAATTCCAACGGGATTTCCACTCCTAATCAAAAACGCTTCAACTCAGTGAGATAAGTACTTTTTGAACAAATGGCTATATCTTTTGAACCTGTGAAGGGATTACACTGAATTTGACATATATTGTGAAGAATCATGTCCTAAACAACATATATCAACGGCAGAAACCAGCTTGATGAAATTCAAAAGTGATTTCCACTCCTGATCAAAAACGCTTCAACTCGGTGAGATAAACACTTTTTGAACGAATGGCTATATCTTTTGAACCTGTGAAGGGATTTCACAAAATTTGACATATATTGTGAAGAATCAGGTCCTATACAACATATTTCAACAGCAGGAACCAGCTTGATGAAATTCAAAAGTTATTTCCACTCCTGATCAAAAACGCTTCAACTCGGTGAGATAAGGACTTTCTGAACGAATGGCTATATCTATTAAACTTGTTGCTGGATTACACTGAAGTTGACATATACAGTGCAGAATAATGTCCTAAACAACATATTTCAACAGCAGAAACCAGCTTGATGAAATTCCAAAGTTATTATCACACCTAATCATAAACGCTTCCACTCGGTGAGATAAGCACTTTTTGAACGAATGGCTATAATCTTTTGAACCTGTGAAGAGATTACACTGAATTTGACATATATTGTGCAGAATCACATCCTAAACAACGTATTTCAACAGCAGAAACCAGCTTGATGAAATTCAAAAGTTATTTCCACTCCTAATCAAAAACGCTTCAACTCGGTGAGTTAAGCACTTTTTGACCTTATGGCTATATCTTTTGAACTTGACACTGGATTACACTGAATTTGACATATATTGTGCAGAATCATGTCTTAAACAACAATTTTAAACAGCAGAAACCAGCTTGATGAAATTCCATAGTTATTTCCACTCCTAATCAAAAACGCTTCAACTCGGTGAGATAAGCACTTTTTGAACAAATGGCTATATCTTTTGAACCTTAGAAGGGATTACACTGAATTTGACATATATTGTGCAGAATCAGGTCCTATACAACAGATTTCAACAGCAGAAACCAGCTTGATGAAATTCAAAAGTTATTGCCACTCCTGATCAAAAACGCTTCAACTCGGTGAGATAAGGACTTTCTGAACGAATGGCTATATCTATTAAACTTGTTGCTGGATTACACTGAAGTTGAAATATACAGTGCAAAATCATGTCCTAAACAACATATTTCAACAGCAGAAACCAGCTTGATGAAATTCAAAAGTTATTATCACTCCTAATCATAAACGCTTCCACTCGGTGAGATAAGCACTTTTTGAACGAATGGCTATAATCTTTTGAACTTGTGGCTGGATTACACTGAATTTGACATATATTGTGCAGAATCATGTCCTAAACAACATATTTCAACAGCAGAAACCAGCTTGATGAAATTCCAACGGGATTTCCACTCCTAATCAAAAACGCTTCAACTCAGTGAGATAAGTACTTTTTGAACAAATGGCTATATCTTTTGAACCTGTGAAGGGATTACACTGAATTTGACATATATTGTGAAGAATCATGTCCTAAACAACATATATCAACGGCAGAAACCAGCTTGATGAAATTCAAAAGTGATTTCCACTCCTGATCAAAAACGCTTCAACTCGGTGAGATAAACACTTTTTGAACGAATGGCTATATCTTTTGAACCTGTGAAGGGATTTCACAAAATTTGACATATATTGTGAAGAATCAGGTCCTAAACAACATATTTCAACAGCAGAAACCAGCTTGATGAAATTCCAAAGTTATTTCCAGTCCTGATCAAAAACGCTTCAACTCGGTGAGTTAAGCACTTTTTGACCTTATGGCTATATCTTTTGAACTTGACACTGGATTACACTGAATTTGACATATATTGTGCAAAATCATGTCTTAAACAACAATTTTAAACAGCAGAAACCAGCTTGATGAAATTCCAACGGTATTTCCACTCCTGATCAAAAACGCTTCAACTCAGTGAGATAAGGACTTTCTGAACGAATGGCTATTATTAATTTTGTTGCTGGATTACACTGAAGTTGACATATATTGTGCAGAATCATGTCCTAAACAACATATTTCAACATCAGAAACCAGCTTGATGAAATTCCAACGGTATTTCCACTCCTAATCAAAAACGCTTCAACTCGGTGAGATAAGTACTTTTTGAACAAATGGCTATATCTTTTGAACCTGTGAAGGGATTACACTAAATTTGACATATATTGTGTAGAATCATGTCCTTAACAACATATTTCAACAGCAGAAACCAGCTTGATGAAATTCAAAAGTTATTTCCACTCCTGATCAAAAACGCTTCAACTCGGTGAGATAAGGACTTTCTGAACGAATGGCTATTATTAATTTTGTTGCTGGATTACACTGAAGTTGACATATATTGTGCAGAATCATGTCCTAAACAACATATTTCAACAGCAGAAACCAGCTTGATGAAATTCCAACGGTATTTCCACTCCTAATCAAAAACGCTTCAACTCGGTGAGATAAGTACTTTTTGAACAAATGGCTATATCTTTTGAACCTTAGAAGGGATTACACTGAATTTGACATATATTGTGCAGAATCATGTCCTAAACAACATATATCAACGGCAGAAACCAGCTTGATGAAATTCAAAAGTTATTTCCACTCCTGATCAAAAACGCTTCAACTCGGTAAGATAAGCACTTTTTGAACGAATGGCTTTATCTTTTGAACCTGTGAAGGGATTTCACAAAATTTGACATATATTGTGCAGTATCATGTCCTAAACAACATATTTCAACAGCAGAAACCAGCTTGATGAAATTCAAAAGTTATTTCCACTCCTAATCAAAAACACTTCAACTCGGTGAGTTCAGCACTTTTTGACCTTATGGCTATATCTTTTGAACGTGTCGCTGGATTACACTGAATTTGACATATATTGTGCAGAATCATGTCCTAAGCAACATATTTCAGCAGCAGAAACCAGCCTGATGAAATTCCAAAGTTATTTCCACTCCTAATCAAAAACGCTTCAACTCGGTGAGATAAGCACTTTTTTGAACGAATGGCTATATCTTTTGAACCTGTGAAGGGATTACACTAAATTTGACATATATTGTGTAGAATCATGTCCTTAACAACATATTTCAACAGCAGAAACCAGCTTGATGAAATTCAAAAGTTATTTCCACTCCTAATCAAAAACGCTTCAACTCGGTGAGTTAAGCACTTTTTGACCTTATTGCTATATCTTTTGAACTTCTCGCTGGATTACACTGAATTTGACATATATTGTGCAGAATCATGTCCTAAACAACATAGTTCAGGTGCAGAAACCAGCTTGATGAAATTCCAAAGTTATTATCACTCCTAATCAAAAACGCTTCAAGTCGGTGAGTTCAGCACTTTTTGAACAAATGGCTATATCTTTTGAACATGTGAAGGGATTACACTGAATTTGACATATATTGTGCAGAATCAGGTCCTAAAACACATATTTCAACAGCAGAAACCTGCTTGATGAAATTCAAAAGTTATTTCCACTCCTGATCAAAAACGCTTCAACTCGGTGAGATAAGTACTTTTTGAACGAATGGATATATCTTTTGAACCTGTGAAGAGATTACACTGAATTTGACATATATTGTGCAGAATCACATCCTAAACAACATATTTCAACACCAGAAACTAGCTTGATGAAATTCCAAAGTTATTTCCACTCCTAATCAAAAACGCTTCAACTCGGTGAGATAAGCACTTTTTGATCAAATGGCTATATCTTTTGAACCTTAGAAGGGATTACACTGAATTTGACATATATTGTGCAGAATCAGGTCCTATACAACAGATTTCAACAGCAGAAACCAGCTTGATGAAATTCAAAAGTTATTGCCACTCCTGATCAAAAACGCTTCAACTCGGTGAGATAAGGACTTTCTGAACGAATGGCTATATCTATTAAACTTGTTGCTGGATTACACTGAAGTTGAAATATACAGTGCAGAATCATGTCCTAAACAACATATTTCAACAGCAGAAACCAGCTTGATGAAATTCAAAAGTTATTATCACTCCTAATCATAAACGCTTCCACTCGGTGAGATAATCACTTTTTGAACGAATGGCTATAATCTTTTGAACTTGTGGCTGGATTACACTGAATTTGACATATATTGTGCAGAATCATGTCCTAAACAACATATTTCAACAGCAGAAACCAGCTTGATGAAATTCCAACGGTATTTCCACTCCTAATAAAAAACGCTTCAACTCAGTGAGATAAGTACTTTTTGAACAAATGGCTATATCTTTTGAACCTGTGAAGGGATTACACTGAATTTCACTTATATTGTGCAGAATCATATCCTAAACAACATATTTCAACAGCAGAAACCAGCTTGATGAAATTCAAAAGTTATTTCCACTCCTGAACAAAAACGCTTCAACTCGGTGAGATAAGGACTTTTTTGAACGAATGGCTATATCTTTTGAACCTGTGAAGGGATTACACTGAATTTGACATATATTTTGCAGAATCATGTCCTACACAACATATATCAACGGCAGAAACCAGCTTGATGAAATTCCAAAGTGATTTCCACTCCTGATCAAAAACGCTTCAACTCGGTGAGATAAGAACTTTTTTGAACGAATGGCTATATCTTTTGAACCTGTGAAGGGATTACACTAAATTTGACATATATTGTGTAGAATCATGTCCTTAACAACATATTTCAACAGCAGAAACCAGCTTGATGAAATTCAAAAGTTATTTCCACTCCTGATCAAAAACGCTTCAACTCAGTGAGATAAGGACTTTCTGAACGAATGGCTATTATTAATTTTGTTGCTGGATTACACTGAAGTTGACATATATTGTGCAGAATCATGTCCTAAACAACATATTTCAACATCAGAAACCAGCTTGATGAAATTCCAACGGTATTTCCACTCCTAATCAAAAACGCTTCAACTCGGTGAGATAAGTACTTTTTGAACAAATGGCTATATCTTTTGAACCTGTGAAGGGATTACACTAAATTTGACATATATTGTGTAGAATCATGTCCTTAACAACATATTTCAACAGCAGAAACCAGCTTGATGAAATTCAAAAGTTATTTCCACTCCTGATCAAAAACGCTTCAACTCGGTGAGATAAGGACTTTCTGAACGAATGGCTATTATTAATTTTGTTGCTGGATTACACTGAAGTTGACATATATTGTGCAGAATCATGTCCTAAACAACATATTTCAACAGCAGAAACCAGCTTGATGAAATTCCAACGGTATTTCCACTCCTAATCAAAAACGCTTCAACTCGGTGAGATAAGTACTTTTTGAACAAATGGCTATATCTTTTGAACCTTAGAAGGGATTACACTGAATTTGACATATATTGTGCAGAATCATGTCCTAAACAACATATATCAACGGCAGAAACCAGCTTGATGAAATTCAAAAGTTATTTCCACTCCTGATCAAAAACGCTTCAACTCGGTGAGATAAGCACTTTTTGAACGAATGGCTTTATCTTTTGAACCTGTGAAGGGATTTCACAAAATTTGACATATATTGTGCAGTATCATGTCCTAAACAACATATTTCAACAGCAGAAACCAGCTTGATGAAATTCAAAAGTTATTTCCACTCCTAATCAAAAACACTTCAACTCGGTGAGTTCAGCACTTTTTGACCTTATGGCTATATCTTTTGAACGTGTCGCTGGATTACACTGAATTTGACATATATTGTGCAGAATCATGTCCTAAGCAACATATTTCAGCAGCAGAAACCAGCCTGATGAAATTCCAAAGTTATTTCCACTCCTAATCAAAAACGCTTCAACTCGGTGAGATAACCACTTTTTTGAACGAATGGCTATATCTTTTGAACCTGTGAAGGGATTACACTAAATTTGACATATATTGTGTAGAATCATGTCCTTAACAACATATTTCAACAGCAGAAACCAGCTTGATGAAATTCAAAAGTTATTTCCACTCCTAATCAAAAACGCTTCAACTCGGTGAGTTAAGCACTTTTTGACCTTATTGCTATATCTTTTGAACTTCTCGCTGGATTACACTGAATTTGACATATATTGTGCAGAATCATGTCCTAAACAACATATTTCAGGTGCAGAAACCAGCTTGATGAAATTCCAAAGTTATTATCACTCCTAATCAAAAACGCTTCAAGTCGGTGAGTTCAGCACTTTTTGAACAAATGGCTATATCTTTTGAACATGTGAAGGGATTACACTGAATTTGACATATATTGTGCAGAATCAGGTCCTAAACAACATATTTCAACAGCAGAAACCTGCTTGATGAAATTCAAAAGTTATTTCCACTCCTGATCAAAAACGCTTCAACTCGGTGAGATAAGTACTTTTTGAACGAATGGATATATCTTTTGAACCTGTGAAGAGATTACACTGAATTTGACATATATTGTGCAGAATCACATCCTAAACAACATATTTTAACACCAGAAACCAGCTTGATGAAATTCAAAAGTTATTTCCACTCCTAATCAAAAACGCTTCAACTCGGTGAGTTAAGCACTTTTTGACCTTATGGCTATATCTTTTGAACTTGACACTGGATTACACTGAATTTGACATATATTGTGCAGAATCATGTCCTAAACAACATATTTCAACAGCAGAAACTAGCTTGATGAAATTCAAAAGTTATTTCCACTCCTGATCAAAAACGCTTCAACTCGGTGAGATAAGGACTTTTTTGAACGAATGGCTATATCTTTTGAACCTGTGAAGGGATTACACTGAATTTGACATATATTATGCAGAATCATGTCCTAAACAACATATATCAACGGCAGAAACCAGCTTGATGAAATTCAAAAGTGATTTCCACTCCTGATCAAAAACGCTTCAACTCATTGAGATAAGGACTTTCTGAACGAATGGCTATGTCTATTAAACTTGTTGCTGGATTACACTGAAGTTGATATATATTGTGCAGAATCATGTCCTTAACAGCATATTTCAACAGCAGAAACCAGCTTGATGAAATTCCAAAGTTATTATCACTCCTAATCAAAGACGCTTCAACTCGGTGAGATTAGCACTTTTTGAACAAATGGCTATATATTTTGAACCTGTGAAGGGATTACACTGAATTTGACTTATATTGTGCAGAATCATATCCTAAACAACATATTTCAACAGCAGAAACCAGCTTGATGAAATTCCAAATTTATTTCCACTCCTAATCAAAAACGCTTCAACTCGGTGAGATAAGCACTTTTTGAACAAATGGCTGTATCTTTTGAACCTTAGAAGGGATTACACTGAATTTGACATATATTGTGCAAAATCAGGTCCTATACAACATATTTCAACAGCAGAAACCAGCTTGATGAAATTCAACAGTTATTTCCACTCCTGATCAAAAACGCTTCAACTCGGTGAGATAAGGACTTTCTGAACGAATGGCTATATCTATTAAACTTGTTGCTGGATTACACTGAAGTTGACATATACAGTGCAGAATCATGTCCTAAACAACATATTTCAACAGCAGAAACCAGCTTGATGAAATTCCAAAGTTATTATCACACCTAATCATAAACGCTTCCACTCGGTGAGATAAGCACTTTTTGAACGAATGGCTATAATCTTTTGAACTTGTGGCTGGATTACACTGAATTTGACATATATTGTGCAGAATCATGTCCTAAACAACATATTTCAACAGCAGAAACCAGCTTGATGAAATTCCAAAGTTATTATCACTCCTAATCATAAACGCTTCCACTCGGTGAGATAAGCACTTTTTGAACGAATGGCTATATCTTTTGAACCTGTGAAGGGATTACACTGAATTTGACATATATTGTGCAGAATCACATCCTAAACAACGTATTTCAACAGCAGAAACCAGCTTGATGATATCCAAAATTTATTTCCACTCCTAATAAAACGCTTCAACTCGGTGAGATTAGCACTTTTTGAACAAATGGCTATATATTTTGAACCTGTGAAGGGATTACACTGAATTTGACATATATTGTGCAGAATCAGGTCCTAAACAACATATTTCAACAGCAGAAACCAGCTTGATGAAATTCAAAAGTTATTTCCACTCCTGATCAAAAACGCATCAACTCGGTGAGATAAGGACTTTCTGAACGAATGGCTATATCTATTAAACTTGTTGCTGGATTACACTGAAGTTGACATATATTGTGCAGAATCATGTCCTTAACAGCATATTTCAACAGCAGAAACGAGCTTGATGAAATTCCAAAGTTATTATCACTCCTAATCAAAAACGCTTCAACTCGGTGAGATAAGCACTTTTTTAACAAATGGCTGTATCTTTTGAACCTTAGAAGTGATTACACTGAATTTGACATATATTGTGCAGAATCATGTCCTAAAAAACATATTTCAAGAGCAGAAACCAGCTTGATGAAATTCCAAAGATATTATCACTCCTAATCAAAAACGCTTCAACTCGGTGAGATAAATACTTTTTGAACAAATGGCGATATCTTTTGAACCTGTGAAGGGATTACACTGAATTTGACTTATATTGTGCAGAATCAGGTCCTAAACAACATATTTCAACAGCAGAAACCAGCTTGATGAAATTCCAAAGTTATTTCCACTCCTGATCAAAAACGCTTCAACTCGGTGAGTTAAGCACTTTTTGACCTTATGGCTATATCTTTTGAACTTGACACTGGATTACACTGAATTTGACATATATTGTGCAAAATCATGTCTTAAACAACAATTTTAAACAGCAGAAACCAGCTTGATGAAATTCCATAGTTATGATCACTCCTAATCAAAAACGCTTCAACTCGGTGAGATTAACACTTTTTGAACAAATGGCTATATATTTTGAACCTGTAAAGGGATTACACTGAATTTGACTTATATCATGCAGAATCGTATCCTAAACAACATATTTCAACAGCAGAAACTAGCTTGATGAAATTCCAAAGTTATTTCCACTCCTAATCAAAAACGCTTCAACTCGGTGAGATAAGCACTTTTTGAACAAATGGCTATATCTTTTGAACCTGTGAAGGGATTACACTGAATTTGACATATATTGTGCAGAATCAGGTCCTATACAACAGATTTCAACAGCAGAAACCAGCTTGATGAAATTCAAAAGTTATTGCCACTCCTGATCAAAAACGCTTCAACTCGGTGAGATAAGGACTTTCTGAACGAATGGCTATATCTATTAAACTTGTTGCTGGATTACACTGAAGTTGAAATATACAGTGCAGAATCATGTCCTAAACAACATATTTCAACAGCAGAAACCAGCTTGATGAAATTCAAAAGTTATTATCACTCCTAATCATAAACGCTTCCACTCGGTGAGATAATCACTTTTTGAACGAATGGCTATAATCTTTTGAACTTGTGGCTGGATTACACTGAATTTGACATATATTGTGCAGAATCATGTCCTAAACAACATATTTCAACAGCAGAAACCAGCTTGATGAAATTCCAACGGTATTTCCACTCCTAATCAAAAACGCTTCAACTCAGTGAGATAAGTACTTTTTGAACAAATGGCTATATCTTTTGAACCTGTGAAGGGATTACACTGAATTTGACTTATATTGTGCAGAATCATATCCTAAACAACATATTTCAACAGCAGAAACCAGCTTGATGAAATTCCAAAGTTATTTCCACTCCTAATCAAAAACGCTTCAACTCGGTGAGATAAGCACTTTTTTAACAAATGGCTGTATCTTTTGAACCTTAGAAGGGATTACACTGAATTTGACATATATTGTGCAGAATCAGGTCCTATACAACATATTTCAACAGCAGGAACCAGCTTGATGAAATTCAAAAGTTATTTCCACTCCTGATCAAAAACGCTTCAACTCGGTGAGATAAGGACTTTCTGAACGAATGGCTATATCTATTAAACTTGTTGCTGGATTACACTGAAGTTGACATATATTGTGCAGAATCATGTCCTTAACAGCATATTTCAACAGCAGAAACCAGCTTGATGAAATTCCAAAGTTATTATCACTCCTAATCAAAAACGCTTCAACTCGGTGAGATTAGCAATTTTTGAACAAATGGCTATATATTTTGAACCTGTGAAGGGATTACACTGAATTTGACATATATTGTGCAGAATCACATCCTAAACAACGTATTTCAACAGCAGAAACCAGCTTGATGAAATTCAAAAGTTATTTCCACTCCTGATCAAAAACGCTTCAACTCGGTGAGATAAGCACTTTTTGAACGAATGGCTTTATCTTTTGAACCTGTGAAGGGATTTCACTAAATTTGACATATATTGTGCAGAATCATGTCCTAAACAACATATATCAACAGCAGAAACCAGCTTGATGAAATTCAAAAGTTATTTCCACTCCTGATCAAAAACGCTTCAACTCGGCGAGATAAGCACTTTTTTGAACGAATGGCTTTATCTTTTGAACCTGTGAAGGGATTACACTGAATTTGACATATATTGTGAAGAATCATGTCCTAAACAACATATATCAACGGCAGAAACCAGCTTGATGAAATTCAAAAGTGATTTCCACTCCTGATCAAAAACGCTTCAACTTGGTGAGATAAACACTTTTTGAACGAATGGCTATATCTTTTGAACCTGTGAAGGGATTTCACAAAATTTGACATATATTGTGCAGAATCAGGTCCTAAACAACATATTTCAACAGCAGAAACCAGCTTGATGAAATTCCAAAGTTATTTCCACTCCTGATCAAAAACGCTTCAACTCGGTGAGATAAGCACTTTTTGAACGAATGGCTTTATCTTTTGAACCTGTGAAGGGATTTCACTAAATTTGACATATATTGTGCAGAATCATGTCCTAAACAACATATATCAACAGCAGAAACCAGCTTGATGAAATTCAAAAGTTATTTCCACTCCTGATCAAAAACGCTTCAACTCGGTGAGATAAGCACTTTTTTGAACGAATGGCTTTATCTTTTGAATCTGTGAAGGGATTACACTAAATTTGACATATATTGTGCAGAATAATGTCCTTAACAACATATTTCAACAGCAGAAACCAGCTTGATGAAATTCAAAAGTTATTTCCACTCCTAATCAAAAAAGCTTCAACTCGGTGAGTTAAGCACTTTTTGACCTTATGGCTATATCTTTTGAACTTCTCGCTGGATTACACTGAATTTGACATATATTGTGCAGAATCATGTCCTAAGCAACATATTTCAGCAGCAGAAACCAGCTTGATGAAATTCCAAAGTTATTATCACTCCTAATCAAAAACGCTTCAACTCGGTGAGATAAGTACTTTTTGAACAAATGGCTATATCTTTTGAACCTGTGAATGGATTACACTGAATTTGACATATATTGTGAAGAATCATGTCCTAAACAACATATATCAACGGCAGAAACCAGCTTGATGAAATTCAAAAGTGATTTCCACTCCTGATCAAAAACGCTTCAACTCGGTGAGATAAGCACTTTTTGAACGAATGGCTATATCTTTTGAACCTGTGAAGGGATTTCACTAAATTTGACATATATTGTGCAGAATCAGGTCCTAAAAAACATATTTCAACAGCAGAAACCAGCTTGATGAAATTCAAAAGTTATTTCCACTCCTGATCAAAAACGCTTCAACTCGGTGAGATAAGCACTTTTTGAACGAATGGCTTTATCTTTTGAACCTGTGAAGGGATTTCACTAAATTTGACATATATTGTGCAGAATCATGTCCTAAACAACATATATCAACAGCAGAAACCAGCTTGATGAAATTCAAAAGTTATTTCCACTCCTTATCAAAAACGCTTCAACTCGGCGAGATAAGCACTTTTTTGAACGAATGGCTTTATCTTTTGAACCTGTGAAGGGATTACACTAAATTTGACATATATTGTGCAGAATCATGTCCTTAACAACATATTTCAACAGCAGAAACCAGCTTGATGAAATTCAAAAGTTATTTCCACTCCTAATCAAAAACGCTTCAACTCGGTGAGTTAAGCACTTTTTGACCTTATGGCTATATCTTTTTAACTTCTCGCTGGATTACACTGAATTTGACATATATTGTGCAGAATCATGTCCCAAGCAACATATTTCAGCAGCAGAAACCAGCTTGATGAAATTCCAAAGTTATTATCACTCCTAATCAAAAACGCTTCAACTCGGTGAGATAAGTACTTTTTGAACAAATGGTTATATCTTTTGAACCTGTGAAGGGATTACACTGAATTTGACATATATTGTGCAGAATCATGTCCTAAACAACATATATCAACAGCAGAAACCAGCTTGATGAAATTCAAAAGTTATTTCCACTCCTGATCAAAAACGCTTCAACTCGGTGAGATAAGCACTTTTTTGAACGAATGGCTTTATCTTTTGAACCTGTGAAGGGATTACACTAAATTTGCCATATATTGTGCATAATCATGGCCTTAACAACATATTTCAACAGCAGAAACCAGCTTGATGAAATTCCAAACTTATTTCTACTCCTAATCAAAAACGCTTCAATTCCGTGAGTTAAGCACTTTTTGACCTTATGGCTATATCTTTTGAATTTCTCGCTGGATTACACTGAATTTGACATATATTGTGCAGAATTATGTCCTAAGCAAAATATTTTAGCAGCAGAAACCAGCTTGATGAAATTACAAAGTTATTATCACTCCTAATCAAAAACGCTTCAAATCGGTGAGATAAGCACTTTTTGAACAAATGGCTATATATTTTGAACCTGTGAAGGGATTACACTGAATTTGACTTATATTGTGCAGAATCATGTCCTAAACAACATATTTCAACAGCAGAAACCAGCTTGATGAAATTCCAAAGTTATTTCCAATCCTGATCAAAAACGCTTCAACTTGGTGAGATAAGGACTTTCTGAACGAATGGCTATATCTATTTAACTTGTTGCTGGATTACACTGAAGTTGACATATATTGTGCAGAATCATGTCCTTAACAGCATATTTCAACAACAGAAACCAGCTTGATGAAATTCCAAAGTTATTATCACTCCTAATCAAAAACGCTTCAACTCGGTGAGATTAGCACTTTTTGAACAAATGGCTGTATCTTTTGAACCTTAGAAGGGATTACACTGAATTTGACATATATTGTGCAGAATCAGGTCCTATACAACATATTTCAACAGCAGAAACCAGCTTGATGAAATTCAAAAGTTATTTCCACTCCTGATCAAAAACGCTTCAACTCGGTGAGATAAGGAGTTTCTGAACGAATGGCTATATCTATTAAACTTGTTGCTGGATTACACTGAAGTTGACATATATTGTGCAGAATCATGTCCTTAACAGCATATTTCAACAGCAGAAACCAGCTTGATGAAATTCCAAAGTTATTATCACTCCTAATCAAAAACGCTTCAACTCGGTGATATAAGCACTTTTTTGAACGAATGGCTATATCTTTTGAAACTGTGAAGGGATTACACTAAATTTGACATATATTGTGCAGAATCATGTCCTTAACAACATATTTCAACAGCAAAAACCAGCTTGATGAAATTCAAAAGTTATTTCCACTCCTAATCAAAAACGCTTCAACTCGGTGAGTTAAGCACTTTTTGAACGAATGGCTATATCTTTTGAACTTCTCGCTGGATTACACTGAATTTGACATATATTGTGCAGAATCATGTCCTAAGCAACATATTTCAGCAGCAGAAACCAGCTTGATGAAATTCCAAAGTTATTATCACTCCTAATCAAAAACGCTTCAAGTCGGTGAGTTCAGCACTTTTTGAACAAATGCCTATATATTTTGAACCTCTGAAGGGATTACACTGAATTTGACATATACTGTGCAGAATAAGGTCTTATACAACATATTTCAACAGCAGAAACCAGCTTGATGAAATTCAAAAGTTATTTCCACTCCTGATCAAAAACGCTTCAACTCGGTGAGATAAGTACTTTTTGAACGAATGGCTATATCTTTTTAACCTGTGAAGGGATTACACTGAATTTGACATATATTGTGCAGAATCACATCCTAAACAACGTATTTCAAATGCAGAAACCAGCTTGATGAAATTCAAAAGTTATTTCCACTCCTAATCAAAAACGCTTCAACTCGGTGAGTTAAGCACTTTTTGACCTTATGGCTATATCTTTCTAACTTGACACTGGATTACACTGAATTTGACATATATTGTGCAGAATCATGTCCTAAACAACAAATTTCAACAGCAGAAACCAGCTTGATGAAATTCCAAAGTTATTATCACTCCTAATCAAAAACGCTTCAACTCGGTGAGATTAGCACTTTTTGAACAAATGGCTATATATTTTGAACCTGTGAAGGGATTACACTGAATTTAACTTACATTATGCAGAATCGTATCCTAAACAACATATTTCAACAGCAGAAACTAGCTTGATGAAATTCCAAAGTTATTTCCACTCCTGATCAAAAACGCTTCCACTCGGTGAGATTAGCACTTTTTGAACAAATGGCTATATCTTTTGAACCTTAGAAGGGATTACACTGAATTTAACATATATTGTGCAGAATCAGGTCCTATACGACATATTTCAACAGCAGAAACCAGCTTGATGAAATTCCAAAGTTATTTCCACTCCTGATCAAAAACGCTTCAACTCGGTGAGATAAGGACTTTCTGAACGAATGGCTATATCTATTAAACTTGTTGCTGGATTACACTGAAGTTGACATATATTGTGCAGAATCATGTCCTAAACAACATATTTCAACAGCAGAAACCAGCTTGATGAAATTCCTACGTTATTTCCACTCCTAATCAAAAACGCTTCAACTAGGTGAGATAAGTATTTTTTGAACAAATGGCTATATCTTTTGAACCTGTGAAGGGATTACACTGAATTTGACATATATTGTGAAGAATCATGTCCTAAACAACATATATCAACAGCAGAAACCAGCTTGATGAAATTCAAAAGTTATTTCCACTCCTGATCAAAAACGCTTCAACTCGGTGAGATAAGCACTTTTTGAACGAATGGCTTTATCTTTTGAACCTGTGAAGGGATTTCACTAAATTTGACATATATTGTGCAGAATCATGTCCTAAACAACATATATCAACAGCAGAAACCAGCTTGATGAAATTCAAAAGTTATTTCCACTCCTTATCAAAAACGCTTCAACTCGGCGAGATAAGCACTTTTTTGAACGAATGGCTTTATCTTTTGAACCTGTGAAGGGATTACACTAAATTTGACATATATTGTGCAGAATCATGTCCTTAACAACATATTTCAACAGCAGAAACCAGCTTGATGAAATTCAAAAGTTATTTCCACTCCTAATCAAAAACGCTTCAACTCGGTGAGTTAAGCACTTTTTGACCTTATGGCTATATCTTTTTAACTTCTCGCTGGATTACACTGAATTTGACATATATTGTGCAGAATCATGTCCCAAGCAACATATTTCAGCAGCAGAAACCAGCTTGATGAAATTCCAAAGTTATTATCACTCCTAATCAAAAACGCTTCAACTCGGTGAGATAAGTACTTTTTGAACAAATGGTTATATCTTTTGAACCTGTGAAGGGATTACACTGAATTTGACATATATTGTGCAGAATCATGTCCTAAACAACATATATCAACAGCAGAAACCAGCTTGATGAAATTCAAAAGTTATTTCCACTCCTGATCAAAAACGCTTCAACTCGGTGAGATAAGCACTTTTTTGAACGAATGGCTTTATCTTTTGAACCTGTGAAGGGATTACACTAAATTTGCCATATATTGTGCATAATCATGGCCTTAACAACATATTTCAACAGCAGAAACCAGCTTGATGAAATTCCAAAGTTATTTCTACTCCTAATCAAAAACGCTTCAATTCCGTGAGTTAAGCACTTTTTGACCTTATGGCTATATCTTTTGAATTTCTCGCTGGATTACACTGAATTTGACATATATTGTGCAGAATTATGTCCTAAGCAAAATATTTTAGCAGCAGAAACCAGCTTGATGAAATTACAAAGTTATTATCACTCCTAATCAAAAACGCTTCAAATCGGTGAGATAAGCACTTTTTGAACAAATGGCTATATATTTTGAACCTGTGAAGGGATTACACTGAATTTGACTTATATTGTGCAGAATCATGTCCTAAACAACATATTTCAACAGCAGAAACCAGCTTGATGAAATTCCAAAGTTATTTCCAATCCTGATCAAAAACGCTTCAACTTGGTGAGATAAGGACTTTCTGAACGAATGGCTATATCTATTTAACTTGTTGCTGGATTACACTGAAGTTGACATATATTGTGCAGAATCATGTCCTTAACAGCATATTTCAACAACAGAAACCAGCTTGATGAAATTCCAAAGTTATTATCACTCCTAATCAAAAACGCTTCAACTCGGTGAGATTAGCACTTTTTGAACAAATGGCTGTATCTTTTGAACCTTAGAAGGGATTACACTGAATTTGACATATATTGTGCAGAATCAGGTCCTATACAACATATTTCAACAGCAGAAACCAGCTTGATGAAATTCAAAAGTTATTTCCACTCCTGATCAAAAACGCTTCAACTCGGTGAGATAAGGACTTTCTGAACGAATGGCTATATCTATTAAACTTGTTGCTGGATTACACTGAAGTTGACATATATTGTGCAGAATCATGTCCTTAACAGCATATTTCAACAGCAGAAACCAGCTTGATGAAATTCCAAAGTTATTATCACTCCTAATCAAAAACGCTTCAACTCGGTGATATAAGCACTTTTTTGAACGAATGGCTATATCTTTTGAAACTGTGAAGGGATTACACTAAATTTGACATATATTGTGCAGAATCATGTCCTTAACAACATATTTCAACAGCAAAAACCAGCTTGATGAAATTCAAAAGTTATTTCCACTCCTAATCAAAAACGCTTCAACTCGGTGAGTTAAGCACTTTTTGAACGAATGGCTATATCTTTTGAACTTCTCGCTGGATTACACTGAATTTGACATATATTGTGCAGAATCATGTCCTAAGCAACATATTTCAGCAGCAGAAACCAGCTTGATGAAATTCCAAAGTTATTATCACTCCTAATCAAAAACGCTTCAAGTCGGTGAGTTCAGCACTTTTTGAACAAATGCCTATATATTTTGAACCTCTGAAGGGATTACACTGAATTTGACATATACTGTGCAGAATAAGGTCTTATACAACATATTTCAACAGCAGAAACCAGCTTGATGAAATTCAAAAGTTATTTCCACTCCTGATCAAAAACGCTTCAACTCGGTGAGATAAGTACTTTTTGAACGAATGGCTATATCTTTTTAACCTGTGAAGGGATTACACTGAATTTGACATATATTGTGCAGAATCACATCCTAAACAACGTATTTCAAATGCAGAAACCAGCTTGATGAAATTCAAAAGTTATTTCCACTCCTAATCAAAAACGCTTCAACTCGGTGAGTTAAGCACTTTTTGACCTTATGGCTATATCTTTCTAACTTGACACTGGATTACACTGAATTTGACATATATTGTGCAGAATCATGTCCTAAACAACAAATTTCAACAGCAGAAACCAGCTTGATGAAATTCCAAAGTTATTATCACTCCTAATCAAAAACGCTTCAACTCGGTGAGATTAGCACTTTTTGAACAAATGGCTATATATTTTGAACCTGTGAAGGGATTACACTGAATTTAACTTACATTATGCAGAATCGTATCCTAAACAACATATTTCAACAGCAGAAACTAGCTTGATGAAATTCCAAAGTTATTTCCACTCCTGATCAAAAACGCTTCCACTCGGTGAGATTAGCACTTTTTGAACAAATGGCTATATATTTTGAACCTGTGAAGGGATTACACTGAATTTAACATATATTGTGCAGAATCAGGTCCTATACGACATATTTCAACAGCAGAAACCAGCTTGATGAAATTCCAAAGTTATTTCCACTCCTGATCAAAAACGCTTCAACTCGGTGAGATAAGGACTTTCTGAACGAATGGCTATATCTATTAAACTTGTTGCTGGATTACACTGAAGTTGACATATATTGTGCAGAATCATGTCCTAAACAACATATTTCAACAGCAGAAACCAGCTTGATGAAATTCCTACGTTATTTCCACTCCTAATCAAAAACGCTTCAACTAGGTGAGATAAGTATTTTTTGAACAAATGGCTATATCTTTTGAACCTGTGAAGGGATTACACTGAATTTGACATATATTGTGAAGAATCATGTCCTAAACAACATATATCAACGGCAGAAACCAGCTTGATGAAATTCAAAAGTTATTTCCACTCCTGATCAAAAACGCTTCAACTCGGTGAGATAAGCACTTTTTGAACGAATGGCTTCATCTTTTGAACCTGTAAAGGGATTTCACTAAATTTGACATATATTGTGCAGAATAATTTCCTTAACAACATATTGCAACAGCACAAACCAGCTTGATGAAATTCAAAAGTTATTTCCACTCCTAATCAAAAACGTTTCAACTCGGTGAGTTCAGCACTTTTTGACCTTATGGCTATATCTTTTGAACTTGTCGCTGGATTACACTGAATTTGACATATATTGTGCAGAATCATGTCCTAAACAACATATATCAACAGCAGAAACCACCTTGATGAAATTCAAAAGTTATTTCCACTCCTGATCAAAAACGCTTCAACTCGGTGAGATAAGCACTCTTTGAACGAATGGCTTTATCTATTGAACCTGTGAAGGGATTTCACTAAATTTGACATATATTGTGCAGAATCATGTCCTTAACAACATATCAATAGCAGAAACCAGCTTGATGAAATTCAAAAGTTATTTCCACTCCTAATCAAAAACGCTTCAACTCGGTGAGTTAAGCACTTTTTGACCTTATGGCTATATCTTTTGAACTTCTCGCTGGATTACACTGAATTTTACATATATTGTGCAGAATCATGTCCTAAGCAACATATTTCAGCAGCAGGAACCAGCTTTTGAAATTCCAAAATTATTATCACTCCTAATCAAAAACGCTTCAAATCGGTGAGATAAGCACATTTTGAACAAATGGCTATATCTTTAGAACCTGTGAAGGGATTACACTGAATTTGACATATATTGTGCAGAATCAGGTCCTAAACAACATATTTCAACAGCAGAAACCAGCTTGATGAAATTCAAAAGTGATTTCCACTCCTGATCAAAAACGCTTCAACTCGGTGAGATAAGGACTTTCTGAACGAATGGCTATATCTATTAAACTTGTTGCTGGATTAGACTGAAGTTGACATATATTGTGCAGAATCATGTCCTTAACAGCATATTTCAAAAGCAGAAACCAGCTTGATGAAATTCCAAAGTTATTATCACTCCTAATCAAAAACGCTTCAACTCGGTGAGATTAGCACTTTTTGAACAAATGGCTATATATTTTGAACCTGTGAAGGGATTACACTGAATTTGACTTATATTGTGCAGAATCATATCCTAAACAACATATTTCAACAGCAGAAACCAGCTTGATGAAATTCCAAAGTTATTTCCACTCCTAATCAAAAACGCTTCAACTCGGTGAGATAAGGACTTTCTGAGCGAATGGCTATATCTATTAAACTTGTTGCTGGATTACACTGAAGTTGACATATATTGTGCAGAATCATGTCCTAAACAACATATTTCAACAGCAGAAACCAGCTTGATGAAATTCCTACGTTATTTCCACTCCTAATCAAAAACGCTTCAACTAGGTGAGATAAGTATTTTTTGAACAAATGGCTATTTCTTTTGAACCTGTGAAGGGATTACACTGAATTTGACATATATTGTGAAGAATCATGTCCTAAACAACATATATCAACGGCAGAAACCAGCTTGATGAAATTCAAAAGTTATTTCCACTCCTGATCAAAAACGCTTCAACTCGGTGAGATAAGCACTTTTTGAACGAATGGCTTCATCTTTTGAACCTGTAAAGGGATTTCACTAAATTTGACATATATTGTGCAGAATAATTTCCTTAACAACATATTGCAACAGCACAAACCAGCTTGATGAAATTCAAAAGTTATTTCCACTCCTAATCAAAAACGCTTCAACTCGGTGAGTTCAGCACTTTTTGACCTTATGGCTATATCTTTTGAACTTGTCGCTGGATTACACTGAATTTGACATATATTGTGCAGAATCATGTCCTAAACAACATATATCAACAGCAGAAACCACCTTGATGAAATTCAAAAGTTATTTCCACTCCTGATCAAAAACGCTTCAACTCGGTGAGATAAGCACTCTTTGAACGAATGGCTTTATCTATTGAACCTGTGAAGGGATTTCACTAAATTTGACATATATTGTGCAGAATCATGTCCTTAACAACATATTTCAACAGCAGAAACCAGCTTGATGAAATTCAAAAGTTATTTTCACTCCTAATAAAAAACGCTTCCACTCGGTGAGTTAAGCACTTTTTGAACGAATGGCTTTATCTTTTGAACTTGTGGCTGGATTACACTGAATTTGACATATATTGTGGAGAATCATGTCCTTAACAACATATCAATAGCAGAAACCAGCTTGATGAAATTCAAAAGTTATTTCCACTCCTAATCAAAAACGCTTCAACTCGGTGAGTTAAGCACTTTTTGACCTTATGGCTATATCTTTTGAACTTCTCGCTGGATTACACTGAATTTTACATATATTGTGCAGAATCATGTCCTAAGCAACATATTTCAGCAGCAGGAACCAGCTTTTGAAATTCCAAAATTATTATCACTCCTAATCAAAAACGCTTCAAATCGGTGAGATAAGCACATTTTGAACAAATGGCTATATCTTTAGAACCTGTGAAGGGATTACACTGAATTTGACATATATTGTGCAGAATCAGGTCCTAAACAACATATTTCAACAGCAGAAACCAGCTTGATGAAATTCAAAAGTGATTTCCACTCCTGATCAAAAACGCTTCAACTCGGTGAGATAAGGACTTTCTGAACGAATGGCTATATCTATTAAACTTGTTGCTGGATTAGACTGAAGTTGACATATATTGTGCAGAATCATGTCCTTAACAGCATATTTCAAAAGCAGAAACCAGCTTGATGAAATTCCAAAGTTATTATCACTCCTAATCAAAAACGCTTCAACTCGGTGAGATTAGCACTTTTTGAACAAATGGCTATATATTTTGAACCTGTGAAGGGATTACACTGAATTTGACTTATATTGTGCAGAATCATATCCTAAACAACATATTTCAACAGCAGAAACCAGCTTGATGAAATTCCAAAGTTATTTCCACTCCTAATCAAAAACGCTTCAACTCGGTGAGATAAGGACTTTCTGAGCGAATGGCTATATCTATTAAACTTGTTGCTGGATTACACTGAAGTTGACATATATTGTGCAGAATCATGTCCTAAACAACATATTTCAACAGCAGAAACCAGCTTGATGAAATTCCTACGTTATTTCCACTCCTAATCAAAAACGCTTCAACTAGGTGAGATAAGTATTTTTTGAACAAATGGCTATATCTTTTGAACCTGTGAAGGGATTACACTGAATTTGACATATATTGTGAAGAATCATGTCCTAAACAACATATATCAACGGCAGAAACCAGCTTGATGAAATTCAAAAGTTATTTCCACTCCTGATCAAAAACGCTTCAACTCGGTGAGATAAGCACTTTTTGAACGAATGGCTTCATCTTTTGAACCTGTAAAGGGATTTCACTAAATTTGACATATATTGTGCAGAATAATTTCCTTAACAACATATTGCAACAGCACAAACCAGCTTGATGAAATTCAAAAGTTATTTCCACTCCTAATCAAAAACGCTTCAACTCGGTGAGTTCAGCACTTTTTGACCTTATGGCTAGATCTTTTGAACTTGTCGCTGGATTACACTGAATTTGACATATATTGTGCAGAATCATGTCCTAAACAACATATATCAACAGCAGAAACCACCTTGATGAAATTCAAAAGTTATTTCCACTCCTGATCAAAAACGCTTCAACTCGGTGAGATAAGCACTCTTTGAACGAATGGCTTTATCTATTGAACCTGTGAAGGGATTTCACTAAATTTGACATATATTGTGCAGAATCATGTCCTTAACAACATATTTCAACAGCAGAAACCAGCTTGATGAAATTCAAAAGTTATTTTCACTCCTAATCAAAAACGCACCCACTCGGTGAGTTAAGCACTTTTTGAACGAATGGCTTTATCTTTTGAACTTGTGGCTGGATTACACTGAATTTGACATATATTGTGGAGAATCATGTCCTTAACAACATATCAATAGCAGAAACCAGCTTGATGAAATTCAAAAGTTATTTCCACTCCTAATCAAAAACGCTTCAACTCGGTGAGTTAAGCACTTTTTGACCTTATGGCTATATCTTTTGAACTTCTCGCTGGATTACACTGATTTTTACATATATTGTGCAGAATCATGTCCTAAGCAACATATTTCAGCAGCAGAAACCAGCTTTTGAAATTCCAAAATTATTATCACTCCTAATCAAAAACGCTTCAAATCGGTGAGATAAGCACATTTTGAACAAATGGCTATATCTTTAGAACCTGTGAAGGGATTACACTGAATTTGACATATATTGTGCAGAATCATGTCCTAAACAATATATTTCAACAGCAGAAACCAGCTTGATGAAATTCCAAAGTTATTTCCACTCCTAATCAAAAACGCTTCAACTTGGTGAGATAAGCACTTTTTGAACAAATGCCTGTATATTTTGAACCTGTGAAGGGATTACACTGAATTTGACATATATTGTGCAGAATCAGGTCCTAAACAACACATTTCAACAGCAGAAACCAGCTTGATGAAATTCAAAAGTGATTTCCACTCCTGATCAAAAACGCTTCAACTCGGTGAGATAAGGACTTTCTGAACGAATGGCTATATCTATTAAACTTGTTGCTGGATTAGACTGAAGTTGACATATATTGTGCAGAATCATGTCCTTAACAGCATATTTCAAAAGCAGAAACCAGCTTGATGAAATTCCAAAGTTATTATCACTCCTAATCAAAAACGCTTCAACTCGGTGAGATTAGCACTTTTTGAACAAATGGCTATATATTTTGAACCTGTGAAGGGATTACACTGAATTTGACTTATATTGTGCAGAATCATATCCTAAACAACATATTTCAACAGCAGAAACCAGCTTGATGAAATTCCAAAGTTATTTCCACTCCTAATCAAAAACGCTTCAACTCGGTGAGATAAGCACTTTTTGAACAAATGGCTGTATCTTTTGAACCTTAGAAGGGATTACACTGAATTTTACATATATTGTGCAGAATCAGGTCCTATACAACATATTCCAACAGCAGAAACCAGCTTGATGAAATTCAAAAGTTATTTCCACTCCTGATCAAAAACGCTTCAACTCGGTGAGATAAGTATTTTCTGAACGAATGGCTATATCTATTAAACTTGTTGCTGGATTACACTGAAGTTGACATATATTGTGCAGAATCATGTCCTTAACAGCATATTTCAACAGCAGAAACCAGCTTGATGAAATTCCAAAGTTATTATCACTCCTAATCAAAAACGCTTCGACTCGGTGAGATTAGCACTTTTTGAACAAATGGCTATATATTTTTAACCTGTGAAGGGATTACACTGAATTTGACTTATATTGTGCAGAATCATATCCTAAACAACATATTTCAACAGCAGAAACCAGCTTGATGAAATTCCAAAGTTATTTCTACTCCTAATCAAAAACGCTTCAACTCGGTGAGATAAGCACTTTTTGAACAAATGGCTGTATCTTTTGAACCTTAGAAGGGATTACACTAAATTTGACATATATTGTGCAGAATCAGGTCCTATACAACATATTTCAACAGCAGAAATCAGCTTGATGAAATTCAAAAGTTATTTCCACTCCTGATCAAAAACGCTTCAACTCGGTGATATAAGGACTTTCTGAACGAATGGCTATATCTATTAAACTTGTTGATGGATTACACTGAAGTTGACATATATTGTGCAGAATCATGTCCTTAACAGCATATTTCAACAGCAGAAACCAGCTTGATGAAATTCCAAAGTTTTTATCACTCCTAATCAAAAACGCTTCAACTCGGTGAGATAAGCACTTTTTTGAACGAATGGCTATATCTTTTGAACCTGTGAAGGGATTACACTAAATTTGACATATATTGTGCAGAATCATGTCCTTAACAACATATTTCAACAGCAGAAACCAGCTTGATGAAATTCAAAAGTTATTTCCACTCCTAATCAAAAACGCTTCAACTTGGTGAGTTAAGCACTTTTTGACCTTATGGCTATATCTTTTGAACTTCTCGCTGGATTACACTGAATTTGACATATATTGTGCAGAATCATGTCCTAAGCAACATATTTCAGCAGCAGAAACCAGCTTGATGAAATTCCAAAGTTATTATCACTCCTAATCAAAAACGCTTCAAGTCGGTGAGTTCAGCACATTTTGAACAAATGCCTATATATTTTGAACCTCTGAAGGGATTACACTGAATTTGACATATATTGTGCAGAATCAGGTCCTAAACAACATATTTCAACAGCAGAAACCAGTTTGATGAAATTCAAAAGTTATTTCCAATCCTGATCAAAAACGCTTCAACTCGGTGAGATAAGTACTTTTTGAACGAATGGCTATATCTTTTGAACCTGTGAAGGGATTACACTGAATTTGACATATATTGTGCAGAATCAGGTCCTAAACAACATATTTCAACAGCAGAAACCAGCTTGATGAAATTCAAAAGTGATTTACACTCCTGATCAAAAACGCTTCAACTCGGTGAGATAAGGACTTTCTGAACGAATGGCTAAATCTATTAAACTTGTTGCTGGATTACACTGAAGTTGACATATATTGTGCAGAATCATGTCCTTAACAGCATATTTCAAAAGCAGAAACCAGCTTGATGAAATTCCAAAGTTATTATCACTCCTAATAAAAAACGCTTCAACTCGGTGAGATAAGCACTTTTTTGAACGAATGGCTATATCTTTTGAACCTGTGAAGGGATTACACTAAATTTGACATATATTGTGCAGAATCATGTCCTTAATAACATATTTCAACAGCAGAAACCAGCTTGATGAAATTCAAAAGTTATTTCCACTCCTAATCAAAAACGCTTCAACTCGGTGAGTTAAGCACTTTTTGACCTTATGGCTATATCTTTTGAACTTCTCGCTGGATTACACTGAATTTGACATATACAGTGCAGAATCATGTCCTAAACAACATATTTCAACAGCAGAAACCAGCTTGATGAAATTCCAAAGTTATTTCCACTCCTGATCAAAAACGCTTCAACTCGGTGAGATAAGGACTTTCTGAACGAATGGCTATATCTATTAAACTTGTTGCTGGATTACACTGAAGTTGACATATATTGTGCAGAATCATGTCCTTAACAGCATATTTCAACAGCAGAAACCAGCTTGATGAAATTCCAAAGTTATTATCACTCCTAATCAAAAACGCTTCAACTCGGTGAGATTAGCACTTTTTGAACAAATGGCTATATATTTTGAACCTGTGAAGGGATTACACTGAATTTGACTTATATTGTGCAGAATCATATCCTAAACAACATATTTCAGCAGCAGAAACCAGCTTGATGAAATTCCAAAGTTATTATCACTCCTAATCAAAAACGCTTCAAGTCGGTGAGTTCAGCACTTTTTGAACAAATGCCTATATATTTTGAACCTCTGAAGGGATTACACTAAATTTGACATATATTGTGCAGAATCAGGTCCTAAACAACATATTTCAACAGCAGAAACCAGTTTGATGAAATTCAAAAGTTATTTCCACTCCTGATCAAAAACGCTTCAACTCGGTGAGATAAGTACTTTTTGAACGAATGGCTATATCTTTTGAACCTGTGAAGGGATTACACTGAATTTGACATATATTGTGCAGAATCACATCCTAAACAACATATTTCAACAGCAGAAACCAGCTTGATGAAATTCAAAAGTTATTTCCACTCCTAATCAAAAACGCTTCAACTCGGTGAGTTAAGCACTTTTTGACCTTATGGCTATATCTTTTTAACTTGAAACTGGATTACACTGAATTTGACATATATTGTGCAGAATCATGTCCTAAACAACAAATTTCAACAGCAGAAACCAGCTTGATGAAATTCCAAAGTTATTATCACTCCTAATCAAAAACGCTTCAACTCGGTGAGATTAGCACTTTTTGAACATATGGCTATATATTTTGAACCTGTGAAGGGATTACACTGAATTTAACTTATATTATGCAGAATCGTATCCTAAACAACATATTTCAACAGCAGAAACTAGCTTGATGAAATTCCAACGTTATTTCCACTCCTAATCAAAAACGCTTCAACTAGGTGAGATAAGTAATTTTTGAACAAATGGCTATATCTTTTGAACCTGTGAAGGGATTATACTGAATTTGACATATATTGTGAAGAATCATGTCCTAAACAACATATATCAACGGCAGAAACCAGCTTGATGAAATTCAAAAGTTATTTCCACTCCTGATCAAAAACTCTTCAACTCGGTGAGATAAGCACTTTTTGAACGAATGGCTTCTTCTTTTGAACCTGTGAAGGGATTTCACTGAATTTGACATATATTGTGCAGAATCATGTCCTTAACAACATATTGCAACAGCACAAACCAGCTTGATGAAATTCAAAAGTTATTTCCACTCCTAATCAAAAACGCTTCAACTCGGTGAGTTCAGCACTTTTTGACCTTATGGCTATATCTTTTGAACTTCTCGCTGGATTACACTGAATTTGACATATATTGTGCAGAATCATGTCCTAAACAACATATATCAACAGCAGAAACCAGCTTGATGAAATTCAAAAGTTATTTCCACTCCTGATCAAAAACGCTTCAACTCGGTGAGATAAGCACTCTTTGAACGAATGGCTTTATCTTTTGAACCTGTGAAGGGATTTCACTAAATTTGACATATATTTTGCAGAATCATGTCCTAAACAACATATATCAACAGCAGAAACCAGCTTGATGAAATTCAAAAGTTATTTCCACTCCTGATCAAAAACGCTTCAACTCGGTGAGATAAGCACTCTTTGAACGAATGGCTTTATCTTTTGAACATGTGAAGGGATTTCACTAATTTTGACATATATTGTGCAGAATCATGTCCTTAACAACATATTTCAACAGCAGAAACCAGCTTGATGAAATTCAAAAGTTATTTCCACTCCTAATCAAAAACGCTTCAACTCGGTGAGTTAAGCACTTTTTGACCTTATGGCTATATCTTTTGAACTTCTCGCTGGATTACACTGAATTTGACATATATTGTGCAGAATCATGTCCTAAGCAACATATTTCAGCAGCAGAAACCAGCTTGATGAAATTCCAAAGTTATTATCACTCCTAATCAAAAACGCTTCAAGTCGGTGAGTTCAGCACTTTTTGAACAAATGCCTATATATTTTGAACCTCTGAAGGGATTACACTGAATTTGACATATATTGTGCAGAATCAGGTCCTAAACAACATATTTCAACAGCAGAAACCAGTTTGATGAAATTCAAAAGTTATTTCCACTCCTGATCAAAAACGCTTCAACTCGGTGAGATAAGTACTTTTTGAACGAATGGCTATATCTTTTGAACCTGTGAAGGGATTACACTGAATTTGACATATATTGTGCAGAATCACATCCTAAACAACATATTTCAACAGCAGAAACCAGCTTGATGAAATTCAAAAGTTATTTCCACTCCTAATCAAAAACGCTTCAACTCGGTGAGTTAAGCACTTTTTGACCTTATGGCTATATCTTTTTAACTTGAAACTGGATTACACTGAATTTGACATATATTGTGCAGAATCATGTCCTAAACAACAAATTTCAACAGCAGAAACCAGCTTGATGAAATTCCAAAGTTATTATCACTCCTAATCAAAAACGCTTCAACTCGGTGAGATTAGCACGTTTTGAACATATGGCTATATATTTTGAACCTGTGAAGGGATTACACTGAATTTAACTTATATTATGCAGAATCGTATCCTAAACAACATATTTCAACAGCAGAAACTAGCTTGATGAAATTCCAACGTTATTTCCACTCCTAATCAAAAACGCTTCAACTAGGTGAGATAAGTACTTTTTGAACAAATGGCTATATCTTTTGAACCTGTGAAGGGATTACACTGAATTTGACATATATTGTGAAGAATCATGTCCTAAACAACATATATCAACGGCAGAAACCAGCTTGATGAAATTCAAAAGTTATTTCCACTCCTGATCAAAAACTCATCAACTCGGTGAGATAAGCACTTTTTGAACGAATGGCTTCATCTTTTGAACCTGTGAAGGGATTTCACTAAATTTGACATATATTGTGCAGAATCATGTCCTTAACAACATATTGCAACAGCACAAACCAGCTTGATGAAATTCAAAAGTTATTTCCACTCCTAATCAAAAACGCTTCAACTCGGTGAGTTCAGCACTTTTTGACCTTATGGCTATATCTTTTGAACTTCTCGCTGGATTACACTGAATTTGACATATATTGTGCAGAATCATGTCCTAAACAACATATATCAACAGCAGAAACCAGCTTGATGAAATTCAAAAGTTATTTCCACTCCTGATCAAAAACGCTTCAACTCGGTGAGATAAGCACTCTTTGAACGAATGGCTTTATCTTTTGAACCTGTGAAGGGATTTCACTAAATTTGACATATATTGTGCAGAATCATGTCCTAAACAACATATATCAACAGCAGAAACCAGCTTGATGAAATTCAAAAGTTATTTCCACTCCTGATCAAAAACGCTTCAACTCGGTGAGATAAGCACTCTTTGAACGAATGGCTTTATCTTTTGAACATGTGAAGGGATTTCACTAAATTTGACATATATTGTGCAGAATCATGTCCTTAACAACATATTTCAACAGCAGAAACCAGCTTGATGAAATTCAAAAGTTATTTTCACTCCTAATCAAAAACGCTTCCACTCGGTGAGTTAAGCACTTTTTGAACGAATGGCTATATCTTTTGAACTTGGGGCTGGATTACACTGAATTTGACATATATTGTGGAGAATCATGTCCTTAACAACATATCAACAGCAGAAACCAGCTTGATGAAATTCAAAAGTTATTTCCACTCCTAATCAAAAACGCTTCAACTCGGTGAGTTAAGCACATTTTGAACAAATGGCTATATCTTTAGAACCTGTGAAGGGATTACACTGAATTTGACATATATTGTGCAGAATCATGTCCTAAACAACATATTTCAACAGCAGAAACCAGCTTGATGAAATTCCAAAGTTATTTCCACTCCTAATCAAAAACGCTTCAACTTGGTGAGATAAGCACTTTTTGAACAAATGCCTATATATTTTGAACCTGTGAAGGGATTACACTGAATTTGACATATATTGTGCAGAATCAGGTCCAAAACAACATATTTCAACAGCAGAAACCAGCTTGATGAAATTCAAAAGTGATTTCCACTCCTGATCAAAAACGCTTCAACTCGGTGAGATAAGGACTTTCTGAACGAATGGCTAAATCTATTAAACTTGTTGCTGGATTACACTGAAGTTGACATATATTGTGCAGAATCATGTCCTTAACAGCATATTTCAACAGCAGAAACCAGCTTGATGAAATTCAAAAGTTATTTCCACTCCTAATCAAAAACGCTTCAACTCGGTGAGTTAAGCACTTTTTGACCTTATGGCTATATCTTTTTAACATGACACTGGATTACACTGAATTTGACATATATTGTGCAGAATCATGTCCTAAACAACAAATTTCAACAGCAGAAACCAGCTTGATGAAATTCCAAAGTTATTATCACTCCTAATCAAAAACGCTTCAACTCGGTGAGATTAGCACTTTTTGAACAAATGGCTATATATTTTGAACCTGTGAAGGGATTACACTGAATTTAACTTATATTATGCAGAATCGTATCCTAAACAACATATTTCAACAGCAGAAACTAGCTTGATGAAATTCCAACGTTATTTCCACTCCTAATCAAAAACGCTTCAACTAGGTGAGATAAGTACTTTTTGAACAAATGGCTATATCTTTTGAACCTGTGAAGGGATTACACTGAATTTGACATATATTGTGAAGAATCATGTCCTAAACAACATATATCAACGGCAGAAACCAGCTTGATGAAATTCAAAAGTTATTTCCACTCCTGATCAAAAACGCTTCAACTCGGTGAGATAAGCACTTTTTGAACGAATGGCTTCATCTTTTGAACCTGTGAAGGGATTTCACTGAATTTGACATATATTGTGCAGAATCATGTCCTTAACAACATATTGCAACAGCACACACCAGCTTAATGAAATTCAAAAGTTATTTCCACTCCTAATCAAAAACGCTTCAACTCGGTGAGTTCAGCACTTTTTGACCTTATGGCTATATCTTTTGAACTTGTCGCTGGATTACACTGAATTTGACATATATTGTGCAGAATCATGTCCTAAACAACATATATCAACAGCAGAAACCAGCTTGATGAAATTCAAAAGTTATTTCTTCTCCTAATCAAAAACGCTTCAACTCGGTGAGATAAGCACTTTTTGAACAAATGGCTGTATCTTTTGAACCTTAGAAGGGATTACACTGAATTTGACATATATTGTGCAGAATCAGGTCCTATACAACATATTTCAACAGCAGAAACCAGCTTGATGAAATTCAAAAGTTATTTCCACTCCTGATCAAAAACGCTTCAACTCGGTGAGATAAGGACTTTCTGAACGAATGGCTATATCTATTAAACTTGTTGCTGGATTACACTGAAGTTGACATATATTGTGCAGAATCATGTCCTTAACAGCATATTTCAACAGCAGAAACCAGCTTGATGAAATTCCAAAGTTTTTATCACTCCTAATCAAAAACGCTTCAACTCGGTGAGATAAGCACTTTTTTGAACAAATGGCTATATCTTTTGAACCTGTGAAGGGATTACACTAAATTTGACATATATTGTGCAGAATCATGTCCTTAACAACATATTTCAACAGCAGAAACCAGCTTGATGAAATTCAAAAGTTATTTCCACTCCTAATCAAAAACGCTTCAACTCGGTGAGTTAAGCACTTTTTGACCTTATGGCTATATCTTTTGAACTTCTCGCTGGATTACACTGAATTTGACATATATTGTGCAGAATCATGTCCTAAGCAACATATTTCAGCAGCAGAAACCAGCTTGATGAAATTCCAAAGTTATTATCACTCCTAATCAAAAACGCTTCAAGTCGGTGAGTTCAGCACTTTTTGAACAAATGCCTATATATTTTCAACCTCTGAAGGGATTACACTGAATTTGACATATATTGTGCAGAATCAGGTCCTAAACAACATATTTCAACAGCAGAAACCAGTTTGATGAAATTCAAAAGTTATTTCCACTCCTGATCAAAAACGCTTCAACTCGGTGAGATAAGTACTTTTTGAACTTATGGCTATATCTTTTGAACCTGTGAAGGGATTACACTGAATTTGACATATATTGTGAAGAATCACATCCTAAACAACATATTTCAACAGCAGAAACCAGCTTGATGAAATTCAAAAGTTATTTCCACTCCTAATCAAAAACGCTTCAACTCGGTGAGTTAAGCACTTTTTGACCTTATGGCTATATCTTTTTAACTTGAAACTGGATTACACTGAATTTGACATATAATTTGCAGAATCATGTCCTAAACAACAAATTTCAACAGCAGAAACCAGCTTGATGAAATTCCAAAGTTATTATCACTCCTAATCAAAAACGCTTCAACTCGGTGAGATTAGCACTTTTTGAACATATGGCTATATATTTTGAACCTGTGAAGGGATTACACTGAATTTAACTTATATTATGCAGAATCGTATCCTAAACAACATATTTCAACAGCAGAAACTAGCTTGATGAAATTCCAACGTTATTTCCACTCCTAATCAAAAACGCTTCAACTAGGTGAGATAAGTACTTTTTGAACAAATGGCTATATCTTTTGAACCTGTGAAGGGATTACACTGAATTTGACATATATTGTGAAGAATCATGTCCTAAACAACATATATCAACGGCAGAAACCAGCTTGATGAAATTCAAAAGTTATTTCCACTCCTGATCAAAAACTCTTCAACTCGGTGAGATAAGCACTTTTTGAACGAATGGCTTCATCTTTTGAACCTGTGAAGGGATTTCACTAAATTTGACATATATTGTGCAGAATCATGTCCTTAACAACATATTGCAACAGCACAAACCAGCTTGATGAAATTCAAAAGTTATTTCCACTCCTAATCAAAAACGCTTCAACTCGGTGAGTTCAGCACTTTTTGACCTTATGGCTATATCTTTTGAACTTGTCGCTGGATTACACTGAATTTGACATATATTGTGCAGAATCATGTCCTAAACAACATATTTCAACAGCAGAAACCAGCTTGATGAAATTCAAAAGTTATTTCCACTCCTGATCAAAAACGCTTCAACTCGGTGAGATAAGCACTCTTTGAACGAATGGCTTTATCTTTTGAACCTGTGAAGGGATTTCACTAAATTTGACATATATTGTGCAGAATCATGTCCTAAACAACATATATCAACAGCAGAAACCAGCTTGATGAAATTCAAAGGTTATTTTCACTCCTAATCAAAAACGCTTCCACTCGGTGAGTTAAGCACTTTTTGAACGAATGGCTATATCTTTTGAACCTGTGAAGGGATTACACTGAATTTGACATATATTGTGGAGAATCATGTCCTTAACAACATATCAACAGCAGAAACCAGCTTGATGAAATTCAAAAGTTATTTCCACTCCTGATCAAAAACGCTACAACTCGGTGAGATAAGCACTCTTTGAACGAATGGCTTTATCTTTTGAACCTGTGAAGGGATTTCACTAAATTTGACATATATTGTGCAGAATCATGTCCTTAACAACATATTTCAACAGCAGAAACCAGCTTGATGAAATTCAAAAGTTATTTTCACTCCTAATCAAAAACGCTTCCACACGGTGAGTTAAGCACTTTTTGAACGAATGGCTATATATTTTGAACTTGCGGCTGGATTTAACTGAATTTGACATATATTGTGGAGAATCATGTCCTTAACAACATATGAACAGCAGAAACCAGCTTGAGGAAATTCAAAAGTTATTTCCACTCCTAATCAAAAACGCTTCAACTCGGTGAGATAAGCACTTTTTGAACAAATAGCTGTATCTTTTGAACCTTAGAAGGGATTACACTGAATTTGACATATATTGTGCAGAATCATGTCCTAAGATACATATTTCAGCAGCAGAAACCAGCTTGATGAAATTCCAAAGTTATTATCACTCCTAATCATAAATTTTTCAAATCGGTGAGATAAGCACTTTTTGAACAAATGGCTATATCTTTTGAACCTGTGAAGGGATTACACTGAATTTGACATATATTGTGCAGAATCATATCCTAAACAACATA
Organism: Fistularia commersonii; assembly: GCF_037954325.1. Lineage (NCBI taxonomy): Eukaryota > Metazoa > Chordata > Actinopteri > Syngnathiformes > Fistulariidae > Fistularia > Fistularia commersonii. The sequence continues at coordinate 1,458,211 of NC_141315.1, forward strand.
TTTCAACAGCAGAAACCAGCTTGATGAAATTCCAAAGTTATTTCCACTCCTATTCAAAAACGCTTCAACTCGGTGAAATAAGCACTTTTTGAACAAATGGCTGTATCTTTTGAACCTTAGAAGGGATTACACTGAATTTGACATATATTGTGCAGAATCAGGTCCTATACAACATATTTCAACAGCAGAAACCAGCTTGATGAAAATCAAAAGTTATTTCCACTCCTGATCAAAAACGCTTCAACTCGGTGAGATAAGCACTTTTTGAACAAATGGCTGTATCTATTAAACTTGTTGCTGGATTACACTGAATTTGACATATACAGTGCAGAATCATGTCCTAAACAACATATTTCAACAGCAGAAACCAGCTTGATGAAATTCCAAAGTTATTTCCACTCCTAATCAAAAACGCTTCAACTCGGTGAGATAAGCACTTTTTGAACAAATGCCTATATATTTTGAACCTGTGAAGGGATTACACTGAATTTGACATATATTGTGCAGAATCAGGTCCTAAACAACATATTTCAACAGCAGAAACCAGCTTGATGAAATTCAAAAGTTATTATCACTCCTAATCATTAACGCTTCAACTCGGTGAGATTAGCACTTTTTGAACAAATGGCTATATATTTTGAACCTGTGAAGGGATTACACTGAATTTGACATATATTGTGCAGAATCATATCCTAAACAACATATTTCAACAGCAGAAACCAGCTTGATGAAATTCCAAAGTTGTTTCCACTCCTAATCAAAAACGCTTCAACTCGGTGAGATAAGCACTTTTTGAACAAATGGCTGTATCTTTTGAACCTTAGAAGGGATTACACTGAATTTGACATATATTGTGCAGAATCAGGTCCTATACAACATATTTCAACAGCAGAAACCAGCTTGATGAAATTCAAAAGTTATTTCCACTCCTGATCAAAAACGCTTCAACTCGTTGAGATAAGGACTTTCTGAACGAATGGCTATATCTATTAAACTTGTTGCTGGATTACACTGAAGTTGACATATACAGTGCAGAATCATGTCCTAAACAACATATTTCAACAGCAGAAACCAGCTTGATGAAATTCCAAAGTTATTATCACTCCTAATCATAAACGCTTCCACTCGGTGAGTTAAGCACTTTTTGACCTTATGGCTATAACTTTTGAACTTGTGGCTGGATTACACTGAATTCGACATATATTGTGCAGAATCATGTTCTTAGATACATATTTCAGCAGCAGAAAACAGCTTGATGAAATTCCAAAGTTATTATCACTCCTAATCAAAAATGCTTCAAATCGGTGAGATAAGCACTTTTTGACCTTATGGCTATATCTTTTGAACATGTGAAGGGATTACACTGAATTTGACATATATTGTGCAGAATCATGTCCTAAACAACATATTTCAACAGCAGAAACCAGCTTGATGAAATTCCAAAGTTATTTCCACTCCTAATCAAAAACGCTTCAACTCGGTGAGATAAGCACTTTTTGAACAAATGCCTATATATTTTGAACCTGTGAAGGGATTACACTGAATTTGACACATATTGTGCAGAATCAGGTCCTAAACAACATATTTCAACAGCAGAAACCAGCTTGATGAAATTCAAAAGTTATTTCCACTCCTGATCAAAAACGCTTCAACTCGGTGAGATAAGGACTTTCTGAACGAATTGCTATATCTATTAAACTTGTTGCTGGATTACACTGAAGTTGACATATATTGTGCATAATCGTGTCCTGAACAACATATTTCAACAGCAGAAACCAGCTTGATGAAATTCAAAAGTTATTTCCACTCCTAATCAAAAACGCTTCAACTCGGTGAGATAAGCACTTTTTGAACAAATGCCTATATATTTTGAACCTGTGAAGGGATTACACTGAATTTGACACATATTGTGCAGAATCAGGTCCTAAACAACATATTTCAACAGCAGAAACCAGCTTGATGAAATTCAAAAGTTATTTCCACTCCTGATCAAAAACGCTTCAACTCGGTGAGATAAGGACTTTCTGAACGAATTGCTATATCTATTAAACTTGTTGCTGGATTACACTGAAGTTGACATATATTGTGCATAATCGTGTCCTGAACAACATATTTCAACAGCAGAAACCAGCTTGATGAAATTCAAAAGTTATTATCACTCCTAATCAAAAACGCTTCAACTCGGTGAGATAAGTACTTTTTGAACGAATGGCTATATCTTTTGAACCTGTGAAGGGATTTCACTAAATTTGACATATATTGTGCAGAATCATGTCCTAAACAACATATTTCAACAGCAGAAACCAGCTTGATGAAATTCCAAAGTTATTTCCACTCCTAATCAAAAACGCTTCAACTCGGTGAGATAAGCATTTTTGAACAAATGCCTATATATTTTGAACCTGTGAAGGGATTACACTGAATTTGACATATATTGTGCAGAATCAGGTCCTAAACAACATATTTCAACAGCAGAAACCAGCTTGATGAAATTCCAAAGTTATTTCCACTCCTGATCAAAAACGCTTACACTCGGTGAGATAAGAACTTTCTGAACGAATTGCTATATCTATTAAACTTGTTGCTGGATTACACTGAAGTTGACATATATTGTGCAGAATCATGTCCTGAACAACATATTTCAACAGCAGAAACCAGCTTGATGAAATTCAAAAGTTATTATCACTCCTAATCAAAAACGCTTCAACTCGGTGAGATAAGTACGTTTTGAACGAATGGCTATATCTTTTGAACCTGTGAAGGGATTTCACTAAATTTGACATATATTGTGCAGAATCATATCCTAAACAACATATTTCAACAGCAGAAACCAGCTTGATGAAATTCCAAAGTTATTTCCACTCCTAATCAAAAACGCTTCAACTCGGTGATATAAGCACTTTTTGAAAAAATGGCTGTATCTTTTGAACCTTAGAAGGGATTACATTGAATTTGACATATATTGTGCAGAATCAGGTCCTATAATACATATTTCAACAGCAGAAACCAGCTTGATGAAATTCAAAAGTTATTTCCACTTCTGATCAAAAACGCTTCAACTCGGTGAGATAAGGACTTTCTGAACGAATGGCTATATCTATTAAACTTGTTGCTGGATTACACTGAAGTTGACATATACAGTGCAGAATCATGTCCTAAACAACATATTTCAACAGCAGAGACCAGCTTGATGAAATTCCAAAGTTATTATCACTCCTAATCATAAACGCTTCCACTCGGTGAGTTAAGCACTATTTGACCTTATGGCTATAACTTTTGAATTTGTGGCTGGATTACACTGAATTTGACATATATTGTGCAGAATCATGTTCTTAGATACATATTTCAGCAGCAGAAAACAGCTTGATGAAATTCCAAAGTTATTATCACTCCTAATCAAAAATGCTTCAAATCGGTGAGATAAGCACTTTTTGAACAAATGGCTATATCTTTTGAACAAGTGAAGGGATTACACTGAATTTGACATATATTGTGCAGAATCATGTCCTAAACAACATATTTCAACAGCAGAAACCAGCTTGATGAAATTCCAAAGTTATTTCCACTCCTAATCAAAAACGCTTCAACTCGGTGAGATAAGCACTTTTTGAACAAATGGCTGTATCTTTTGAACCTCAGAAGGGATTACACTGAATTTGACATATATTGTGCAGAATCAGGTCCTAAACAACATATTTCAACAGCAGAAACCAGCTTGATGAAATTCAAAAGTTATTTCCACTCCTGATCAAAAACGCTTCAACTCGATGAGATAAGGACTTTCTGAACGAATTGCTATATCTATTAAACTTGTTGCTGGATTACACTGAAGTTGACATATATTGTGCAGAATCATGTCCTGAACAACATATTTCAACAGCAGAAACCAGCTTGATGAAATTCAAAAGTTATTATCACTCCTAATCATTAACGCTTCAACTCGGTGAGATTAGCACTTTTTGAACAAATGGCTATATATTTTGAACCTGTGAAGGGATTACACTGAATTTGACATATATTGTGCAGAATCATATCCTAAACAACATATTTCAACAGCAGAAACCAGCTTGATGAAATTCCAAAGTTATTTACACTCCTAATCAAAAACGCTTCAACTCGGTGAGATAAGCACTTTTTGAACAAATGGCTGTATCTTTTGAACCTTAGAAGGGATTACACTGAATTTGACATATATTGTGCAGAATCAGGTCCTATACAACATATTTCAAAAGCAGAAACCAGCTTGATGAATTTCAAAAGTTATTTCCACTCCTGATCAAAAACGCTTCAACTCGGTGAGATAAGGACTTTCTGAACGAATGGCTATATCTATTAAACTTGTTGCTGGATTACACTGAAGTTGACATATACAGTGCAGAATCATGTCCTAAACAACATATTTCAACAGCAGAAACCAGCTTGATGAAATTCCAAAGTTATTATCACTCCTAATCATAAACGCTTCCACTCGGTGAGTTAAGCACTTTTTGACCTTATGGCTATAACATTTGAATTTGTGGCTGGATTACACTGAATTTGACATATATTTTGCAGAATCACGTTCTTAGATACATATTTAAGCAGCAGAAACCAGCTTGATGAAATTCCAAAGTTATTATCACTCCTAATCAAAAATGCTTCAAATCGGTGAGATAAGCACTTTTTGAACAAATGGCTATATCTTTTGAACCTGTGAAGGGATTACACTGAATTTGACATATATTGTGCAGTATCATGTCCTAAACAACATATTTCAACAGCAGAAACCAGCTTGATGAAATTCCAAAGTTATTTCCACTCCTAATCAAAAATGCTTCAACTCGGTGAGATAAGCATTTTTGAACAAATGCCTATATATTTTGAACCTGTGAAGGGATTACACTGAATTTGACATATATTGTGCAGAATCAGGTCCTAAACAACATATTTCAACAGCAGAAACCAGCTTGATGAAATTCAAAAGTTATTTCCACTCCTGATCAAAAACGCTTACACTCGGTGAGATAAGAACTTTCTGAACGAATTGCTATATCTATTAAACTTGTTGCTGGATTACACTGAAGTTGACATATATTGTGCAGAATCATGTCCTGAACAACATATTTCAACAGCAGAAACCAGCTTGATGAAATTCAAAAGTTATTATCACTCCTAATCAAAAACGCTTCAACTCGGTGAGATAAGTACGTTTTGAACGAATGGCTATATCTTTTGAACCTGTGAAGGGATTTCACTAAATTTGACATATATTGTGCAGAATCATATCCTAAACAACATATTTCAACAGCAGAAACCAGCTTGATGAAATTCCAAAGTTATTTCCACTCCTAATCAAAAACGCTTCAACTCGGTGAGATAAGCACTTTTTGAAAAAATGGCTGTATCTTTTGAACCTTAGAAGGGATTACACTGAATTTGACATATATTGTGCAGAATCAGGTCCTATAATACATATTTCAACAGCAGAAACCAGCTTGATGAAATTCAAAAGTTATTTCCACTCCTGATCAAAAACGCTTCAACTCGGTGAGATAAGGACTTTCTGAACGAATGGCTATATCTATTAAACTTGTTGCTGGATTACACTGAAGTTGACATATACAGTGCAGAATCATGTCCTAAACAACATATTTCAACAGCAGAGACCAGCTTGATGAAATTCCAAAGTTATTATCACTCCTAATCATAAACGCTTCCACTCGGTGAGTTAAGCACTATTTGACCTTATGGCTATAACTTTTGAATTTGTGGCTGGATTACACTGAATTTGACATATATTGTGCAGAATCATGTTCTTAGATACATATTTCAGCAGCAGAAACCAGCTTGATGAAATTCCAAAGTTATTATCACTCCTAATCAAAAATGCTTCAAATCGGTGAGATAAGCACTTTTTGAACAAATGGCTATATCTTTTGAACCTGTGAAGGGATTACACTGAATTTGACATATATTGTGCAGTATCATGTCCTAAACAACATATTTCAACAGCAGAAACCAGCTTGATGAAATTCCAAAGTTATTTCCACTCCTAATCAAAAACGCTTCAACTCGGTGAGATAAGCACTTTTTGAACAAATGCCTATATATTTTGAACCTGTGAAGGGATTACACTGAATTTGACATATATTGTGCAGAATCAGGTCCTAAACAACATATTTCAACAGCAGAAACCAGCTTGATGAAATTCAAAAGTTATTTCCACTCCTGATCAAAAACGCTTACACTCGGTGAGATAAGAACTTTCTGAACGAATTACTATATCTATTAAACTTGTTGCTGGATTACACTGAAGTTGACATATATTGTGCAGAATCATGTCCTGAACAACATATTTCAACAGCAGAAACCAGCTTGATGAAATTCAAAAGTTATTATCACTCCTAATCAAAAACGCATCAACTCGGTGAGATAAGTACTTTTTGAACGAATGGCTATATCTTTTGAACCTGTGAAGGGATTTCACTAAATTTGACTTATATTGTGCAGAATCAGGTCCTAAACAACATATTTCAACAGCAGAAACCAGCTTGATGAAATTCCAAAGTTATTTCCACTCCTAATCAAAAACGCTTCAACTCGGTGAGATAAGCACTTTTTGAACAAATGGCTGTATCTTTTGAACCTTAGAAGGGATTACACTGAATTTGACATATATTGTGCAGAATCAGGTCCTATAATACATATTTCAACAGCAGAAACCAGCTTGATGAAATTCAAAAGTTATTTCCACTCCTGATCAAAAACGCTTCAACTCGGTGAGATAAGGACTTTCTGAACGAATGGCTATATCTATTAAACTTGTTGCTGGATTACACTGAAGTTGACATATACAGTGCAGAATCATGTCCTAAACAACATATTTCAACAGCAGAGACCAGCTTGATGAAATTCCAAAGTTATTATCACTCCTAATCATAAACGCTTCCACTCGGTGAGTTAAGCACTATTTGACCTTATGGCTATAACTTTTGAATTTGTGGCTGGATTACACTGAATTTGACATATATTGTGCAGAATCATGTTCTTAGATACATATTTCAGCAGCAGAAACCAGCTTGATGAAATTCCAAAGTTATTATCACTCCTAATCAAAAATGCTTCAAATCGGTGAGATAAGCACTTTTTGAACAAATGGCTATATCTTTTGAACCTGTGAAGGGATTACACTGAATTTGACATATATTGTGCAGTATCATGTCCTAAACAACATATTTCAACAGCAGAAACCAGCTTGATGAAATTCCAAAGTTATTTCCACTCCTAATCAAAAACGCTTCAACTCGGTGAGATAAGCACTTTTTGAACAAATGCCTATATATTTTGAACCTGTGAAGGGATTACACTGAATTTGACATATATTGTGCAGAATCAGGTCCTAAACAACATATTTCAACAGCAGAAACCAGCTTGATGAAATTCAAAAGTTATTTCCACTCCTGATCAAAAACGCTTACACTCGGTGAGATAAGAACTTTCTGAACGAATTACTATATCTATTAAACTTGTTGCTGGATTACACTGAAGTTGACATATATTGTGCAGAATCATGTCCTGAACAACATATTTCAACAGCAGAAACCAGCTTGATGAAATTCAAAAGTTATTATCACTCCTAATCAAAAACGCATCAACTCGGTGAGATAAGTACTTTTTGAACGAATGGCTATATCTTTTGAACCTGTGAAGGGATTTCACTAAATTTGACTTATATTGTGCAGAATCAGGTCCTAAACAACATATTTCAACAGCAGAAACCAGCTTGATGAAATTCCAAAGTTATTTCCACTCCTAATCAAAAACGCTTCAACTCGGTGAGATAAGCACTTTTTGAACAAATGGCTGTATCTTTTGAACCTTAGAAGGGATTACACTGAATTTGACATATATTGTGCAGAATCAGGTCCTATAATACATATTTCAACAGCAGAAACCAGCTTGATGAAATTCAAAAGTTATTTCCACTCCTGATCAAAAACGCTTCAACTCGGTGAGATAAGGACTTTCTGAACGAATGGCTATATCTATTAAACGAGTTGCTGGATTACACTGAAGTTGACATATACAGTGCAGAATCATGTCCTAAACAACATATTTCAACAGCAGAAACCAGCTTGATGAAATTCCAAAGTTATTATCACTCCTAATCATAAACGCTTCAACTCGGTGAGTTAAGCACTATTTGACCTTATGGCTATAACTTTTGAATTTGTGGCTGGATTACACTGAATTTGACATATATTGTGCAGAATCATGTTCTTAGATACATATTTCAGCAGTAAAAAACCAGCTTGATGAAATTCCAAAGTTATTATCACTCCTAATCAAAAATGCTTCAAATCGGTGAGATAAGCACTTTTTGAACAAATGGCTATATCTTTTGAACCTGTGAAGGGATTACACTGAATTTGACATATATTGTGCAGAATCATGTCCTAAACAACATATTTCAACAGCAGAAACCAGCTTGATGAAATTCCAAAGTTATTTCCACTCCTAATCAAAAACGCTTCAACTCGGTGAAATAAGCACTTTTTGAACAAATGCCTATATATTTTGAACCTGTGAAGGGATTACACTGAATTTGACATATATTGTGCAGAATCAGGTCCTAAACAACATATTTCAACAGCAGAAACCAGCTTGATGAAATTCAAAAGTTATTTCCACTCCTGATCAAAAACGCTTCAACTCGGTGAGATAAGGACTTTCTGAACGAATTGCTATATCTATTAAACTTGTTGTTGGATTACACTGAAGTTGACATATATTGTGCAGAATCATGTCCTGAACAACATATTTCAACAGCAGACAGCAGAAACCAGCTTGATGAAATTCAAAAGTTATTATCACTCCTAATCAAAAACGCTTCAACTCGGTGAGATAAGTACTTTTTGAACGAATGGCTATATCTTTTGAACCTGTGAAGGGATTTCACTAAATTTGACATATATTGTGCAGAATCATGTCCTAAACAACATATTTCAACAGCAGAAACCAGCTTGATGAAATTCAAAAGTTATTTCCACTCCTAATCAAAAACGCTTCAACTCAGTGAGATAAGCACTTTTTGACCTAATGGCTATATCTTTTGAACTTGACACTGGATTACACTGAATTTGACATATATTGTGCAGAATCATGTCCTAAACAACATACTTCAACAGCAGAAACCAGCTTGATCAAATTCCAAAGTTATTATCACTCCTAATCAAAAATGCTTCAACTCGGTGAGATTAACACTTTTTGAACAAATGGCTATATATTTTGAACCTGTGAAGGGATTACACTGAATTTGACTTATATTGTGCAGAATCTTATCCTTAACAACATATTTCAACAGCTGAAACCAGCTTGATGAAATTCCAAAGTTATTTCCACTCCTAATCAAAAACGCTTCAACTCGGTGAGATAAGCACTTTTTGAACAAATGGCTGTATCTTTTGAACCTTAGAAGGGATTACACTGAATTTGACCTATGATGTGCAGAATCAGGTCCTATACAACAAATTTCAACAGCAAAAACCAGCTTGATGAAATTCCAAAGTTATTTCCACTCCTAATCAAAAACCCTTCAACTCGCTGAGTTAAGCACTTTTTGACCTTATGGCTATATCTTTTGAACTTGTCGCTGGATTACACTGAATTTGACATATATTGTGCAGAATCATGTCCTAAGCAACATATTTCAGCAGCAGAAACCAGCTTGATGAAATTCCAAAGTTATGATCACTCCTAATCAAAAACGCTTCAACTCGGTGAGATAAGTACTTTTTGAACAAATGGCTATATATTTTGAACCTGTGAAGGGATTACACTGAATTTGACATATATTGTCAAGAATCATGTCCTAAACCACATATTTCAACAGCAGAAACCAGCTTGATGAAATTCAAAAGTTATTTCCACTCCTGATCAAAAACGCTTCAACTCTGTGAGTTAAGCACTTTTTGACCTTATGGCTATATCTTTTGAACTTCTCGCTGGATTACACTGAATTTGACATATATTGTGCAGAATCATGTCCTAAGCAACATATTTCAGCAGCAGAAACAAGCTTGATGAAATTCCAAAGTTATTATCACTCCTAATCAAAAACGCTTCAACTCGGTGAGATAAGTACTTTTTGAACAAATGGCTATATATTTTGAACCTGTGAAGGGATTTCACTGAATTTGACATATATTGTGCAGAATCATGTCCTAAACAACATATTTCAACAGCAGAAACCAGCTTGATGAAATTCCAAAGTTATTTCCACTCCTGAACAAAAACGCTTCAACTCGGTGAGATAGGGACTTTCTGAACGAATAGCTATATCTATTAAACTGGTTGCTGGATTACACTGAATTTGACATATATTGTGCAGAATCATGTCCTTAACAACATTTTTTCAACAGCAGTAATCAGCTTGATGAAATTCAAAAGTTATTATCACTCCTAATCATAAACGCTTCAACTCGGTGAGATAAGTACTTTTTGAACGAATGGCTATATCTTTTGAACCTGTGAAGGGATTACACTAAATTTGACATATATTGTGCTGAATCATGTCCTAAAAAACATATTTCAAGAGCAGAAACCAGCTTGATGAAATTCCAAAGATATTATCACTCCTAATCAAAAACGCTTCAACTTTGTGAGATAAATACTTTTTGAACAAATGGCGATATCTTTTGAACCTGTGAAGGGATTACACTGAATTTGACTTATATTGTGCAGAATCAGGTCCTAAACAACATATATCAACAGCAGAAACCAGCTTGATGAAATTCAAAAGTTATTTCCACTACTGATCAAAAACGCTTCAACTCAGTGAGATAAGCACTTTTTGAACGAATGGCTTTATCTTTTGAACCTGTGAAGGGATTTCACTAAATTTGACATATATTGTGCAGAATCATGTCCTTAACAACATATTTCAACAGCAGAAACCAGCTTGATGAAATTCAAAAGTTATTTCCACTCCTAATCAAAAACGCTTCTACTCGGTGAGTTAAGCACTTTTTGACCTTATGGCTATATCTTTTGAACTTGTGGCTGGATTACACTGAATTGGACATATATTGTGGAGAATCGTGTCCTAAACAACATATTTCAAGAGCAGAAACCATCTTGATGAAATTCCAAAGTTATTTCCACTCCTAATCAAAAACGCTTCAACGCGGTGAGATAAGCACTTTTTGAACAAATGCCTATATATTTTGAGCGTGTGAAGGGATTACACTGAATTTGACATATATTGTGCAGAATCAGGTCCTAAACAACATATTTCAACAGCAGAAACCAGCTTGATGAAATTCAAAAGTTATTTCCACTCCTGATCAAAAACGCTTCAACTTGGTGAGATAAGGACTTTCTGAACGAATGGCTATATCTATTAAACTGGTTGCTGGATTACACTGAATTTGACATATACAGTGCAGAATCATGTCCTTAACAACATATTTCAACAGCAGTAATCAGCTTGATGAAATTCAAAAGTTATTATCACTCCTAATCATCAACGCTTCAACTCGGTGAGATAAGTACTTTTTGAACGAATGGCTATATCTTTTGAACCTGTGAAGGGATTTCACTAAATTTGACATATATTGTGCAGAATCATGTCCTAAACAACATATTTCAACAGCAGAAACCAGCTTGATGAAATTCAAAAGTTGTTTCCACTCCTAATCAAAAACGCTTCAACTCGGTGAGTTAAGCACTTTTTGACCTTATGGCTATATCTTTTGAACTTGTCGCTGGATTACACTGAATTTGACATATATTGTGCAGAATAATGTCCTAAACAACATATTTCATCAGCAGAAACCAACTTGATGAAATTCCAAAAAGTTATTATCACTCCTAATCAAAAACGCTTCAACTCGGTGAGATAAGCACTTTTTGAACAAATGGCTATATCTTTCGAACCTGTGAAGAGATTACACTGAATTTCACATATATTGTGCAGAATCATGTCCTAAACAACAAATTTCAACAGCAGAAACCAGCTTGATGATATTCCAAAGTTATTTCCACTCCTGATCAAAAACGCTTCAACTCGGTGAGATAAGGACTTTCTGAACGAATGGCTATATCTATTAAACTGGTTGCTGGATTACACTGAATTTGACATATATTGTGCAGAATCATGTCCTTAACAACATATTTCAACAGTAGTAATCAGCTTGATGAAATTCAAAAGTTATTATCACTCCTGATCAAAAACGCTTCAACTCGGTGAGATAAGTACTTTTTGAACAAATGGCTATATCTTTTGAACATGTGAAGGGATTACACTGAATTTGACATATATTGTGCAGAATCATGTCCTAAACAACATATTTCAACAGCAGAAACCAGCTTGATGAAATTCAAAAGTTATTATCACTCCTAATCATAAACTCTTCCACTCGGTGAGAAAAGCACTTTTTGAACGAATGGCTATAATCTTTTGAACTTATGGCTGGATTACACTGAATTTGACATATATTGTGCAGAATCATGTCCTAAGCAACATATTTCAGCAGCAGAAACCACCTTGATGAAATGCCAAAGTTATTATCACTCCTGATCAAAAATGCTTCAACTCGGTGAGATAAGCACTTTTTGAACAAATGGCTATATCTTTTGAACCTGTGAAGAGATTACACTGAATTTGACATATATTGTGCAGAATCATGTCCTAAACAACATATTTCAACAGCAGAAACCAGCTTGATGAAATTCCAAAGTTATTTCCACTCCTAATAAAAAACGCTTCAACTCCGTGAGATAAGCACTTTTTGAACAAATGGCTATATCTTTTGAACCTGTGAAGGGATTACACTGAATTTGACTTATATTGTGCAGAATCAGGTCCTAAACAACATATATCAACAGCAGAAACCAGCTTGATGAAATTCAAAAGTTATTTCCACTCCTGATCAAAAACGCTTCAACTCAGTGAGATAAGCACTTTTTGAACGAATGGCTTTATCTTTTGAACCTGTGAAGGGATTTCACTAAATTTGACATATATTGTGCAGAATCATGTCCTTAACAACATATTTCAACAGCAGAAACCAGCTTGATGAAATTCAAAAGTTATTTCCACTCCTAATCAAAAACGCTTCCACTCGGGGAGTTAAGCACTTTTTGACCTTATGGCTATATCTTTTGAACTTGTGGCTGGATTACAATGAATTGGACATATATTGTGGAGAATCGTGTCCTAAACAACATATTTCAAGAGCAGAAACCATCTTGATGAAATTCCAAAGTTATTATCACTCCTAATCATCAACGCTTCAACTCGGTGAGATAAGTACTTTTTGAACGAATGGCTATATCTTTTGAACCTGTGAAGGGATTTCACTAAATTTGACATATATTGTGCAGAGTTCATGTCCTAAACAACATATTTCAACAGCAGAAACCAGCTTGATGAAATTCAAAAGTTGTTTCCACTCCTAATGAAAAACGCTTCAACTCGGTGAGTTAAGCACTTTTTGACCTTATGGCTATATCTTTTGAACTTGTCGCTGGATTACACTGAATTTGACATATATTGTGCAGAATAATGTCCTAAACAACATATTTCAACAGCAGAAACCAACTTGATGAAATTCCAAAAAGTTATTATCACTCCTAATCAAAAACGCTTCAACTCGGTGAGATAAGCACTTTTTGAACAAATGGCTATTTCTTTCGAACCTGTGAAGAGATTACACTGAATTTCACATATATTGTGCAGAATCATGTCCTAAACAACAAATTTCAACAGCAGAAACCAGCTTGATGAAATTCCAAAGTTATTATCACTCCTAATCAAAAACGCTTCAACTCGGTGAGATTAGCACTTCTTGAACAAATGGCTATATCTTGTGAACCTATGAAGGGATTACACTGAATTTGACTTATATTGTGCAGAATCATATCCTAAACAACATATTTTAACAGCAGAAACCAGCTTGATGAAATTCCAAAGTTATTTCCACTCCTAATCAAAAACGCTTTAACTCGGTGAGATAAGCACTTTTTGAACAAATGGCTATATCTTTTGAACTTTGAAGGGATTACACTGAAGTTGACTTATATTGTGCAGAACCAGGTGCTATAAAACATATTTCAACAGCAGAAACCAGCTTGATGAAATTCCGAAGTTTTTTCCACTCCTGATCAAAAACGCTTCAACTCGGTGAGATAAGGACTTTCTGAACGAATGGCTATATCTATTAAACTGGTTGCTGGATTACACTGAATTTGACATATATTGTGCAGAATCATGTCCTTAACAACATATTTCAACAGCAGTAATCAGCTTGATGAAATTCAAAAGTTATTATCACTCCTAATCATAAACGCTTCAACTCGGTGATATAAGTACTTTTTGAACGAATGGCTATATCTTTTGAACCTGTGAAGGGATTTCACTAAATTTGACATATATTGTGCAGAATCATGTCCTAAACAACATATTTCAACAGCAGAAACCAGCTTGATGAAATTCAAAAGTTATTTCCACTCCTGATCAAAAACGCTTCAACTCGGTGAGATAAGTACTTTTTGAACAAATGGCTATATCTTTTGAACATGTGAAGGGATTACACTGAATTTGACATATATTGTGCAGAATCATGTCCTAAACAACATATTTCAACAGCAGAAACCAGCTTGATGAAATTCAAAAGTTATTATCACTCCTAATCATAAACTCTTCCACTCGGTGGGATAAGCACTTTTTGAACGAATGGCTATAATCTTTTGAACTTATGGCTGGATTACACTGAATTTGACATATATTGTGCAGAATCATGTCCTAAGCAACATATTTCAGCAGCAGAAACCACCTTGATGAAATGCCAAAGTTATTATCACTCCTGATCAAAAATGCTTCAACTCGGTGAGATAAGCACTTTTTGAACAAATGGCTATATATTTTGAACCTGTGAAGGGATTACACTGAAGTTGACATATATTGTGCAGAATCAGGTCCTAAACAACATATTTCAACAGCAGAAACCAGCTTGATGAAATTCCAAAGTTATTTCCACTCCTAATAAAAAACGCTTCAACTCCGTGAGATAAGCACTTTTTGAACAAATGGCTATATCTTTTGAACCTGTGAAGGGATTACACTGAATTTGACTTATATTGTGCAGAATCAGGTCCTAAACAACATATATCAACAGCAGAAACCAGCTTGATGAAATTCAAAAGTTATTTCCACTCCTGATCAAAAACGCTTCAACTCAGTGAGATAAGCACTTTTTGAACGAATGGCTTTATCTTTTGAACCTGTGAAGGGATTTCACTAAATTTGACATATATTGTGCAGAATCATGTCCTTAACAACATATTTCAACAGCAGAAACCAGCTTGATGAAATTCAAAAGTTATTTCCACTCCTAATCAAAAACGCTTCCACTCGGGGAGTTAAGCACTTTTTGACCTTATGGCTATATCTTTTGAACTTGTGGCTGGATTACACTGAATTGGACATATATTGTGGAGAATCGTGTCCTAAACAACATATTTCAAGAGCAGAAACCATCTTGATGAAATTCCAAAGTTATTATCACTCCTAATCATCAACGCTTCAACTCGGTGAGATAAGTACTTTTTGAACGAATGGCTATATCTTTTGAACCTGTGAAGGGATTTCACTAAATTTGACATATATTGTGCAGAGTTCATGTCCTAAACAACATATTTCAACAGCAGAAACCAGCTTGATGAAATTCAAAAGTTGTTTCCACTCCTAATGAAAAACGCTTCAACTCGGTGAGTTAAGCACTTTTTGACCTTATGGCTATATCTTTTGAACTTGTCGCTGGATTACACTGAATTTGACATATATTGTGCAGAATAATGTCCTAAACAACATATTTCAACAGCAGAAACCAACTTGATGAAATTCCAAAAAGTTATTATCACTCCTAATCAAAAACGCTTCAACTCGGTGAGATAAGCACTTTTTGAACAAATGGCTATATCTTTCGAACCTGTGAAGAGATTACACTAAATTTCACATATATTGTGCAGAATCATGTCCTAAACAACAAATTTCAACAGCAGAAACCAGCTTGATGAAATTCCAAAGTTATTATCACTCCTAATCAAAAACGCTTCAACTCGGTGAGATTAGCACTTCTTGAACAAATGGCTATATCTTGTGAACCTATGAAGGGATTACACTGAATTTGACTTATATTGTGCAGAATCATATCCTAAACAACATATTTTAACAGCAGAAACCAGCTTGATGAAATTCCAAAGTTATTTCCACTCCTAATCAAAAACGCTTTAACTCGGTGAGATAAGCACTTTTTGAACAAATGGCTATATCTTTTGAACTTTGAAGGGATTACACTGAAGTTGACTTATATTGTGCAGAACCAGGTGCTATAAAACATATTTCAACAGCTTAAACCAGCTTGATGAAATTCCGAAGTTTTTTCCACTCCTGATCAAAAACGCTTCAACTCGGTGAGATAAGGACTTTCTGAACGAATGGCTATATCTATTAAACTTGTTGCTGGATTACACTGAATTTGACATATCTTGTGCAGAATCATGTCCTAAAAAACATATTTCAACAGCAGTAACCAGCTTGATGATATTCCAAAGTTATTTCCACTCCTGATCAAAAACGCTTCAACTCGGTGAGATAAGGACTTTCTGAACGAATGGCTATATCTATTAAACTGGTTGCTGGATTACACTGAATTTGACATATATTGTGCAGAATCATGTCCTTAACAACATATTTCAACAGCAGTAATCAGCTTGATGAAATTCAAAAGTTATTATCACTCCTAATCATAAACGCTTCAACTCGGTGATATAAGTACTTTTTGAACGAATGGCTATATCTTTTGAACCTGTGAAGGGATTTCACTAAATTTGACATATATTGTGCAGAATCATGTCCTAAACAACATATTTCAACAGCAGAAACCAGCTTGATGAAATTCAAAAGTTATTTCCACTCCTGATCAAAAACGCTTCAACTCGGTGAGATAAGTACTTTTTGAACAAATGGCTATATCTTTTGAACATGTGAAGGGATTACACTGAATTTGACATATATTGTGCAGAATCATGTCCTAAACAACATATTTCAACATCAAAAACCAGCTTGATGAAATTCAAAATTATTTCCACCCCTAATCAAAAACGCTTCAACTCAGTGAGATAAGCACTTTTTGACCTAATGGCTATATCATTTGAACTTGACACTGGATTACACTGAATTTGACATATATTGTGCAGAATCATGTCCTAAACAACATATTTCAACAGCAGAAACCAGCTTGATGAAATTCCAAAGTTATCATCACTCCTAATCATAAACGTTTCCACTCGGTGAGATAAGCACTTTTAGAACGAATGGCTATAATCTTTTAACTTATGGCTGGATAACACTGAATTTGACATTTATTGTGCAGAATCATGTCCTAAACAACATATTTCAACAGCAGAAGCCAGCTTGATGAAATTCCAAAGTTATTTCCACTCCTAATCAAAAATGCTTCAACTCGGTGAGATAAGTACTTTTTGAACAAATGGCTATATCTTTTGAACATGTGAAGGGATTACACTGAATTTGACATATATTGTGCAGTATCATGTCCTAAACAACATATTTCAGCAGCAGAAACCAGCTTGATGACATTCCAAAGTTATTATCACTCCTAATCAAAAACGCTTCCACTCGGTGAGATAAGCACTTTTTGAACAAATGGCTATATATTTTGAACCTGTGAAGGGATTACACTGAATTTGACATATATTGTGCAGAATCATATCCTAAACAACATATTTCAACAGCAGAAACCAGCTTGATGACATTCAAAAGTTATTTCCACTCCTAATCAAAAACGCTTCAACTCAGTGAGTTAAGCACTTTTTGACCTTATGGCTATATCTTTTGAACTTCTCGCTCGATTACACTGAATTTGACATATATTGTGCAGAATCATGTCCTAAGCAACATATTTCAGCAGCAGAAACCACCTTGATGAAATTCCAAAGTTATTTCCACTCCTAATCAAAAACGCTTCAACTCGGTGAGATAAGCACTTTTTGAACGAATGGCTTTATCTTTTGAACCTGTGAAGGGACTACAGTAAATTTTCACATATATTGTGCAGAATCATGTCCTAAACAACATATTTCAACAGCAGAAACCAGCTTGACGAAATTCAAAAGTTATTTCCACTCCTAATCAAAAACGCTTCAACTTAGTGAGATAAGCAATTTTTGACCTTATGGCTATATCTTTTGAACTTGACACTGGATTACACTGAATTTGACATATATTGTGCAGAATCATGTCCTAAACAACAAATTTCAACAGCAGAAACCACCTTGATGAAATTCAAAAGTTATTATCACTCCTAATCAAAAACCCTTCAACTCGGTGAGATTAGCACTTCTTGAACAAATGGCTATATCTTGTGAACCTGTAAAGGGATTACACTGAATTTGACTTATATTGTGCAGAATTATATCCTAAACAACATATTTCAACAGCAGAAACCAGCTTGATGAAATTCCAAAGTTATTTCCACTCCTAATCAAAAACGCTTCAACTCCGTGAGATAAGCACTTTTTGAACAAATGGCTATATCTTTTGAACCTTAGAAGGGATTACACTGAATTTGACTTATATTGTGCAGAACCAGGTCCTACACAACATATTTCAACAGCAGAAACCAGCTTGATGAAATTCAAAAGTTATTTTCACTCCTGATCAAAAACGCTTCAACTCGGTGAGATAAGGACTTTCTGAACGAATGGCTATATCTATTAAACTTGTTGCTGGATTACACTGAATTTGACATATATTGTGCAGAATCATGTCCTTAACAACATATTTCAACAGCAGTAATCAGCTTGATGAAATTCAAAAGTTATTATCACTCCTAATCAAAAACGCTTCAACTCGGTGAGATAAGTACTTTTTGAACGAATGGCTATATCTTTTGAACCTGTGAAGGGATTTCACTAAATTTGACATATATTGTGCAGAATCATGTCCTATACAACATATTTCAACAGCAGAAACCAGCTTGATGAAATTCCAAAGTTATTATCACACCTAATCATAAATGCTTCCAATCGGTGAGATAAGCACTTTTTGAACGAATGGCTATAATCTTCTAATTTATGGCTGGATTACACTGAATTTGACATATATTGTGCAGAATCATGTCCTAAACAACATATTTCAACAGCAGAAACCAGCTTGATGAAATTCCAAAGTTATTTCCACTCCTGATCAAAAACGCTTCAACTCGGTGAGATAAGCACTTTTTGAACGAATGGCTTTATCTTTTGAACTTGTCGCCGGATTACACTGAAGTTGACATATATTGTGCAGAATCATGTCCTAAACAACATATTTCAACAGCAGAAACCAACTTGATGAAATTTCAAAAAGTTATTATCACTCCTAATCAAAAACGCTTCAACTCGGTGAGATAAGCACTTTTTGAACAAATGGCTATATCTTTTGAACCTTTGAAGAGATTACACTGAATTTGACATATATTGTGCAGAATCAAATCCTAAAAAACATATTTCAACAGCAGAAACCTGCTTGATGAAATTCCAAAGTTATTTCCACTCCTAATCAAAAACGCTTCAACTCGGTGAGATAAGCACTTTTTGAACAAATGGCTATATCTTTTGAACCTTAGAAGGGATTACACTGAATTTGACATATATTGTGCAGAACCAGGTCCTATACAACATATTTTAACAGCAGAAACCAGCTTGATGAAATTCAAAAGTTATTTCCACTCCTGATCAAAAACGCTTCAACTCGGTGAGATAAGGACTTTCTGAACGAATGGCTATATCTATTAAACTTGTTGCTTGATTACACTGAAGTTGACATATATTGTGCAGAATCATGTCCTAAACAACATATTTCAACAGCAGAAACCAGCTTGATGAAATTCCAAAGTTATTTCCACTTCTAATCAAAAATGCTTCAACTCGGTGAGATAAGTACTTTTTGAACGAATGGCTATATCTTTTGAACCTGTGAAGGGATTTCACTAAATTTTACATATATTGTGCAGAATCATGTCCTATACAACATATTTCAACAGCAGAAACCAGCTTGATGAAATTCAAAAGTTATTTCCACTCCTAATCAAAAACGCTTCAACTCGGTGAGATAAGCACTTTTTGAACAAATGGCTATATCTTTTGAACCTTAGAAGGGATTACACTGAATTTGACTTATATTGTGCAGAACCAGGTCCTACACAACATATTTCAACAGCAGAAACCAGCTTGATGAAATTCAAAAATTATTTTCACTCCTGATCAAAAACGCTTCAACTCGGTGAGATAAGGACTTTCTGAACGAATGGCTATATCTATTAAACTTGTTGCTGGATTACACTGAAGTTGACATATATTGTGCAGAATCATGTCCTAAACAACATATTTCAACAGCAGAAACCAGCCTGATGAAATTCAAAAGTTATTATCACTCCTAATCATAAACGCTTCAACTCGGTGAGATAAGCACTTTTTGAACGAATGGCTATAATCTTTTGAACTTATGGCTGGATTACACTGAATTTGACATATATTGTGCAGAATCATGTCCCAAACAACATATTTCAACAGCAGAAACCAGCTTGATGAAATTCCAAAGTTATTTCCACTCCTAATCAAAAATGCTTCAACTCGGTGAAATAAGTACTTTTTGAACAAATGGCTATATCTTTTGAACTTGTGAAGGGATTACACTGAATTTGACATATATTATGCAAAATCATGTCCTAAACAACATATTTCAACAGCAGAAACCAGCTTGATGAAATTAAAAAGTTATTTCCACTCCTGATCAAAAACGCTTCAACTCGGTGAGATAAGCACTTTTTGAACGAATGGCTTTATCTTTTGAACCTGTGAGGGGACTACAGTAAATTTTCACATATATCGTGCAGAATCATGTCCTAAACAACATATTTCGACAGCAGAAACCAGCTTGATCAAATTCCAAAGTTATTTCCACTCCTGATCAAAAACGCTTCAACTCGGTGAGATAAGGACTTTCTGAACGAATGGCTATATCTTTTGAACCTTTGAAGGGATTTCACTAAATTTGACATATATTGTGCAGAATCATGTCCTAAAAAACATATTTCAACAGCAGAAACCAGCTTGATGAAATTCCAAAGTTATTATCACTCTTAATCAAAAACGCTTCAACTCCATGAGATAAGCACTTTTTGAACAAATGGCTATATCTTTTGAACCTGTGAAGGGATTACACTGAATTTGACTTATATTGTGCAGAATCAGGTCCTAAACAACATATATCAACAGCAGAAACCAGCTTGATGAAATTCAAAAGTTATTTCCACTCCTGATCAAAAACGCTTCAACTCAGTGAGATAAGCACTTTTTGAACGAATGGCTTTATCTTTTGAACCTGTGAAGGGATTTCACTAAATTTGACATATATTGTGCAGAATCATGTCCTTAACAACATATTTCAACAGCAGAAACCAGCTTGATGAAATTCAAAAGTTATTTCCACTCCTAATCAAAAACGCTTCCACTCGGGGAGTTAAGCACTTTTTGACCTTATGGCTATATCTTTTGAACTTGTGGCTGGATTACACTGAATTGGACATATATTGTGGAGAATCGTGTCCTAAACAACATATTTCAAGAGCAGAAACCATCTTGATGAAATTCCAAAGTTATTATCACTCCTAATCATCAACGCTTCAACTCGGTGAGATAAGTACTTTTTGAACGAATGGCTATATCTTTTGAACCTGTGAAGGGATTTCACTAAATTTGACATATATTGTGCAGAATCATGTCCTAAACAACATATTTCAACAGCAGAAACCAGCTTGATGAAATTCAAAAGTTGTTTCCACTCCTAATGAAAAACGCTTCAACTCGGTGAGTTAAGCACTTTTTGACCTTATGGCTATATCTTTTGAACTTGTCGCTGGATTACACTGAATTTGACATATATTGTGCAGAATAATGTCCTAAACAACATATTTCAACAGCAGAAACCAACTTGATGAAATTCCAAAAAGTTATTATCACTCCTAATCAAAAACGCTTCAACTCGGTGAGATAAGCACTTTTTGAACAAATGGCTATATCTTTCGAACCTGTGAAGAGATTACACTGAATTTCACATATATTGTGCAGAATCATGTCCTAAACAACAAATTTCAACAGCAGAAACCAGCTTGATGAAATTCCAAAGTTATTATCACTCCTAATCAAAAACGCTTCAACTCGGTGAGATTAGCACTTCTTGAACAAATGGCTATATCTTGTGAACCTATGAAGGGATTACACTGAATTTGACTTATATTGTGCAGAATCATATCCTAAACAACATATTTTAACAGCAGAAACCAGCTTGATGAAATTCCAAAGTTATTTCCACTCCTAATCAAAAACGCTTTAACTCGGTGAGATAAGCACTTTTTGAACAAATGGCTATATCTTTTGAACTTTGAAGGGATTACACTGAAGTTGACTTATATTGTGCAGAACCAGGTGCTATAAAACATATTTCAACAGCAGAAACCAGCTTGATGAAATTCCGAAGTTTTTTCCACTCCTGATCAAAAACGCTTCAACTCGGTGAGATAAGGACTTTCTGAACGAATGGCTATATCTATTAAACTTGTTGCTGGATTACACTGAATTTGACATATCTTGTGCAGAATCATGTCCTAAACAACATATTTCAACAGCAGTAACCAGCTTGATGATATTCCAAAGTTATTTCCACTCCTGATCAAAAACGCTTCAACTCGGTGAGATAAGGACTTTCTGAACGAATGGCTATATCTATTAAACTGGTTGCTGGATTACACTGAATTTGACATATATTGTGCAGAATCATGTCCTTAACAACATATTTCAACAGCAGTAATCAGCTTGATGAAATTCAAAAGTTATTATCACTCCTAATCATAAACGCTTCAACTCGGTGATATAAGTACTTTTCGAACGAATGGCTATATCTTTTGAACCTGTGAAGGGATTTCACTAAATTTGACATATATTGTGCAGAATCATGTCCTAAACAACATATTTCAACAGCAGAAACCAGCTTGATGAAATTCAAAAGTTATTTCCACTCCTGATCAAAAACGCTTCAACTCGGTGAGATAAGTACTTTTTGAACAAATGGCTATATCTTTTGAACATGTGAAGGGATTACACTGAATTTGACATATATTGTGCAGAATCATGTCCTAAACAACATATTTCAACAGCAGAAACCAGCTTGATGAAATTCAAAAGTTATTATCACTCCTAATCATAAACTCTTCCACTCGGTGGGATAAGCACTTTTTGAACGAATGGCTATAATCTTTTGAACTTATGGCTGGATTACACTGAATTTGACATATATTGTGCAGAATCATGTCCTAAGCAACATATTTCAGCAGCAGAAACCACCTTGATGAAATGCCAAAGTTATTATCACTCCTGATCAAAAATGCTTCAACTCGGTGAGATAAGCACTTTTTGAACAAATGGCTATATATTTTGAACCTGTGAAGGGATTACACTGAAGTTGACATATATTGTGAAGAATCAGGTCCTAAACAACATATTTCAACAGCAGTAACCAGCTTGATGAAATTCAAATGTTATTTCCACTCCTGATCAAAAACGCTTCAACTCGGTGAGATAAGCACTTTTTGAACGAATGGCTTTATCTTTTGAACCTGTGAGGGGACTACAGTAAATTTTCACATATATCGTGCAGAATCATGTCCTAAACAACATATTTCGACAGCAGAAACCAGCTTGATCAAATTCCAAAGTTATTTCCACTCCTGATCAAAAACGCCTCAACTCGGTGAGATAAGGACTTTCTGAACGAATGGCTATATCTTTTGAACCTTTGAAGGGATTTCACTAAATTTGACATATATTGTGCAGAATCATGTCCTAAAAAACATATTTCAACAGCAGAAACCAGCTTGATGAAATTCCAAAGTTATTATCACTCTTAATCAAAAACGCTTCAACTCCGTGAGATAAGCACTTTTTGAACAAATGGCTATATCTTTTGAACCTGTGAAGGGATTACACTGAATTTGACTTATATTGTGCAGAATCAGGTCCTAAACAACATATATCAACAGCAGAAACCAGCTTGATGAAATTCAAAAGTTATTTCCACTCCTGATCAAAAACGCTTCAACTCAGTGAGATAAGCACTTTTTGAACGAATGGCTTTATCTTTTGAACCTGTGAAGGGATTTCACTAAATTTGACATATATTGTGCAGAATCATGTCCTTAACAACATATTTCAACAGCAGAAACCAGCTTGATGAAATTCAAAAGTTATTTCCACTCCTAATCAAAAACGCTTCCACTCGGGGAGTTAAGCACTTTTTGACCTTATGGCTATATCTTTTGAACTTGTGGCTGGATTACACTGAATTGGACATATATTGTGGAGAATCGTGTCCTAAACAACATATTTCAAGAGCAGAAACCATCTTGATGAAATTCCAAAGTTATTATCACTCCTAATCATCAACGCTTCAACTCGGTGAGATAAGTACTTTTTGAACGAATGGCTATATCTTTTGAACCTGTGAAGGGATTTCACTAAATTTGACATATATTGTGCAGAATCATGTCCTAAACAACATATTTCAACAGCAGAAACCAGCTTGATGAAATTCAAAAGTTGTTTCCACTCCTAATGAAAAACGCTTCAACTCGGTGAGTTAAGCACTTTTTGACCTTATGGCTATATCTTTTGAACTTGTCGCTGGATTACACTGAATTTGACATATATTGTGCAGAATAATGTCCTAAACAACATATTTCAACAGCAGAAACCAACTTGATGAAATTCCAAAAAGTTATTATCACTCCTAATCAAAAACGCTTCAACTCGGTGAGATAAGCACTTTTTGAACAAATGGCTATATCTTTCGAACCTGTGAAGAGATTACACTGAATTTCACATATATTGTGCAGAATCATGTCCTAAACAACAAATTTCAACAGCAGAAACCAGCTTGATGAAATTCCAAAGTTATTATCACTCCTAATCAAAAACGCTTCAACTCGGTGAGATTAGCACTTCTTGAACAAATGGCTATATCTTGTGAACCTATGAAGGGATTACACTGAATTTGACTTATATTGTGCAGAATTATATCCTAAACAACATATTTTAACAGCAGAAACCAGCTTGATGAAATTCCAAAGTTATTTCCACTCCTAATCAAAAACGCTTTAACTCGGTGAGATAAGCACTTTTTGAACAAATGGCTATATCTTTTGAACTTTGAAGGGATTACACTGAAGTTGACTTATATTGTGCAGAACCAGGTGCTATAAAACATATTTCAACAGCAGAAACCAGCTTGATGAAATTCCGAAGTTTTTTCCACTCCTGATCAAAAACGCTTCAACTCGGTGAGATAAGGACTTTCTGAAAGAATGGCTATATCTATTAAACTTGTTGCTGGATTACACTGAATTTGACATATCTTGTGCAGAATCATGTCCTAAACAACATATTTCAACAGCAGTAACCAGCTTGATGAAATTCCAAAGTTATTTCCACTCCTGATCAAAAACGCTTCAACTCGGTGAGATAAGGACTTTCTGAACGAATGGCTATATCTATTAAACTGGTTGCTGGATTACACTGAATTTGACATATATTGTGCAGAATCATGTCCTTAACAACATATTTCAACAGCAGTAATCAGCTTGATGAAATTCAAAAGTTATTATCACTCCTAATCATAAACGCTTCAACTCGGTGATATAAGTACTTTTTGAACGAATGGCTATATCTTTTGAACCTGTGAAGGGATTTCACTAAATTTGACATATATTGTGCAGAATCATGTCCTAAACAACATATTTCAACAGCAGAAACCAGCTTGATGAAATTCAAAAGTTATTTCCACTCCTGATCAAAAACGCTTCAACTCGGTGAGATAAGTACTTTTTGAACAAATGGCTATATCTTTTGAACATGTGAAGGGATTACACTGAATTTGACATATATTGTGCAGAATCATGTCCTAAACAACATATTTCAACAGCAGAAACCAGCTTGATGAAATTCAAAAGTTATTATCACTCCTAATCATAAACTCTTCCACTCGGTGGGATAAGCACTTTTTGAACGAATGGCTATAATCTTTTGAACTTATGGCTGGATTACACTGAATTTGACATATATTGTGCAGAATCATGTCCTAAGCAACATATTTCAGCAGCAGAAACCACCTTGATGAAATGCCAAAGTTATTATCACTCCTGATCAAAAATGCTTCAACTCGGTGAGATAAGCACTTTTTGAACAAATGGCTATATATTTTGAACCTGTGAAGGGATTACACTGAAGTTGACATATATTGTGCAGAATCAGGTCCTAAACAACATATTTCAACAGCAGTAACCAGCTTGATGAAATTCAAATGTTATTTCCACTCCTGATCAAAAACGCTTCAACTCAGTGAGATAAGCACTTTTTGAACGAATGGCTTTATCTTTTGAACCTGTGAAGGGACTACAGTAAATTTTCACATATTTTGTGCAGAATCATGTCCTAAACAACATATTTCAACAGCAAAAACCAGCTTGATGAAATTCAAAATTATTTCCACCCCTAATCAAAAACGCTTCAACTCAGTGAGATAAGCACTTTTTGACCTAATGGCTATATCTTTTGAACTTGACACTGGATTACACTGAATTTGACATATATTGTGCAGAATCATGTCCTAAACAACATATTTCAACAGCAGAAACCAGCTTGATGAAATTCCAAAGTTATCATCACTCCTAATCATAAACGTTTCCACTCGGTGAGATAAGCACTTTTAGAACGAATGGCTATAATCTTTTGAACTTATGGCTGGATAACACTGAATTTGACATTTATTGTGCAGAATCATGTCCTAAACAACATATTTCAACAGCAGAAGCCAGCTTGATGAAATTCCAAAGTTATTTCCACTCCTAATCAAAAATGCTTCAACTCGGTGAGATAAGTACTTTTTGAACAAATGGCTATATCTTTTGAACATGTGAAGGGATTACACTGAATTTGACATATATTGTGCAGTATCATGTCCTAAACAACATATTTCAGCAGCAGAAACCAGCTTGATGACATTCCAAAGTTATTATCACTCCTAATCAAAAACGCTTCCACTCGGTGAGATAAGCACTTTTTGAACAAATGGCTATATATTTTGAACCTGTGAAGGGATTACACTGAATTTGACATATATTGTGCAGAATCATATCCTAAACAACATATTTCAACAGCAGAAACCAGCTTGATGACATTCAAAAGTTATTTCCACTCCTAATCAAAAACGCTTCAACTCAGTGAGTTAAGCACTTTTTGACCTTATGGCTATATCTTTTGAACTTCTCGCTCGATTACACTGAATTTGACATATATTGTGCAGAATCATGTCCTAAGCAACATATTTCAGCAGCAGAAACCACCTTGATGAAATTCCAAAGTTATTTCCACTCCTAATCAAAAACGCTTCAACTCGGTGAGATAAGCACTTTTTGAACGAATGGCTTTATCTTTTGAACCTGTGACGGGACTACAGTAAATTTTCACATATATTGTGCAGAATCATGTCCTAAACAACATATTTCAACAGCAGAAACCAGCTTGACGAAATTCAAAAGTTATTTCCACTCCTAATCAAAAACGCTTCAACTCAGTGAGATAAGCAATTTTTGACCTTATGGCTATATCTTTTGAACTTGACACTGGATTACACTGAATTTGACATATATTGTGCAGAATCATGTCCTAAACAACAAATTTCAACAGCAGAAACCACCTTGATGAAATTCAAAAGTTATTATCACTCCTAATCAAAAACCCTTCAACTCGGTGAGATTAGCACTTCTTGAACAAATGGCTATATCTTGTGAACCTGTAAAGGGATTACACTGAAGTTGACTTATATTGTGCAGAATTATATCCTAAACAACATATTTCAACAGCAGAAACCAGCTTGATGAAATTCCAAAGTTATTTCCACTCCTAATCAAAAACGCTTCAACTCGGTGAGATAAGCACTTTTTGAACAAATGGCTATATCTTTTGAACCTTAGAAGGGATTACACTGAATTTGACTTATATTGTGCAGAACCAGGTCCTACACAACATATTTCAACAGCAGAAACCAGCTTGATGAAATTCAAAAGTTATTTTCACTCCTGATCAAAAACGCTTCAACTCGGTGAGATAAGGACTTTCTGAACGAATGGCTATATCTATTAAACTTGTTGCTGGATTACACTGAATTTGACATATATTGTGCAGAATCATGTCCTTAACAACATATTTCAACAGCAGTAATCAGCTTGATGAAATTCAAAAGTTATTATCACTCCTAATCAAAAACGCTTCAACTCGGTGAGATAAGTACTTTTTGAACGAATGGCTATATCTTTTGAACCTGTGAAGGGATTTCACTAAATTTGACATATATTGTGCAGAATCATGTCCTATACAACATATTTCAACAGCAGAAACCAGCTTGATGAAATTCCAAAGTTATTATCACACCTAATCATAAATGCTTCCAATCGGTGAGATAAGCACTTTTTGAACGAATGGCTATAATCTTCTAATTTATGGCTGGATTACACTGAATTTGACATATATTGTGCAGAATCATGTCCTAAACAACATATTTCAACAGCAGAAACCAGCTTGATGAAATTCCAAAGTTATTTCCACTCCTGATCAAAAACGCTTCAACTCGGTGAGATAAGCACTTTTTGAACGAATGGCTTTATCTTTTGAACTTGTCGCCGGATTACACTGTAGTTGACATATATTGTGCAGAATCATGTCCTAAACAACATATTTCAACAGCAGAAACCAACTTGATGAAATTTCAAAAAGTTATTATCACTCCTAATCAAAAACGCTTCAACTCGGTGAGATAAGCACTTTTTGAACAAATGGCTATATCTTTTGAACCTTTGAAGAGATTACACTGAATTTGACATATATTGTGCAGAATCAAATCCTAAAAAACATATTTCAACAGCAGAAACCTGCTTGATGAAATTCCAAAGTTATTTCCACTCCTAATCAAAAACGCTTCAACTCGGTGAGATAAGCACTTTTTGAACAAATGGCTATATCTTTTGAACCTTAGAAGGGATTACACTGAATTTGACATATATTGTGCAGAACCAGGTCCTATACAACATATTTTAACAGCAGAAACCAGCTTGATGAAATTCAAAAGTTATTTCCACTCCTGATCAAAAACGCTTCAACTCGGTGAGATAAGGACTTTCTGAACGAATGGCTATATCTATTAAACTTGTTGCTTGATTACACTGAAGTTGACATATATTGTGCAGAATCATGTCCTAAACAACATATTTCAACAGCAGAAACCAGCTTGATGAAATTCCAAAGTTATTTCCACTTCTAATCAAAAATGCTTCAACTCGGTGAGATAAGTACTTTTTGAACGAATGGCTATATCTTTTGAACCTGTGAAGGGATTTCACTAAATTTTACATATATTGTGCAGAATCATGTCCTATACAACATATTTCAACAGCAGAAACCAGCTTGATGAAATTCAAAAGTTATTTCCACTCCTAATCAAAAACGCTTCAACTCGGTGAGATAAGCACTTTTTGAACAAATGGCTATATCTTTTGAACCTTAGAAGGGATTACACTGAATTTGACTTATATTGTGCAGAACCAGGTCCTACACAACATATTTCAACAGCAGAAACCAGCTTGATGAAATTCAAAAGTTATTTTCACTCCTGATCAAAAACGCTTCAACTCGGTGAGATAAGGACTTTCTGAACGAATGGCTATATCTATTAAACTTGTTGCTGGATTACACTGAAGTTGACATATATTGTGCAGAATCATGTCCTAAACAACATATTTCAACAGCAGAAACCAGCCTGATGAAATACAAAAGTTATTATCACTCCTAATCATAAACGCTTCAACTCGGTGAGATAAGCACTTTTTGAACGAATGGCTATAATCTTTTGAACTTATGGCTGGATTACACTGAATTTGACATATATTGTGCAGAATCATGTCCCAAACAACATATTTCAACAGCAGAAACCAGCTTGATGAAATTCCAAAGTTATTTCCACTCCTAATCAAAAATGCTTCAACTCGGTGAGATAAGTACTTTTTGAACAAATGGCTATATCTTTTGAACTTGTGAAGGGATTACACTGAATTTGACATATATTATGCAAAATCATGTCCTAAACAACATATTTCAACAGCAGAAACCAGCTTGATGAAATTAAAAAGTTATTTCCACTCCTGATCAAAAACGCTTCAACTCGGTGAGATAAGCACTTTTTGAACGAATGGCTTTATCTTTTGAACCTGTGAAGGGACTACAGTAAATTTTCACATATATCGTGCAGAATCATGTCCTAAACAACATATTTCGACAGCAGAAACCAGCTTGATCAAATTCCAAAGTTATTTCCACTCCTGATCAAAAACGCTTCAACTCGGTGAGATAAGGACTTTCTGAACGAATGGCTATATCTTTTGAACCTTTGAAGGGATTTCACTAAATTTGACATATATTGTGCAGAATCATGTCCTAAAAAACATATTTCAACAGCAGAAACCAGCTTGATGAAATTCCAAAGTTATTATCACTCTTAATCAAAAACGCTTCAACTCAGTGAGATTAGCACTTCTTGAACAAATGCCTATATATTTTGAACCTGTAAAGGGATTTCACTGAATTTGACATATATTGTGCAGAATCAGGTCCTAAACAACATATTTCAACAGCAGAAACCAGCTTGATGAAATTCCAAAGTTATTTCCACTCCTAATCAAAAACGCTTCAACTCTGTGAGATAAGGACTTTCTGAACGAATGGCTATATCTATTAAACTGGTCGCTGGATTACACTGAATTTGACATATATTGTGCAGAATCATGTCCTTAACAACATATTTCAACAGCAGTAATCAGCTTGACGAAATTCAAAAGTTATTATCACTCCTAATCATAAACGCTTCAACTCAGTGAGATAAGTACTTTTTGAACGAATGGCTATATCTTTTGAACTTGTGAAGGGATTTCACTAAATTTGACATATATTGTGCAGAATCATGTCCTAAACAACATATTTCAACAGCAGAAACCAGCTTGATGAAATTCAAAAGTTATTTCCACTCCTAATCAAAAACGCTTCAACTCGGTGAGTTGCGCACTTTTTGACCTTATGGCTATATCTTTTGAACTTGTCGCTGGATTACACTGAATTTGACATATATTGTGCAGAATCATGTCCTAAACAACATATTTCAACAGCAGAAACCAACTTGATGAAATTCCAAAAAGTTATTATCACTCCTAATCAAAAACGCTTCAACTCGGTGAGATAAGCACTTTTTGAACAAATGGCTATATCTTTTGAACCTGTGAAGAGATTACACTGAATTTGACATATATTGTGCAGAATCAAATCCTAAACAACATATTTCAACAGCAGATACCTGCTTGATGAAATTCCAAAGTTATTTCCACTCCTAATCAAAAACGCTTCAACTCGGTGAGATAAGGACTTTCTGAACGAATGGCTATATCTATTAAACTGGTTGCTGGATTACACTGAATTTGACATACATATCTCGGTGAGATAAGTTCTTTTTGAACGAATGGCTATATCTTTTGAAACTGTGAAGGGATTTCACTAAATTTGACATATATTGTGCAGAATCATGTCCTAAACAACATATTTCAACAGCAGAAACCAGCTTGATGAAATTCCAAAGTTATTATCACTCTTAATCAAAAACGCTTCAACTCAGTGAGATTAGCACTTCTTGAACAAATGGCTATATATTTTGAACCTGTGAAGGGATTTCACTGAATTTGACATATATTGTGCAGAATCAGGTCCTAAACAACATATTTCAACAGCAGAAACCAGCTTGATGAAATTCCAAAGTTATTTCCACTCCTAATCAAAAACGCTTCAACTCGGTGAGATAAGCACTTTTTGAACAAATGGCTGTATATTTTGAACCTTAGAAGGGATTACACTGAATTTGACATATATTGTGCAGAACCAGGTCCCATACAACATATTTCAACAGCAGAAACCAGCTTGATGAAATTCAAAAGTTATTTCCACTCCTGATCAAAAACGCTTCAACTCGGTGAGATAAGGACTTTCTGAACGAATGGCTATATCTATTAAACTTGTTGTTGGATTACACTGAAGTTGACATATATATTATGCAGAATCAAATCCTAAACAACATATTTCAACAGCAGAAACCAGCTTGATGAAATTCCAAAGTTATTATCACTCCTAATCATAAACGCTTCCACTCGGTGAGATAAGCACTTTTTGAACGAATGGCTATAATCTTTTGAACTTATGGCTGGATTACACTGAATTTGACATATATTGTGCAGAATCATGTCCTAAACAACATATTTCAACAGCAGAAACCAGCTTGATGAAATTCCAAAGTTATTTCCACTCCTAATCAAAAACGCTTCAACTCGGTGAGATAAGCACTTTTTGAACAAATGGCTATATTTTTTTAACATGTGAAGGGATTACACTGAATTTGACATATATTGTGCAGAACCATTTCCTAAACAACATATTTCAACAGCAGAAACCAGCTTGATGAAATTCAAAAGTTATTTCCACTCCTAATCAAAAACGCTTCAACTCGGTGAGTTAAGCACTTTTTGACCTTATGGCTATATCTTTTCAACTTCTCGCTGGATTACACTGAATTTTCACATATATTGTGCAGAATCATGTCCTAAGCAACATATTTCAGCAGCAGAAACCACCTTGATGAAATTCCAAAGTTATGATCACTCTTAATCAAAAACGCTTCAACTCGGTGAGATAAGAACTTTTTGAACAAATGCCTATATATTTTGAACCTGTGAAGGGATTACACTTAATTTGATATATATTGTGCTGAATCAGGTCCTAAACAACATATTTCAACAGCAGAAACCAGCTTGATGAAATTCAAAAGTTATTTCCACTCCTGATCAAAAACGCTTCAACTCAGTGAGATAAGGACTTTTTGAACGAATGGCTATAATCTTTTGAACTTGTTGCTGGATTACACTGAATTTGACATATATTGTGCAGAATCATGTCCTTAACAACATATTTCAACAGCAGTAATCAGCTTGATGAAATTCAAAAGTTATTATCACTCCTAATCATAAACGCTTCAACTCGGTGAGATAAGTACTTTTTGAACGAATGGCTATATCTTTTGAACCTGTGAAGGGATTTCACTAAGTTTGACATATATTGTTCAGAATCATGTCCTAAACAACATATATCAGCAGCAGAAACCAGCTTGATGAAATTCCAAAGTTATTATCACTCCTAATCAAAAACGCTTCAACTCAGTGAGATAAGCACTTTTTGACCTTATGGCTATATCTTTTGAACTTGACACTGGATTACACTGAATTTGACATATATTGTGCAGAATCATGTCCTAAACAACATATTTCAACAGCAGAAACTAGCTTGATGAAATTCCAAAGTTATTATCACTCCTAATCAAAAACGCTTCAACTCGGTGAGATTAGCACTTTTTGAACAAATGGCTATATCCTGTGAACCTGTGAAGGGATTACACTGAATTTGACATATATTGTGCAGAATCATATCCTAAACAACATATTTCAAAAGCAGAAACCAGCTTGATGAAATTCCAAAGTTATTTCCACTCCTAATCAAAAACGCTTCAACTCGGTAAGATAAGCACTTTTTGAACAAATGGCTATATCTTTTGAACCTTAGAAGGTATTACACTGAATTTGAAATATATTGTGCAGAACCAGATCCTATACAACATATTTCAACAGCAGAAACCAGCTTGATGAAATTCAAAAGTTATTTCCACTCCTGATCAAAAACGCTTCAACTCGTTGAGATAAGGACTTTCTGAACGAATGGCTATATCTATTAAACTGGTTGCTGGATTACACTGACTTTGACATATATTGTGCAGAATCATGTCCTTAACAACATATTTCAACAGCAGTAATCAGCTTGATGAAATTCAAAAGTTATTATCACTCCTAATCATAAACGCTTCAACTCGGTGAGATAACTACTTTTTGAACGAATGGCTATATATTTTGAACCTTTGAAGGGATTTCACTAAATTTGACATATATTGTGCAGAATCATGTCCTAAACAACATATTTCAACAGCAGAAACCAGCTTGATGAAATTCAAAAGTTATTATCACTCCTACTCAAGAACGCTTCAACTCGGTGAGATAAGCACTTTTTGAACAAAAGGCTATATATTTTGAACATGTGAAGGGATTACACTGAATTTGACATATATTGTGCAGAACCATATGCTAAACAACATATTTCAACAGCAGAAACCAGCTTGATGAAATTCAAAAGTTATCTCCACTCCTAATCAAAAATGCTTCAACTCGGTGAGATAACTACTTTTTGAACGAATGGCTATATCTTATGAACCGGTGAAGGGATTACACTGAATTTGACATATATTGTGCAGAATCACATCCTAAACAACAAATTTCAACAGCAGAAACCAGCTTGATGAAATTCCAAAGTTATTATCACTCCTAATCAAAAACGCTTCAACTCGGTGAGATTAGAACTTTTTGAACAAATGGCTATATCTTTTGAACCTTAGAAGGGATTACACTGAATTTGACATATATTGTGCAGAACCAGGTCCTATACAACATATTTCAACAGCAGAAACCAGCTTGATGAAATTCAAAAGTTATTTCCACTCCTGATCAAAAACGCTTCAACTCGGTGAGATAAGGACTTTCTGAACGAATGGCTATATCTTTTAAACTGGTTGCTGGATTACACTGAATTTGACATATATTGTGCAGAATCATGTCCTTAACAACATATTTCAACAGCAGTAATCAGCTTGATGAAATTCAAAAGTTATTATCACTCCTAATCATAAACGCTTCAACTCGGTGAGATAAGCACTTTTTGAACAAATGCCTATATATTTTGAACCTGTGAAGGGATTACACTGAATTTGACATATATTGTGCAGAATCAGGTCCTAAACAACATATTTCAACAGCAGAAACCAGCTTGATGAAATTAAAAAGTTATTTCCACTCCTGATCAAAAACGGTTCAACTCGGTGAGATAAGGACTTTCTGCACGAATGGCTATATCTTTTGAACTTGACACTGGATTACACTGAATTTGACATATATTGTGCAGAATCATGTCCTAAACAACAAATTTCAACAACAGAAACCAGCTTGATGAAATTCCAAAGTTATTATCACTCCTAATCAAAAACGCTTCAACTCGGTGAGATTAGCACTTTTTTAACAAATTTCTATATCTTGTGAACCTGTAAAGGGATTACACTGAATTTGACTTATATTGTGCAGAATCATGTCCTAAACAACATATTTCAACAGCAGAAACCAGCTTGATGAAATTCAAAAGTTATTATCACTCCTAATCATAAACGCTTCAACTCTGTGAGATAAGTACTTTTTGAACGAATGGCTATATCTTTTGAACCTGTGAAGGGATTTCACTAAATTTGACATATATTGTTCAGAATCATGTCCTAAACAACATATTTCAACAGCAGAAACCAGCTTGATGAAATTCAAAAGTTATTTCCACTCCTAATCAAAAACGCTTCAACTCAGTGAGATAAGCACTTTTTGACCTTATGGCTATATCTTTTGAACTTGACACTGGATTACACTGAATTTGACATATATTGTGCAGAATCATGTCCTAAACAACATATTTCAACAGCAGAAACCAGCTTGATGAAATTCCAAAGTTATTATCACTCCTAATCAAAAACGCTTCAACTCGGTGAGATAAGCACTTTTTGAACAAATGGCTATATATTTTGAACCTTAGAAGGGATTACACTGAATTTGACATATATTGTGCAGAACCAGGTCCTATACAACATATTTCAACAGCAGAAACCAGCTTGATGAAATTCAAAAGTTATTTCCACTCCTGATCAAAAACGCTTCAACTCGGTGAGATAAGGACTTTCTGAACGAATGGCTATATCTATTAAACTTGTTGCTGGATTACAATGACGTTGACATATATTGTGCAGAATCATGTCCTAAACAACATATTTCAAATGCAGAAACCAGCTTGATGAAATTCCAAAGTTATTATCACTCCTAATCATAAACGCTTCCACTCGGTGAGTAAAGCACTTTTTGAACGTATGGCTATAATCTTTTGAACTTATGGCTGGATTACACTGAATTTGACATATATTGTGCAGAATCATGTCCTAAACAACATATTTCAACAGCAGAAACCAGCTTGATGAAATTCAAAAGTTATTTCCACTCCTAATCAAAAATGCTTCAACTCGGTGAGATAAGTACTTTTTGAACAAATGGCTATATCTTTTGAACCTGTGAAGGGATTACACTGAATTTGACATATATCGTGCAGAATCATGTCCTAAACAACATATTTCAGCAGCAGAAACCATTTTGATGAAATTCCAAAGTTATTATCACTCCTAATCAAAAACGCTTCAACTCGGTGAGATAAGCACTTTTTGAACAAATGGCTATATCTTTTGAACCTTAGAAGGGATTACACTGAATTTGACATATATTGTGCAGAACCAGGTCCTATACAACATATTTCAACAGCAGAAACCAGCTTGATGAAATTCAAAAGTTATTTCCACTCCTGATCAAAAACGCTTCAACTCGGTGAGATAAGGACTTTCTGAACGAATGGCTATATCTATTAAACTTGTTGCTGGATTACACTGAAGTTGACATATATTGTGCAGAATCATGTCCTTAACAACATAGTTCAACAGCAGAAACCATTTTGATGAAATTCCAAAGTTATTATCACTCCTTATCATAAACGCTTCCACTCGGTGAGATAAGCACTTTTTGAACGAATGGCTATAATCTTTTGAACTTATGGCTGGATTACACTGAATTTGACATATATTGTGCAGAATCATGTCCTTAACAACATATTTCAACAGCAGAAACCAGCTTGATGAAATTCCAAAGTTATTTCCACTCCTAACCAAAAATGCTTCAACTCGGTTGATAAGTACTTTTTTAACAAATGGCTATATCTTTTGAACCTGTGAAGGGATTACACTGAATTTGACATATATTGTGCAGAATCAGGTCATAAACAACATATATCAGCAGCAGAAACCAGCTTGATGAAATTCCAAAGTTATTATCACTCCTAATCAAAAACGCTTCAATTCGGTGAGATAAGCACTTTTTGAACAAATTGCTATATATTTTGAACCTGTGAAGGGATTACACTGAATTTGACATATATTGTGCAGAATCATATCCTAAACAACATATTTCAGCAGCAGAAACCACCTTGATGAAATTCCAAAGTTATGATCACTCCTAATCAAAAACGCTTAACTCGGTGAGATAAGCACTTTTTGAACAAATGCCTATATATTTTGAACCTGTTAAGGGATTATACTGAATTTGACATATATTGTGCAGAATCATGTCCTTAACAACATATTTCAACAGCAGAAACCAGCTTGATGAAATTCCAAAGTTATTAACACTCCTAATCAAAAACGCTTCAACTCAGTGAGATAAGCACTTTTTGACCTTATGGCTATATCTTTTGAACTTGACACTGGATTACACTGAATTTGACATATATTGTGCAGAATCATGTCCTAAACAACATATTTCAACAGCAGAAACCAGCTTGATGAAATTCCAAAGTTATTATCACTCCTAATCAAAAACGCTTCAACTCGGTGAGAATAGCACTTTTTGAACAAATGGCTATATCCTGTGAACCTTTGAAGGGATTACACTGAATTTGACTTATATTGTGCAGAATCATATCCTAAACAACATATTTCAACAGCAGAAACCAGCTTGATGAAATTCCAAAATTATTTCCACTCCTAATCAAAAACGCTTCAACTCGGTAAGATAAGCACTTTTTGAACAAATGGCTATATCTTTTGAACCTTAGAAGGTATTACACTGAATTTGAAATATATTGTGCAGAACCAGGTCCTATACAACATATTTCAACAGCAGAAACCATCTTGATGAAATTCAAAAGTTATTATCACTCCTAATCATAAACGCTTCAACTCGGTGAGATAACTACTTTTTGAACGAATGGCTATATATTTTGAACCTGTGAAGGGATTTCACTAAATTTGACATATATTGTGCAGAATCATGTCCTAAACAACATATTTCAACAGCAGAAACCAGCTTGATGAAATTCAAAAGTTATTATCACTCCTACTCAAAAACGCTTCAACTCGGTGAGATAAGCACTTTTTGAACAAAAGGCTATATATTTTGAACATGTGAAGGGATTACACTGAATTTGACATATATTGTGCAGAACCATATGCTAAACAACATATTTCAACAGCAGAAACCAGCTTGATGAAATTCAAAAGTTATCTCCACTCCTAATCAAAAATGCTTCAACTCGGTGAGATAACTACTTTTTGAACGAATGGCTATATCTTATGAACCGGTGAAGGGATTACACTGAATTTGACATATATTGTGCAGAATCACATCCTAAACAACAAATTTCAACAGCAGAAACCAGCTTGATGAAATTCCAAAGTTATTATCACTCCTAATCAAAAACGCTTCAACTCGGTGAGATTAGAACTTTTTGAACAAATGGCTATATCTTTTGAACCTTAGAAGGGATTACACTGAATTTGACATATATTGTGCAGAACCAGGTCCTATACAACATATTTCAACAGCAGAAACCAGCTTGATGAAATTCAAAAGTTATTTCCACTCCTGATCAAAAACGCTTCAACTCGGTGAGATAAGGACTTTCTGAACGAATGGCTATATCTATTAAACTGGTTGCTGGATTACACTGAATTTGACATATATTGTGCAGAATCATGTCCTTAACAACATATTTCAACAGCAGTAATCAGCTTGATGAAATTCAAAAGTTATTATCACTCCTAATCATAAACGCTTCAACTCGGTGAGATAAGCACTTTTAGAAACAAATGCCTATATATTTTGAACCTGTGAAGGGATTACACTGAATTTGACATATATTGTGCAGAATCAGGTCCTAAACAACATATTTCAACAGCAGAAACCAGCTTGATGAAATTCAAAAGTTATTTCCTCTCCTAATCAAAAACGCTTCAACTCAGTGAGATAAGCACTTTTTGACCTTATGGCTATATCTTTCAAACTTGACACTGGATTACACTGAATTTGACATATATTGTGCAGAATCATGTCCTAAACAACAAATTTCAACAGCAGAAACCAGCTTGATGAAATTCCAAAGTTATTATCACTCCTAATCAAAAACGCTTCAACTCGGTGAGATTAGCACTTTTTTAACAAATTTCTATATCTTGTGAACCTGTAAAGGGATTACACTGAATTTGACTTATATTGTGCAGAATCAGGTCCTAAACAACATATTTCAACAGCAGAAACCAGCTTGATGAAATTCAAAAGTTATTATCACTCCTAATCATAAACGCTTCCACTCGGTGAGATAAGCACTTTTTGAACGAATGGCTATAATCTTTTGAACTTATGGCTGGATTACACTGAATTTGACATATATTGTGCAGAATCATGTCCTTAACAACATATTTCAACAGCAGTAATAAGCCTGATGAAATTCAAAAGTTATTATCACTCCTAATCATAAACGCTTCAACTCTGTGAGATAAGTACTTTTTGAACGAATGGCTATATCTTTTGAACCTGTGAAGGGATTTCACTAAATTTGACATATATTGTTCAGAATCATGTCCTAAACAACATATTTCAACAGCAGAAACCAGCTTGATGAAATTCAAAAGTTATTTCCACTCCTAATCAAAAACGCTTCAACTCAGTGAGATAAGCACTTTTTGACCTTATGGCTATATCTTTTGAACTTGACACTGGATTACACTGAATTTGACATATATTGTGCAGAATCATGTCCTAAACAACATATTTCAACAGCAGAAACCAGCTTGATGAAATTCCAAAGTTATTATCACTCCTAATCAAAAACGCTTCAACTCGGTGAGATAAGCACTTTTTGAACAAATGGCTATATATTTTGAACCTTAGAAGGGATTACACTGAATTTGACATATATTGTGCAGAACCAGGTCCTATACAACATATTTCAACAGCAGAAACCAGCTTGATGAAATTCAAAAGTTATTTCCACTCCTGATCAAAAACGCTTCAACTCGGTGAGATAAGGACTTTCTGAACGAATGGCTATATCTATTAAACTTGTTGCTGGATTACAATGACGTTGACATATATTGTGCAGAATCATGTCCTAAACAACATATTTCAACAGCAGAAACCAGCTTGATGAAATTCCAAAGTTATTATCACTCCTAATCATAAACGCTTCCACTCGGTGAGTAAAGCACTTTTTGAACGTATGGCTATAATCTTTTGAACTTATGGCTGGATTACACTGAATTTGACATATATTGTGCAGAATCATGTCCTAAACAACATATTTCAACAGCAGAAACCAGCTTGATGAAATTCCAAAGTTATTTCCACTCCTAATCAAAAATGCTTCAACTCGGTGAGATAAGTACTTTTTGAACAAATGGCTATATCTTTTGAACCTGTGAAGGGATTACACTGAATTTGACATATATCGTGCAGAATCATGTCCTAAACAACATATTTCAGCAGCAGAAACCATTTTGATGAAATTCCAAAGTTATTATCACTCCTAATCAAAAACGCTTCAACTCGGTGAGATAAGCACTTTTTGAACAAATGGCTATATCTTTTGAACCTTAGAAGGGATTACACTGAATTTGACATATATTGTGCAGAACCAGGTCCTATACAACATATTTCAACAGCAGAAACCAGCTTGATGAAATTCAAAAGTTATTTCCACTCCTGATCAATAACGCTTCAACTCGGTGAGATAAGGACTTTCTGAACGAATGGCTATATCTATTAAACTTTTTGCTGGATTACACTGAAGTTGACATATATTGTGCAGAATCATGTCCTAAACAACATAGTTCAACAGCAGAAACCATTTTGATGAAATTCCAAAGTTATTATCACTCCTTATCATAAACGCTTCCACTCGGTGAGATAAGCACTTTTTGAACGAATGGCTATAATCTTTTGAACTTATGGCTGGATTACACTGAATTTGACATATATTGTGCAGAATCATGTCCTTAACAACATATTTCAACAGCAGAAACCAGCTTGATGAAATTCCAAAGTTATTTCCACTCCTAACCAAAAATGCTTCAACTCGGTTGATAAGTACTTTTTTAACAAATGGCTATATCTTTTGAACCTGTGAAGGGATTACACTGAATTTGACATATATTGTGCAGAATCAGGTCATAAACAACATATATCAGCAGCAGAAACCAGCTTGATGAAATTCCAAAGTTATTATCACTCCTAATCAAAAACGCTTCAATTCGGTGAGATAAGCACTTTTTGAACAAATTGCTATATATTTTGAACCTGTGAAGGGATTACACTGAATTTGACATATATTGTGCAGAATCATATCCTAAACAACATATTTCAGCAGCAGAAACCACCTTGATGAAATTCCAAAGTTATGATCACTCCTAATCAAAAACGCTTAACTCGGTGAGATAAGCACTTTTTGAACAAATGCCTATATATTTTGAACCTGTTAAGGGATTATACTGAATTTGACATATATTGTGCAGAATCATGTCCTTAACAACATATTTCAACAGCAGAAACCAGCTTGATGAAATTCCAAAGTTATTAACACTCCTAATCAAAAACGCTTCAACTCAGTGAGATAAGCACTTTTTGACCTTATGGCTATATCTTTTGAACTTGACACTGGATTACACTGAATTTGACATATATTGTGCAGAATCATGTCCTAAACAACATATTTCAACAGCAGAAACCAGCTTGATGAAATTCCAAAGTTATTATCACTCCTAATCAAAAACGCTTCAACTCGGTGAGAATAGCACTTTTTGAACAAATGGCTATATCCTGTGAACCTGTGAAGGGATTACACTGAATTTGACTTATATTGTGCAGAATCATATCCTAAACAACATATTTCAACAGCAGAAACCAGCTTGATGAAATTCCAAAGTTATTTCCACTCCTAATCAAAAACGCTTCAACTCGGTGAGATAAGCACTTTTTGAACAAATGGCTATATCTTTTGAACCTTAGAAGGTATTACACTGAATTTGAAATATATTGTGCAGAACCAGGTCCTATACAACATATTTCAACAGCAGAAACCAGCTTGATGATATTCAAAAGTTATTTCCACTCCTGATCAAAAACGCTTCAACTCGTTGAGATAAGGACTTTCTGAACGAATGGCTATATCTATTAAACAGGTTCCTGGATTACACTGACTTTGACATATATTGTGCAGAATCATGTCCTTAACAACATATTTCAACAGCAGAAATCAGCTTGATGAAATTCAAAAGTTAATATCACTCCTAATCATAAACGCTTCAACTCGGTGAGATAACTACTTTTTGAACGAATGGCTATATATTTTGAACCTGTGAAGGGATTTCACTAAATTTGACATATATTGTGAGGAATCATGTCCTAAACAACATATTTCAACAGCAGAAACCAGCTTGATGAAATTCAAAAGTTATTATCACTCCTACTCAAAAACGCTTCATCTCGGTGAGATAAGCACTTTTTGAACAAAAGGCTATATATTTTTAACATGTGAAGGGATTACACTGAATTTGACATATTTTGCAGAACCATATGCTAAACAACATATTTCAACAGCAGAAACCAGCTTGATGAAATTCAAAAGTTATTTCCACTCCTAATCAAAAATGCTTCAACTCGGTGAGATAACTACTTTTTGAACGAATGGCTATATCTTATGAACCGGTGAAGGGATTACACTGAATTTGACATATATTGTGCAGAATCACATCCTAAACAACAAATTTCAACAGCAGAAACCAGCTTGATGAAATTCCAAAGTTATTATCACTCCTAATCAAAAACGCTGCAACTCGGTGAGATTAGAACTTTTTGAACAAATGGCTATATCTTTTGAACCTTAGAAGGGATTACACTGAATTTGACATATATTGTGCAGAACCAGGTCCTATACAACATATTTCAACAGCAGAAACCAGCTTGATGAAATTCAAAAGTTTTTTCCACTCCTGATCAAAAACGCTTCAACTCGGTGAGATAAGGACTTTCTGAACGAATGGCTATATCTATTAAACTGGTTGCTGGATTACACTGAATTTGACATATATTGTGCAGAATCATGTCCTTAACAACATATTTCAACAGCAGTAATCAGCTTGATGAAATTCAAAAGTTATTATCACTCCTAATCATAAACGCTTCAACTCGGTGAGATAAGCACTTTTTGAACAAATGCCTATATATTTTGAACCTGTGAAGGGATTACACTGAATTTGACTTATATTGTGCAGAATCAGGTCCTAAACAACATATTTCAACAGCAGAAACCAGCTTGATGAAATTAAAAAGTTATTTCCACTCCTGATCAAAAACGCTTCAACTCGGTGAGATAAGGACTTTCTGCACGAATGGCTATATCTATTAAAATGGTTGCTGGATTACACTGAATTTGACATATATTGTGCAGAATCATGTCTTTAGCAACATATTTCAACAGCAGTAATCAGCTTGATGAAATTCCAAAGTTATTATCACTCCTAATCATAAACGCTTCAACTCGGTGAGATAAGTAATTTTTGAACGAATGGCTATATATTTTGAACCTGTGAAGGGATTTCACTAAATTTGACATATATTGTGCAGAATCAGGTCCTAAACAACATATTTCAACAGCAGAAACCAGCTTGATGAAATTCAAAAGTTATTTCCACTCCTAATCAAAAACGCTTCAACTCAGTGAGATAAGCACTTTTTGACCTTATGGCTATATCTTTTGAACTTGACACTGGATTACACTGAATTTGACATATATTGTGCAGAATCATGTCCTAAACAACAAATTTCAACAGCAGAAACCAGCTTGATGAAATTCCAAAGTTATTATCACTCCTAATCAAAAACGCTTCAACTCGGTGAGATTAGCACTTTTTTAACCAATTTCTATATCTTGTGAACCTGTAAAGGGATTACACTGAATTTGACTTATATTGTGCAGAATCAGGTCCTAAACAACATATTTCAACAGCAGAAACCAGCTTGATGAAATTCAAAAGTTTTTTCCACTCCTGATCAAAAACGCTTCAACTCGGTGAGATAAGGACTTTCAGAACGAATGGCTATATCTATTAAACTGGTTGCTGGATTACACTGAATTTGACATATATTGTGCAGAATCATGTCCTTAACAACATATTTCAACAGCAGTAATAAGCTTGATGAAATTCAAAAGTTATTATCACTCCTAATCATAAACGCTTCAACTCTGTGAGATTAGTACTTTTTGAACGAATGGCTATATCTTTTGAACCTGTGAAGGGATTTCACTAAATTTGACATATATTGTTCAGAATCATGTCCTAAACAACATATTTCAACAGCAGAAACCAGCTTGATGAAATTCAAAAGTTATTTCCACTCCTAATCAAAAACGCTTCAACTCAGTGAGATAAGCACTTTTTGACCTTATGGCTATATCTTTTGAACTTGACACTGGATTACACTGAATTTGACATATATTGTGC
Organism: Fistularia commersonii; assembly: GCF_037954325.1. Taxonomy (NCBI): domain Eukaryota; kingdom Metazoa; phylum Chordata; class Actinopteri; order Syngnathiformes; family Fistulariidae; genus Fistularia; species Fistularia commersonii. The sequence goes on from NC_141315.1 coordinate 1,503,011, forward strand.
AGAATCATGTCCTAAACAACATATTTCAACAGCAGAAACCAGCTTGATGAAATTCCAAAGTTATTATCACTCCTAATCAAAAACGCTTCAACTCGGTGAGATAAGCACTTTTTGAACAAATGGCTATATATTTTGAACCTTAGAAGGGATTACACTGAATTTGACATATATTGTGCAGAACCAGGTCCTATACAACATATTTCAACAGCAGAAACCAGCTTGATGAAATTCAAAAGTTATTTCCACTCCTGATCAAAAACGCTTCAACTCGGTGAGATAAGGACTTTCTGAACGAATGGCTATATCTATTAAACTTGTTGCTGGATTACACTGACGTTGACATATATTGTGCAGAATCATGTCCTAAACAACATATTTCAACAGCAGAAACCAGCTTGATGAAATTCCAAAGTTATTATCACTCCTAATCATAAACGCTTCCACTCGGTGAGTAAAGCACTTTTTGAACGTATGGCTATAATCTTTTGATCTTATGGCTGGATTACACTGAATTTGACATATATTGTGCAGAATCATGTCCTAAGCAACATATTTCAGCAGCAGAAACCAGCTTGATGAAATTCAAAAGTTATTTCCACTCCTGATCAAAAACGCTTCAACTCGGTGAGATAAGGACTTTCTGAACGAATGGCTATATCTATTAAACTGGTTGCTGGATTACACTGAATTTGACATATATTGTGCAGAATCATGTCCTTAACAACATATTTCAACAGCAGTAATCAGCTTGATGAAATTCAAAAGTTATTATCACTCCTAATCATAAATGCTTCAACTCGGTGAGATAAGTACTTTTTGAACTAATGGCTATATATTTTGAACATGTGAAGGGATTTCACTAAATTTGACATATATTGTGCAGAATCATGTCCTAAACAACAAATTTCAACAGCAGAAACCAGCTTGATGAAATTCAAAAGTTATTATCACTCCTAATCAAAAACGCTTCAACTCGGTGAGATTAGCACTTTTTGAACAAATTGCTATATCTTGTGGACCTGTGAAGGGATTACACTGAATTTGACTTATATTGTGCAGAATCATATCCTAAACAACATATTTCAACAGCAGAAACCAGCTTGATGAAATTCCAAAGTTATTTCCACTCCTAATCAAAAACGCTTCAACTCGGTGAGATAAGCACTTTTTGAACAAATGGCTATATCTTTTGAACCTTAGAAGGGATTACACTGAATTTGACATATATTGTGCAGAACCAGGTCCTATACAACATATTTCAACAGCAGAAACCAGCTTGATGAAATTCAAAAATTATTTCCACTCCTAATCAAAAACGCTTCAACTCAGTGAGATAAGCACTTTTTGACCTTATGGCTATATCTTTTGAACTTGACACTGGATTACACTGAATTTGACATTTATTGTGCAGAATCATGTCCTAAACAACATATTTCAACAGCAGAAACCAGCTTGATGAAATTCCAAAGTTATTATCACTCCTAATCATAAACGCTTCCACTCGGTGAGATAAGCACTTTTTGAACGAATGGCTATAATCTTTTGAACTTATGGCTGGATTACACTGAATTTGACATATATTGTGCAGAATCATGTCCTAAACATCATATTTCAACAGCAGAAACCAGCTTGATGAAATTCCAAAGTTATTTCCACTCCTAATCAAAAATGCTTCAACTCGGTGAGATAAGTACTTTTTGAACAAATGGCTATATCTTTTGAACCTGTGAAGGGATTACACTGAATTTGACATATATTGTGCAGAATCATGTCATAAACAACATATTTCAGCAGCAGAAACCAGCTTGATGAAATTCAAAAGTTATTATCACTCCTAATCAAAAACGCTTCACCTCGGTGAGATAAGCACTTTTTGAACAAATGGCTATATATTTTGAACCTGTGAAGGGATTACACTGAATTTGACATATATTGTGCAGAATCATATCCTAAACAACATATTTCAACAGCAGAAACCAGCTTGATGAAATTCAAAAGTTATTTCCACTCCTAATCAAAAACGCTTCAACTCGGTGAGATAACTACTTTTTGAACGAATGGCTATATCTTTTGAACCTGTGAAGGGATTACACTGAATTTGACATATATTGTGCAGAATCACATCCTAAACAACATATTTCAACAGCAGAAACCAGCTTGATGACATTCAAAAGTTATTTCCACTCCTAATCAAAAACACTTCAACTCGGTGAGTTAAGCACTTTTTGACCTTATGGCTATTTTTTTTGAACTTCTCGCTGGATTACACTGAATTTGACATATATTGTGCAGAATCATGTCCTAAGCAACATATTTCAGCAGCAGAAACCACCTTGATCAAATACCAAAGTTATGATCACTCCTAATCAAAAACGCTTCAACTCGGTGAGATAAGCACTTTCTGAACAAATGCCTATATATTTTGAACCTGTGAAGGGATTACACTGAATTTGACATATATTGTGCAGAATCAGGTCCTAAACAACATATTTCAACAGCAGAAACCAGCTTGATGAAATTCAAAAGTTATTTCCACTCCTGATCAAAAACGCTTCAACTCGGTGAGATAAGGACTTTCTGAACGAATGGCTATATCTATTAAACTGGTTGCTGGATTACACTGAATTTGACATATATTGTGCAGAATCATGTCCTTAACAACATATTTCAACAGCAGTAATCAGCTTGATGAAATTCAAAAGTTATTATCACTCCTAATTATAAACGCTTCAACTCGGTGAGATAAGTACTTTTTGAACTAATGGCTATATATTTTGAACCTGTGAAGGGATTTCACTAAATTTGACATATATTGTGCAGAATCAGGTCCTAAACAATATATTTCAACAGCAGGAACCAGCTTGATGAAATTTAAAAGTTATTATCACTCCTAATCAAAAACGCTTCAACTCGGTGAGATAAGCACTTTTTGAACAAATGGCTATATATTTTGAACCTGTGAAGGGATTACACTGAATTTGACATATATTGTGCAGAATCATATCCTAAACAACATATTTCAACAGCAGAAACCAGCTTGATGAAATTCCAAAGTTATTTCCACTCCTAATCAAAAACGCTTCAACTCGGTGAGATAACTACTTTTTGAACGAATGGCTATATCTTTTGAACCTGTGAAGGGATTACACTGAATTTGACATACATTGTGCAGAATCACATCCTAAACAACATATTTCAACAGCAGAAACCAGCTTGATGACATTCAAAAGTTATTTCCACTCCTAATCAAAAACGCTTCAACTCGGTGAGTTAAGCACTTTTTGACCTTATGGCTATTTTTTTTGAACTTCTCGCTGGATTACACTGAATTTGACATATATTGTGCAGAATCATGTCCTAAGCAACATATTTCAGCAGCAGAAACCACCTTGATGAAATACCAAAGTTATGATCACTCCTAATCAAAAACGCTTCAACTCGGTGAGATAAGCACTTTCTGAACAAATGCCTATATATTTTGAACCTGTGAAGGGATTACACTGAATTTGACATATATTGTGCAGAATCAGGTCCTAAACAACATATTTCAACAGCAGAAACCAGCTTGATGAAATTCAAAAGTTATTTCCACTCCTGATCAAAAACGCTTCAACTCGGTGAGATAAGGACTTTCTGAACGAATGGCTATATCTATTAAACTGGTTGCTGGATTACACTGAATTTGACATATATTGTGCAGAATCATGTCCTTAACAACATATTTCAACAGCAGTAATCAGCTTGATGAAATTCAAAAGTTATTATCACTCCTAATCATAAACGCTTCAACTCGGTGAGATAAGTACTTTTTGAACTAATGGCTATATATTTTGAACATGTGAAGGGATTTCACTAAATTTGACATATATTGTGCAGAATCATGTCCTAAACAACATATTTCAACAGCAGGAACCAGCTTGATGAAATTTAAAAGTTATTTCCACTCCTAATCAAAAACGCTTCAACTCAGAGAGATAAGCACTTTTTGACCTTATGGCTATATCTTTTGAACTTTACACTGGCTTACACTAAATTTGACATATATTGTGCAGAATCATGTCCTAAACAACAAATTTCAACATCAGAAACCAGCTTGATGAAATTCCAAAGTTATTATCACTCCTAATCAAAAACGCTTCAACTCGGTGAGATTAGCACTTTTTGAACAAATGGCTATATCCTGTGAACCTGTGAAGGGATTACACTGAATTTGACATATATTGTGCAGAATCATATCCTAAACAACATATTTCAACAGCAGAAACCAGCTTGATGAAATTCCAAAGTTATTTCCACTCCTAATCAAAAACGCTTCAACTCGGTGAGATAAGCACTTTTTGAACAAATGCCTATATCTTTTGAACCTTAGAAGGGATTACACTGAATTTGACATATATTGTGCAGAACCAGGTCCTATACAACATATTTCAACAGCAGAAACTAGCTTGATGAAATTCAAAAGTTATTTCCACTCCTGATCAAAAACGCTTCAACTCGGTGAGATAAGGACTTTCTGAACGAATGGCTATATCTATTAAACTTGTTGCTGGATTACACTGAAGTTGACATATATTGTGCAGAATCAAGTCCTTTAATACATTTTTGAGCATCAGACGTCACCAAAATACGATTCAATAGTTATTTTCACTGTGTACCAAAAATGTTTCAACTCGGTAATATAAGCATTTTTTGAACATATGGCTGTATCTTTTAAATCTGTGGCTGGATTACATTGGTTTTGACATTTGTTTTGCAGAATCAAGTCTTTTCAACATATGTCAGCACAGACAGCAGCAAAAAAGGATTCATTAGTTATTTACACTGTGTACCAAAAATGTTTCAACTCGGTGAGATAAGCTTTTTTTGACCATATAGCTATATCTTTTTAATTTGTGGCAGGATTACAGTGATTTTGACATATATTTTGAAGAATCAAGTCCTTTAATACATATTTGAGCACCAGACGACAGCAAAAAAGAATCATTAGTTATTTACACTGTGTATCAAAAATGTTTCAACTCGGTGAGATAAACACTTTTTTACCACATGGATATATCACTTGTGGCTGAATTGCAGAGTTTTTGACATATGTTGTGCAGAATCATGTCCAATACAACATATTGCAGCACCAGACACCAGCTAAAAAGGATTCATTTGTTATTTACACTGTGTACCAAAAATGTTTCAACTCCGTGAGATGAGCCTTTTTTGACCATAAGGCTTTCCTTTTTAATTTGTGGCTGAAATACGGCGATTTTGACAGAAGTTGTGCAGAATCATGTTCTATACAACATATTTCAGCAACAGACACCAGCTAAAATGGATTCATTAGTTATTTACACTGTATACCAAAAATGGTTCAACTCGGTAATATAAGCACTTTTTGACATTATGGCTATATCTTTATAACTTGTGGCCGGATCACAGTTTTTGTTATATGTTGTGCAGAATCAAGTCCTAAACAACATATTGCTGAACCAGAAAACAGTTAGAAAGGATTCTTTTATTATTTACACTTTATATCAAAAACATTTCAACTCAAATAGATAAGCACTATTTGACCATATGGCTATATCTTTTGAATTTGTGACTGGATTACAGTGATTTTAACATATGTTGTGCAAAATCATGTCCAATACAACATATTGCAGTACCAGACAACAGCTAAAAAGGATTCATTTGTTAATTACACTGTGTACCAAAAATGTTTCAACTCAGTAGGATAAGCACTTTTTGAAGATATGGCTATATCTTTTGAAACTTCAGCTTCATTACAGTGATTTTGACATATATTTTGCTGAATCAAGTCTTTTAATACATAGTTCAGAACCAGATGACAGCAAAGAAGGATTCATTAGTTATTTTCTAAGTACCGTAATGTTTCAACTCAATGAGATAAGCACTTTTTGACCACATGGCTATATCTTTTTGAATTTGAAGCTGGATTACAGTGATTTTGAAATATATTGTGCAGAATCAAGTCCTTTAATACATATTGCAGCACCAGACGACAGCAAAAAAGGATTCATTAGTTATTTACACTGTGTACCAAAAATGTTTCAACTTGATGAGATAAGCACTTTTTGACCATATGGCTATATCTTTTGAATTTGCAGCAAGATTACAGTGGTTTTGACATTTGCTTTGCAGAATTATGTCCTTTATAACATATTTCAGCCCAAGACACCTGCTAAAAAGGATTCATTAGTTATTTACAATGTTTATCAAAAATGTTTCAACTCCATGAGATAAGCCTTTTTTGATCATATGGCTATACCATTTAATTTGTGGCTGGAATAAAGTGATTTTGACATATCTTGTGCAGAATCATGTCCTGTACAACTAATTTCAGCACCAGATGACAGCTAGAAAGGATTCTTTTATCATTTAAACTTTGTATAAAAAACATTCAAACTCAGTTAGATAAGCACTTTTTGACCACATGGCTATATCTTTTGAATTTGTGCCTGGATTACACTGATTTTGACATATATTGGGCAGAATCAAGTCCTTTAATACATATTTCAGCACCAGACGACAGCAAAAAAGGATTCATTTGTTATTTACACTGTGTGCCAAAAATGTTTCAACACAATGAGATAAGCACTTTTTGACCATATGGCTATATCTTTATCACTTAGTTTTTGAAATATGTTGTACAGAATAGAGTCCTATACAACAAATTGCATCAAAAGACACCAGCTAAAAAGGATTCATCCGTTATTTACACGGTGTACCAAATATGTTTCAATTGGTGAGATAAGCACTTTTTGACCACATGGCTATATCTTTTGAAAATTCAGCTGGATTACAGTGATTTTGACGTATATTGGGCAGAACCACGTCCGTTACAACATATTTCAGCTGCAGACGACAGCAAAAAAGGATTCATTAGTTATTTACACTGTGTACCAAAATATTCAACTTGATGAGATAAGCACTTTTTGACCATATGGATATATCTTTATCACTTGTTGCTTGATTACAGTGATTTTGACATATGTTGTGCAAAATCATGTCCTTTACAACATATTTCAGCACCGGACACCAGCGAAAAGGATTCATTAGTTATTTACACTGTGTACCAAAAATGTTTCAACTCGATGAGATAAGCAGTTTTTGACCACAAGGCTATATCTTTTGAAACTTCAGCTGGATTACAGTGATTTTGACGTATATTGTGCAGAGTCAAGTCCTTTACAACATATTTCAGCAGCAGAAAACAGTTAGAAAAGATTATTTTATTATTTACACTTTGTATCAAAAACATTTCAACTCAGTTAGATAGGCACTATTTTTCCATATGGCTATATCTTTTGGATTTGTCCCTGGATTACAGTAAGTTTGACATATGTTGTGCAGAATCATGTCCTATACAACATATGGCAGCACCAGACACCAGCTAAAAAGGAATTCATTAGTTATTTACACCGTGTACCAAAAAAGTTTCAACTCAGTGATATATGCACTTTTTGACCACATGGCTCTATCTTTTGAGTATGTGGCTGGATTACAGTGATTTTGACATATATTGTACAGAATCAAGTCCTTTAATACATATTTCAGCACCAGGCAACACCAAAAAAGGATTAATTGTTATTTACACTGTGTACCAAAAATGTTTCAACTCCATGAGATAAGCCTTTTTTGTACGTATGGCTATACCATTTAATTTGTGGCTGGAATAAAGTGATTTTGACATATATTGTGTAGAATCATGTCCCATACAACATATTTCAGCCCCTTACAACAGCTAGAAAGGAATGCAGCCTCAGGGCGGCACTGGCCCGTGTCTCTCCAAGCCTGCCTTGGGGGGACACGGAGCAGTGTCTCCCTGTGCCGGTCCCAAGCCCGGATAAATGCAGAGGGTTGCGTCAGGAAGGGCATTCGGCGTAAAACTTTTGCCAAAACCAAATATGCGAGACAACCAAAACTATACCATACCGGATCGGTCGCGGACCGGGTTAACAACGACCGCCATTGGTACTGATGACCTACAGGGTACTAATGGAAATTGGGCTACTGTGGGTCGAAGAACAAGAACAAGAAGAAGAGGAGGAGTGCTTGTTCGGAAGCAGAGAGAGGAGGAAAGGAAAGAGTCTGGGACTGAAAGTAGGGACTTTGAATATTGGGACCATGACAGGAAAAGGTAGAGAGTTGGCGGACATGATGCAGACAAGGAAGGTGGATATACTGTGTGTCCAGGAGACCAGGTGGAAAGGTAGTAAGGCTAGAAGCTTAGGAGCAAGCTTTAAGTTGTACTATTATGGTACTGACAAGAAGAGAAATGGAGTAGGAGTTATCTTGAAGGAGGAGTTTGTTAGGAACGTCCTAGAGGTGAAAAGAATGTCAGATAGACTTATGAGTCTGAAACTGGAAATTGAAGGTGTGATGCTCAATGTTATTAGCGGCTATGCCCCGCAGGTGGGATGTGAATCTGAAGAGAAGGAGAAGTTCTGGAATGAGTTGGATGAAGTGATGCAGAATATTCCCAGAAATGAGAGAGTGGTCATTGGTGCAGACTTCAATGGACATGTTGGTGAAGGCAATAGAGGGGATGAAGAAGTGATGGGCAGATTTGGTATCCAGGATAGGAATGCAGAGGGACAGATGGTGGTAGATTTTGCAAAAAGGATGGAAATGGCTGTAGTGAACACCTTTTTCCAGAAAAAACAGGAACATAGGGTAACTTATAAGAGCGGAGGTACGAGCACGCAGGTAGACTACATCTTGTATAGACGAGGTAACCTGAAAGAGATCAGTGACTGCAAAGTAGTTGTCGGTGAGAGTGTAGCCAGACAGCATAGGATGGTGGTTTGTAGGATGACTCTGGTGACAAGGAAGATGAAGAGGACAAAGGCAGAGCAGAGGACAAAATGGTGGAAGCTGAAAAGGGAGGAGTGTTGCATGGTTTTCAGGGAGGAGTTGAGAAAGGGTCTGGGTGGTCAGGGAGAGCTTCCAGATGATTGGACAACTACAGCTAGTGTTATCAGGGAGACAGGTAGAAGAGTACTTGGTGTGTCATCTGGAAGGAAAGTAGATAAGGAGACTTGGTGGTGGAATGAGGAAGTGCAGGAGTGTATACAGAGAAAGCGGTTAGCGAAGAAGAAGTGGGATACTGAGAGGACTGAAGAGAACAGACAGGAGTTCAGGGAGGTGCGGCGAAAGGTAAAGATAGAGGTAGCAAAGGCAAAAAAAAGGGCTTATGATGACTTGTATGATCGGTTGGATAGTAAGGAGGGTGAGAATGAGCTATACAGGTTGGGGAAACAGAGAGATAAAGATGGAAAGGATGTACAACAGGTCCGGGTGATGAAGGACAGAGAGGGAAATGTATTGACAGATGCTAGAAGAGTGACGGGAAGATGGAAAGAGTACTTTGAAGAGCTGATGAATGTGGAAAATGAAAGAGAGGCAAGGGTAGAAGAGGTGATTATCGTAGACCACAAAGTAGCAAAAATTAGTAAAAGTGAAGTGAGGAAGGCATTGAAGAGGATGAAGAGTGAAAAAAGCAGTTGGTCCTGATGATATACTTGTGGAGGTGTGGAAGTGTCTAGGAGAGGCAGCGGTAGATTTTCTGACTAGATTATTCAACAGGATCTTAGAGAGTGAGAAGATGCCTGAAGAATGGAGACAAAGTGTGATGGTGCCTATTTTTAAGAATAAAGGGGATGTGCAGAATTGTGGCAACTACAGAGGGATAAAGTTGATGAGCCATACAATGAAGTTATGGGAAAGAGTAGTGGAAACTAGACTGAGAGCAGAAGTCAGCATTTGTGAACAGCAGTATGGCTTCATGCCTAGGAAGAGTACTACAGATGCAGTATTTGCGTTGAGAATGCTAATAGAAAAGTACAGAGAAGGCCAGAGGGAGTTGCATTGCGTTTTTGTAGACCTAGAAAAAGCATATGACAGGGTGCCAAGAGAGGAGCTCTGGTATTGTATGAGGAAGTCTGGAGTGGCAGAGAAGTATGTTAGACTGGTGCAGGACATGTATGCTAGCTGTGAGACACTGGTACGGTGTGCTGTAGGAGTAACCGAGAAGTTTAAGGTGAAGGTGGGACTCCATCAGGGATCAGCTCTGAGCCCCTTCTTGTTCGCAATGGTGATGGATAGGCTGACAGATGAGGTTAGACAGGAATCCCCATGGACCATGATGTTTGCGGATGACATTGTGATCTGTAGTAAGAGCAGAAAACAGGTAGAGGAAAATCTAGAGAGGTGGAGGTATGCTCTGGAAAGGAGAGGAATGAAAGTTAGTCGCAGCAAGACAGAATATATGTGTGTGAACGAGAGGAACTCGGGTGGAGCGGTGAGACTACAGGGAGTGGAGATCAAGAAGCTGGAGGATTTCAGGTACTTAGGGTCAACAGTCCAGAGCAACGGAGAGTGCGGAAAAGAGGTGAAGAGACAGGTCCAAGCAGGTTGGAATGGGTGGAGAAAAGTGTCAGGGGTACTATGTGATAGAAGAATATCGGCCAGAATAAAAGGAAAGGTGTACAAGTCAGTGGTGAGACCAGCGATGATGTATGGACTAGAAACTGTTACAATGACCAAAAGACAGCAGGCAGAACTAGAGGTTGCAGAGATGAAGATGTTGAGGTTCTCTTTGGGAGTGACCAGGATGGATAGGATCAGGAATGAGTCTATCAGAGGGACGGCACATGTTCGATGTTTTGGAGAGAAGGTCAGAGAAGCCAGACTGAGATGGTTCGGTCATGTACAGAGAAGAGATAGTGAATATATTGGTAGACGGATGCTGGAATTCGAGCTGCCAGGCAAGAGGTCTCGAGGAAGACCAAAGAGAAGATTTATGGACGTCGTGAGAGAGGATATGAAGGTAGCAGGTGTGAGAGAGGAAGATACAGAGAATAGGGTTAGATGGAGAAGGTTGACTCGCTGTGGCGACCCCTGACGGGAAAAGCCGAAAGAAGAAGAAGACAACAGCTAGAAAGGATTCTTTTATTATTTACACTTTGAATCAAAACCATTTTAACTCAGTTAGATAAGCATTATTTTACCATATGGCTATATCTTTTGAATTTGTGGCGGGATTACAGTGATTTTTACATACGTTGTCCAGAATCTTGTCCTATACAACATATTGCAGCACCAGACACCAACTAAAAAGGATCATTATTTATTTACACTGTATACCAAAAATGTTTAAACTCGATGAGATAAGCACTTTTTGACCACATGGCTACATCTTTTGAATTTGTGGCTGTATTACAGTGATTTTGATGTATATTGTAAAATATCAAGTCCTTTACAACATATTTCAGCACCAGACACCAGCTAGAAAGGTTTCATTAGTTATTTACACCGTGTCCTAAAAATGTTTCAACTCCGTAAGATAAGCACTTTTTGACCACATGTCTATAATTTTTAAATTAGTGGCAGGATCACAATGATTTTGACATACATTGTGTAAAATAATGTCCCATACAACATATTTCAGTCTCTGACAACAGCTAGAAAGGATTCTTTTATTATTTACACTGTGTACCAAAATGTTTCAACTCGATGAGATAAGCACTTTTTGACCATATCGCTATATCTTTTGAAACTTCAGCTTCATTAGTGATTTTACGTATATTGTCCAGAATCAAGTCCTTTACAACATATTTCAGCCCAAGACACATGATAAAAAGGATTCATTAGTTATTTACACTTTGTACCAAAAATGTTTCAACTCGATGAGATAAGCACTTTTTGACCACATGGGTTAGGGTTTTGAATTTGTGGCTGGATTACAGTGATTTTGACATATGCCGTGCAGAATCAAGTCCTTTAATACATATTTCAGCACCTGACGACTGCAAAAAAGGATTCATAAGTTATTTACACTGTGTACCAAAATAGTTTCAAATCGATGAGATAAGTACTTTTTGATCTCATGGCTATATCTTTTAAATTTGTGGCGGGATTACAGTGATTTTGACATATATTGTGCAAAATCAATTGATTTACAACATATTTCAGCACCAGACTACAGTTAAAAAGGATTCTTTTTTTTATTTCCACTTTGTATCAAAAAACAGTTCAACTCAGTTAGATAAGCACTATTTGACCATATGGCTATATCTTTTGAATTTGTGTCTGGATTACAGTGATTTTGACATATATTGTGCAGAATTATGTCCAATACAACATATTGCAGCACCAGACACCAGCTAAAAAGGATTCATTAGATGTTTACACTGTGTACCAAAAATGTTTCAACTCGGTGAGATAAGTCTTTTTTGACCATATGGCTATATCTTTTCAATTTGTGGCTGGAATACGGCGATTTTGACATATATTGCGCAGAATCATGTACTATACAACATATTGCAGCACCAGACACCATCTAAAAAGGATTCATTTGTTATGTACACTTTTACCAAAAATGTCTCAACTCGGTGAGATAAGTACTTTTTAACCATATGGCTATATCTTTTGAAACTTCCGTTGGATTACATTTATTTTGATATATGTTATGCATAATCAAGTCCTATACAACATATTGCAGCACCAGACACCCGCTAAAAAGAATTCATTAGTTATTTACACTGTGAACCAAAATGTTTCAACTCGGTGAGATGAGCACTTTTTGACCACATGGCTATATCTTTTGAAACTTCAGCTTCATTACGGTGATTTTGACTTATATTTTGCAGAATTAAGCCTTTCAAAGATATAGCCATGTGGTCAAAAAGTGCTTATCTCACCGACTTGAAGTGTTTTGGTACAGAGAGAAAAAAACGTATGAATGCGTTCATGCTGGTGTCTGGTGCTGAAATATGTGTATAGGACATGATTCTTCACAATGTATGTCCCATTAACTTTCATCCTAACGCTGGTTCAAATGATATGGCCACGTGGTCAAAAAGTGCTTGTCGGGGTTCCCGGTGCTGAAATATGTTGAATAGGACATTATTCTACACAATATATGTCAGAATCACTTTTATCCAAATGCTCGTTTAAAAGGTATCGCCACGTGGTCAAAAAGTTCTTATCCTACCGACTTGAAGTGTTTATGGTACAGAGTGGAAAAAAACTAATGAATGCTTTCATGCTGGTGTCTGGGCTGAAATATGAAGCAATTTTTGGTATACAGTCTAAATAAGTAATAAAATCTTTCAAGCAGGTTACTGGTGCTGAAATATGTTGAATATGACATTATTTTGCACAATATAACTCAGAATCACCTTTATCCAAACCAATCTTTTAAAAGACATATCCATGTGGTCAAAAAGTGATTAACTCACAGAGTTGAAGCGTTTTCACTACAAAGTCTGAATAAGTATTACATTCTTTCAAGCAGGTTACTGTTTCTGAAATATGTTGACTAGGACATGATTCTGCACAACCTGTGTCAGAATCGCTTTTATCCAAATGCTGGTTTAAAGATATAGCCATATGGTCAAAAAGTGCTTATCACACCGAGTTGAAGCGTTTTGGTGTCCAGTTAAAAAAGAAAAAAAATCTTCAAGAAGGGTTACTGGTGCTGAAATATGTTGAATTAGACATTATTTTTCACAATATAAGTCAAACCACCTTTATCCAAACGCTGGTTCAAAATATATAGCAAATGTGGACAAAAAGTGATTAAGTCACAAAGTTGAAGTATTTTTGGTACAGAGTGGAAAAAACTAATGAATGCGTCAATGCTGGTGTCTGGTGCTGAAATATGTTGAATAGGACATTATTTTTCACAATATAAGTCAAACCACCTTTATCCAAACGCTGGTTCAAAATATATAGCAAATGTGGACAAAAAGTGATTAAGTCATGAAGTTGAAGTATTTTTGGTACAGAGTGGAAAAAAAATAATGAATGTGTTCAAGCTGGTTTCTGGTGCTCAAATACTCTTTAAAGGACAAGATTCTGCACAATATATGTCTAAATCACCTTTATCCAAACATTGGTTCAAAAGATATAGCCATGTGGTCTAAAAGTGATTATCTCACAGAGTTGAAGCATTTTTGGTGTACAGTCTGAATAAGTAATATATTCCTTCAAGTGGGTTCTTTGTGCTGAAATATGTTGAATAGGACATGATTCTGTACAATTTAAGTCAAAATCACTTTTATTCAACCGCTGGTTCAAATGATACAGCCATGTGGTCAAAAAGTGCTTATCTCAAAGAGTTGAAGTATTTTTGGAATACAGTCTAAATAAGCAATATTTTTTTTTTCTAGCAGGTTATTAATGCTGAAATATGTTCAATAGGACATTATTCTACACATATGTGACAGAATCACTTTTATCCAAATGCTGGTTTAAAAGATACAGCCATGTGGTCAAAAAGTGATTAACTCACCGACTTGAAGTGTGGAAAAAACTAATGAATGCGTTAATGCTGGTGTCTGGTGCTGAAATATGTTGAATAGGACATGATTCTGCACAATATATGTCAGAATCACTTTTATCCAAACGCTGGTTCAAAATATATAGCAAATGTGGACAAAAAGTGATTAAGTCACAAAGTTGAAGTATTTTTGGTACAGAGTGGAAAAAACTAATGAATGCGTCAATGCTGGTGTCTGGTGCTGAAATATGTTGAATAGGACATGATTCTGCACAATATATGTCAGAATCACTTTTATCCAAACGCTGGGTCAAATGATATAGCCATGTGGTCAAAAAGTGCTTATCACACCGAGTTGAAGCGTTTTTGGTACAGAGTGGAAAAACTAATGAATGCGTTCAAGTTGATGTCTGGTGCTGAAATATTCTTTAAAGGACATGATTCTGCACATTATATGTCAGAATCACTTTTATTAAATCGTTGGTTCAAAAGATACAGCCATTTTGACAAAAAGTGCTTTTCTCACCGAGTTGAAGTGTTTTTGGTCCAAAGTGTTAAATAACTAATATATTTTAACATGCTGTGGTTTGGTGCTGAGATATGTCGAATAGGACATGATTCTACACAATATATGTCAGAATCACTTTTATCCAAGCGCTGGTTCAAATGATATAGCCATGTGGTCAAAAAGTGCTTATCTCACAGAGTTGAACCATTTTTGGTATACAGTCTAAATAAGTAATATATTCTTTCAAGTGGGTTCCTGGTGCTGAAATATGTTGAATAGGACATTATTTTGCATAATATAAGTCAGAATCACTTTTATCCAAGCACTGGTTCAAATGATATAGCCATGTTGTCAAAAAGAGCTTATCTCACCGAGCTGAAGCATTTTTTGTATACAGTCGAAATAAGTAATAAAATCTTTCAAGCAGGTTACTGGTGCTGAAATATGTTGAATAGGAAAGTATTTTGCACAATGTAAGTCAGAATCACTTTTATCCAAACGCTGTTTAAAAAAAGATATAACCATGTGGTAAAAAAGTGCTTATCTCACGGAGCTGAAAGATTTTTGGTACAAATTGTAAATAACTTATGAATACCCTCAAGCTTGGTTCTGGTACTGAAATATGTTGAATACGGTATATTTCTGCACAAAATATGTAAGAAACACTCAAATCTTGCACCAGGTTTAAAAGATATAGCCATGAGGTCAAATAGTAATTATCACTGACTCAAAGCATTTATAGTTCAACTTGTAAATAACTGATGACTTCTTTCAAGTTTGTGTATGCTGCTGATATATGTTTAAAAGGACATGATTTTGCACAATATATGTCAAAATCACTCAAATTTTGCAGTACGTTTAAATGATATAGCCATGTGGTCCAAAACTGCTTATCTCACGAGTTGAATCATTTTTGGTACAGTGGTAAATAACTTATGAATTTTTTCAAGCTTTTGTCTGGTGCTGAAATATGTTGACGAGGACATGATTCTGCACAATATACGTCAAAATCACTCAAATCCAGACTCATGTTTAAAAGATACAGCCATTTCATCGAAAGGAGCTTATATCACCGACCTGATGCATTTATGGAACAAATTGTTAATAACTTATGAATTCTCTCAATCTTGGGTCTTTTGCTGATATATGTTGGAAAGATCATGATTCTGCAAAATATATGTCAGAATCACTAAATTGAGCCACAGGTTTGAAAGATATAGCCTTGTGTTCAATAAGTGCTTATCTTACCAAGTTGACTCATTTATGGTAAAAATTGTAAATAACTTATGAATTCTATCTAGCTTGTGTCTGGTGCTGAATTATGTTGAATAGGACATGATTCTGCACGATTCAGCAGTGTGGCTGCTGTTCATTTGTGAACAGCAGCCACATCTGTAGTACTCTTTCTACAGATGCAGAATTTGAGAATGCTAATAGAGAAGTACAAAGAAGGCCAGAGGGTGCTGCATTGTGAATTTGTAGACCTAGAAAAAGCATATGACAGGGTGCCAGGAGAGGAGCTCTGGTATTGTATTAGGAAGTCTGGAGTAGCAGAGATGTATGTTGGACTGGTGCAGGACACGTATGCTAACCGTGGGACACTGGTATGGTGTGCTCTATGGGTAACAGAGGAGTTCAAGGTGGAGGTGGGACTCCAACAGGGATCAGCTCTGAGCCCCTTCTTGTTCGCAGTGGCTTCATACCTACAAAGAGATGTATGTTAGACTGGTGCAGGACATGTATGCTAACCGGGAGACAGTGGTATGGTGTGCTCTATGGGTAACAGATATGTTCAAGGTGGAGGTGGGACTCCAACGGGGATCAGCTCTGATCCCCTTCTTGTTTGCAGTGGTGATGGACAGGCTGGCTGTTGCGTTTAAGTTTGCAGCTTCTTCGTTTTCCATGTTTCGGAAAGAATTCACAAGTTTGCCTTGTTTGAATCGTCTTTTATTTTCTTCTTCACAGCTCCGGGAATCAACATCGGTTAGCTATGGGACATGTACAGTACAGAGTGAGGGAGAAATTCCCGCCAGCACCGCTATACCAAAAAAAGAACACTGACGTAGAAGTTAACGTCAAGTTAGCTGAACAGTCGCGAAAAACCAAAACAAGTCCCAAACCTTGTCATAAAGTGCCACACATTTCCTGAGAGTAGATACAAATAAAACATATGTATACTAGAATGTAAACTCAAATAAAACTAATGAGATCACCTATCTCAACACCCCCTCTTGATCTCAACATCCAAAAAAAAACTTTGGACATTTTAATTTCCAAAGAACCACTTTTTGAATTTTTCTATTTTTACCTTTGTCATGGGTTTTGTCAAGATGTCTGCCAACATGTCCTCTGATGGACAATAGATAAGATTTATTTTACCCTCACTGAGTGCTTCACGAATGAAATGATATTTTACATCAATGTGTTTTGACCTTTGTCTGTTTACAGGATTCTTACTCAGTGCGATGGCCCCCTGATTGTCTCCGTAGATTGTTGTGCAACTGTACATTTTGTTGTCCATACCGTTTAACAGTTGAGACAGGTACATGTTTTCTTGTGCGGTGGTGGCTCGGCCGATGTATTCAGCCTCACATGTTGACAGGGCCACTGTGGGCTGTTTCCTTGACTTCCATGCAATGGCTGGGCCTTGTTTTGTTAAACTGAAACAGTAGCCTGTTGTGCTACGTCTGTCTTCTACAGATGATGCCCAGTCTGAATCACTGTAAGCTATCAGGTTCAAATCCTCCTTATTTTTCTTGAAACTTAGTTCATAATCAGCTGTCCCCTTCAAATACCTCAGGACATGTTTTGCAGCTACTAAGTTTTCTACTTTTGGCATTGCCAGATTCTGTGATAGTTTGCTCACTATCCAGCTGATATCAGGTCTGGTGCAAGTCATGGCATAAATAAGACTGCCTACAATCTCACGATATTCTTTGGGGTCGACAGGTTCACTTTGCTCATTTTCATCAGCTACAGGGATGCCCTCTAATTTTTGCTCACTTGGAGTAGATCTTGCTTTACATTCTGACATTCCAAATCTCTCTAGCATTTTTAGGATGTACTTTGTCTGGTTCATTTTGATTTCATCCCCCTTTTGTTCAAATTGTATGCCCAAAAAATATGAGTTTCCCCAGGTCTTTCATGTTGAACTTGAATTTCATGTTCTGTTTAAATGTGCTGAGTGCATCATTGCTGCTTGCTGCAATAATTAAATCATCTACCCAAATTATTACAATGATTGTGTCACCATTTTCCGTCTGTTTTCTGTACACACAGTGGTCAGAGAGATTTCTCACAAAGTTGTCCTGTTCTAAATGGTCATTAAGGAGTTCATACCAGTTTCTTCCTGATTGTTTCAGGCCATAAAGAGATTTCTTTAATCTATACACTAGTTTCTCTCCTGTTTCTGACATCATTTCAAACCCTTCTGGTTGTTCCAAGAAAATCTCCTCATGTATAGGAGCATGTAAATATGCCGTCTTAACATCCATTTGATGGACAATGAGGTTATTTTGTACGGCTATCTGCATTAGTGCCCGCACTGATGTAATGTTAGCTGTCGGTGCAAAAGTTTCATAGTAGTCTATGCCTTCTGTTTGATTGTAACCCTTAGCTACATATCTGGCCTTAAATATTTGTCCTCCTTCAGCATTTTCTTGAAGGGCAAATACCCATTGTCCTCCAATTACTTTTCTCCCTTCAGGTAAAGTTGTCAGTTCAAATGTGTCATTCTGTTTAAGCGAGTCAATCTCTTCCCTCATGGCACAATTCCACCCGGGTGCCAGTGGTGACTTCAGTGCTTCACTATAATTCTGTGGGACTCCGCACACAGTCCTGTAACAGTAATCAATAGTTGTATGATTTTTATCATTGTTAATATAGTCTGTCTGATAATCCTCTAAATACCTTGGAACGACCCTTTTTCATCTAGGATAGCGACTGGTTTGATTATATCTGGGTTTTATGTCTGACCTCGTCTCTTTTTCATTTTGGACATTTTCTGCTGTTTCTTCATCATGTGACACATCTGCGTTCGTACTCTCATCCTCATTTTGTATATGGTTGTCTGTTTTATTTTCACTTTGTGACACATCAATACTGGTTTCATCTGTAGATTCTGTGCCTTCATATCCCTGGATTTCTGTCTCATAATCATCAGTTTGTGTTTGTTGTTCAATTCTTCCCTTTTTGATAAATTTCACCAGTCTCTGTTTTGACACTTTTTCTGTAAGTGGATTATAGACCAGGTATGAAGGGCTTTTCTTACTGTATCCCACAAATATTCCTCTTTCACATCTGGGATCTAATTTCTTAGTGTCATGTTTGTATGCATAACACTCAGTTCCGAATATCCACATTTTTGAGAGATTTGGCTTTCTCCCTGTTAACATGAAGTATGGGGTATTTTTGAGTCTGTCATTGTAACATCTATTTCGAATATGGGCAGGGGTCTGGACAGCATAAGGCCACAAAACCTTTGGTAATCCTTTTTCTATTAGCATACACCTTGCCATTTCAAAAAGGGTCCTCCATTGTCTTTCTGCTGTCCCATTTTGATGGGGAGAGTATGGGGATGATGTTTCATGTCTTATGCCTTTCTCCCTTAGAAGAGATTGAAAAGCATTTCCTCTGTATTCAGTCCCGTTGTCTGACCTGATACATTTGACACGACCATACGCTGCGCTGTCAGCAAGGAACTTCTCTGTTGCTAATGTAGCTTCACTCTTGTATTTGAGAAAATATACAAATACTGCCCCTGAATAATCATCTGTGAATGAAATAACATACTTATGCCCTTCTTGACCAGCTGGTTCAATTGGGCCTGATAAGTCAGTGTGTACCATTTTTAGGGGTGCATCAGCTTTTGCATCAGCTTGCCTGTTTCTGCTATTTGTGAATTTTCCCTCTGTGCATACGTTACAGTCTACCTTGGTCTGACCTGTAATCTTCATACCCTCTACTAAGTTTGGTAATTTTAATACATCTTTTACATTGCAGTGTCCCATAATCTCATGCCATGTTTTGACATCACAAGTTAAGTTTACTTTATCCCTGGACATCATGTCATTCACTGTATCATCATAAAGTTGTTGATAATTTACCGTTCTTATGTCGTAGAGTCTGTCACATTCCTCAATGCTGAAAATTTTTCCTTCTTTGGTTATGAATCTGTTCTCTCCTTCTTTGAATATCACGCTGGCTCCATCAGCTGTGGCTGCCTTCACCGATATGAAGTCCTGAGGATATGATGGGATGAATAAGGCTCCCCTTAAGGTTACCAGGACAGGTTTTCCTTCAATGTCCTGGAGTAACACTTCTGCATCACCTCTTTTTAGTGCCACTTTGTTTCTTCTGGTCCCGTCTGCTAGCTCCATGTAATGTTTGTTTGGGTTGAAAAACTCATCAAATCTTGTGAATTTGTCTTCTTGTGTTATGATGTGTGATGTAGCGCCACAGTCTACCATCAGTCCATTTTTTCTGATATTTTCCGGAGGGACTTTTTGACTGACCTTGAATACAAAAGTTTGATCATCTTCCTTATCTTTGTCTTGGATGTCTGTGTTTTGTTTGACCGAGTCTTCTTTGGGCTTGGATTTTCTTCTGCATGTCTCATCGGTGTGGGTTGTGCTTCTGTGATAGCTACACCATTTTGGCCCTGATTTTTGGTGACAAACTTTTGCCATATGGCCACGGTTTCCACATCCATAGCAGATCACCGTTGACATATCCACTTTCATTACATTGTCTGATTTGGTTTTGCTGTCAAACTTTTCAGTCTCTTCATAACTTCTTAGTTTACTCTTGAACTGAATAAACGTCATTTCTTCACTGCTCTGAGTTACGTGAATGACGAAGGGCTTGTACGGTTCTGGAAGCTCTTTCATAACCATAGCGATCATCAGCTCATCACTTATCACCTGTTTTGTGTTTCTCAGAGCGGTGACTGCCTTTTCTGCTCTGATAATGTAATCTGTTATTGTTTCGTCGGGTTCCTTCTTGAGTGAGCATAGTTCGCTGTACAGGGAAATAATTCTGGGCTTACCCTGGCTGGCGTAATGATCCCGTAATATTTGCAAAGCTTTTCGACCGTCATCTGCGGCTTCCCTCATTACCAATGATAGACTTTTATCATCGAGGAACTGGATAAGCTCAGCGTAGCATTCTGCAATTTTATCTGGGTCGGGCTCAACAGTTGAAAGTATTGTCTCTTTCAAACCTTCGAGTCGCATGTGTCCCTGAAACTTTACTTCCCAAAGCTCGTAGTTGTTTTCGTCTCCATCGAAAACCAAACGTTGCCATCTTCCTCCTTTTGTTCGTTGCCTGGGCCCATAACCTGTTGCGTTTAAGTTTGCAGCTTCTTTGTTTTCCATGTTTCGGAAAGAATTCACAAGTTTGCCTTGTTTGAATCGTCTTTTATTTTCTTCTTCACAGCTCCGGGAATCAACATCGGTTAGCTATGGGACATGTACAGTACAGAGTGAGGGAAAAATTCCCGCCAGCACCGCTATACCAAAAAAAGAACACTGACGTAGAAGTTAACGTCAAGTTAGCTGAACAGTCGCGAAAATCTAAAACAAGTCCCAAACCTTGTCATAAAGTGCCATACATTTCCTGAGAGTAGATACAAATAAAACATATGTATACTAGAATGTAAACTCAAATAAAACTAATGAGATCACCTATCTCAACACTGACAGATGAGGTTAGACAGGAATCTCCATGGACCATGATGTTTGCGGATGACATTGTGATCTGTAGTGAGAGCAGACAACAGGTAGAGGAAAATCTAGAGAGGTGGAGGTATGCTCTGGAAAGGAGAGGAATGAAAGTTAGACGCAGCAAGACAGAATATATGTGTGTGAATGAGAGGAACTCGGTTGGAACGGTGAATCTGCAGGGAGTGGAAATCAGGAAGTTGGAGGACTTCAGGTCCACAGGAACAGAGAGTGTGGAAAAGAGGTGAAGAGACAGGTTCAAGCAGGTTGGAATGGGTGGAGAAAAGTGTCAGGGGTACTATGTGATAGAAGACTATCGGTCAGAATGGAAGGGATGGTGTACAAGACAGTGGTGAGACTAGTGATGATGTATGGCTTAGAAACAACTATACTGATGAAAAGGAGGCAGAACTAGAGGTTGCAGAGATGAAGTTGAGGTTCTCTTTGGGAGGATAGGATCAGGGAGGATAGGATCAGGAATGAGTCTATCAGATGTGTATCAGATGTGTCTATCACATTAGATGTGACCTTTGAGAGAAGGTCAGAGAAGCCAGACTGAGATGGTCTGAGAGAGGAGGATACAGAGAATAGGGTTAGATGGAGAAAGTTGATAAGTTGATTTGCTGTGGCGACCCCTGAGGGGAAAAGCTGAAAGAAGAAGAAGAATGCACTCTATCCTTCAAGCCTGTGAGTATTTAAGTGTTGTACTGGATGAGTGTGCTGATATACAAGACAAGCTTTAGCTGACAATATTTGCATAGTTTGTGTCAAAAGATTGTGTGATCAAAGAAAAACTCCTTGATATTGTGCCATTAAAAGACAGATCCTGTGGTATAGATGTGAAAGAAACAATGACGGTTGCATTTGTAAAAGCAAATCAACCCATATCGAAACTAATTGCGCTAGCCACCGATGGAGTGCCAGTCATGATCATATTTGTGAACGGGCTTGTGGGGGAGTGCAAAGCTGACCAAACTTATCCTGAGGTTTGGAATTTCCACTGCATCATCCACACGGAGCACCTTATCGTCTCATCGTCCAAATCATTGAATTTAAACAACTTCATGAACCCTGGTACCTTACGGAGGGTCTCTGGGAAATATGCCAAACACATCATACTCAATATCAGCACATTATTCCTAAGAAGGATTGTTGGTGGTCGCCTTCAACACAGTGTTTTTATAATTGTTGTTATTTAAATCAAGTGAAAGAATCATGCTTGTTTGTACTTGTACCTTTATTGTAGACGTGTCTTGATAGCTTTCCAAATTACAAATTCCTTATACTTTCATTACATGTAAACAGCTCCCCTTCCTCATGAATGACTTGGTCTTGTTATAGTTTATCATCATAAAACCTTTGACATTTATTGGGGTTAAAGGTGAACAAAAGTATCTGCGTGTTTGGACTCTGCGCCATGATCACACCTATTTTAACTGTGGTGTGACATGTTCATGTTTCACGATTGTCTTGTGGAAAGAAGGTTGGGAAAGTATGTATAAATGCCATCATATGCAATAATATCTTATTTGAAAAAAAATAATCTGTCAATCAATATAATTCCTAGAACACTATAAACCAGGAACAAGCAAGCTACTGTATGAATGAGGTAAATCAAGTTTTACTAATTCTATAGTTTCACATGTGAAGAATCGTAGGTACTTTTGTTTTTGCTGTATCAATTACATTTCTGCACATGGTGTGTCAGTAAAAATGGAGAAAGGTTAATTACTGAGCCAAGAGCCTTCTTCAGTTCAAGAGCAAAGAAGCCTCTCGGATGAGGGGTGAACAGTTACAAGTGAAGAAAATACAGTTGCCATGACAAGACAGGAATTTGACATGAATTGACCATGACCCAGATGACTGAGAACCTCCACAATGATTACTGATCCAAGTCAACATTGAGATAACACATTTTATGCATACTTATGGGACAACAGCACAGAGCTCACTCGAAACAATTTGGATAACTTTTATGAATCATCATTAATAGGATACTGAAGAACGTGCGTGTTAACCAACCCCAACTGATTGCTTAGTTTTTCGTTTTCATTTCAATATTCAGTGGAGGTAAGACATTTTTGTAAGTTAATGAGATCCCACAACATACCTTCAACAAATGTTGATGGAAACTATTCTGCTGATTTGATAAAAAAAATCAACAAGATAAATACTGTCATAAGAAAACACAAGATATGTAAATAAGTAATATGTGAATTTCAAACTGGGCTCTGAGATTTGACAGAAAATGTACTTGAACATATATTACCACCCTGAGAGGAGTGGCCAGTGATTAAAACTGCCCTCACTGACAGCCTCATCATTTATAGTTTCATCATCTTCATAACCCTTGTCTGCTTTTTGGAGGTGAAGCTGTTTTTCAAGATATTTTTTTCCCAATGGCTCAAGAACTTGGCATCATCTGCTGTATTTGTGTTATTGCAGCCTGTAATGGTAAGCAGTGATTTTAAAATAGCAGTTACCCGTATAACATTAATTGTTAATCTGTTTTTCAATCAATCATAAGTGGTTTATTGAATGCTAAATATCGTCGTAATTTCACAACAAATGATAATACCAGCTTGAGAATAAATATTGGATTTTTCTTGGGATCCTGATCCATTGTTTATGACATTGAGAAAATGTACATGAAAATTATCGAACATAGAAAAATTATAAAAAGATCAGCATGTCTCTGTTGAATGTACTGTATTTGGTAGACAGGAACACTGAGGAGTCGTTTAATATTTAATGACATCAGTGAATTGAAGATTTACGTTATCTTTTAGTACTGTGATTTTGTCATTCAGGATAGTGTTTTTTTCTTTTACAATATTTCACAATTTTGCGGCAAGCCATCCACATCTAGTACTTCAAAACTTGAATTTACCAACACACTGAATATTTAATAAGCATGTTGATGCAAATAATCTTTTTCTTATCTTTTGGGTGATTAATCTAATCAATGTAATCTTATCTGGTTAATGTTTAAAACAAGTGCTCTAAAAGTTAATATTACAGCTCTCTACAGGGCAGTTTACACACCCATAAGAGTGACCCTTATTCCTTGAAAAATGAACTGAATTAGGCGGTGTCAGAGCATTTTTCTTAATTTGGAAGTAAAAAATTAATATTCTTCGTTTTGGATCACAAACTCACATTTCTGAATACCCTCATTTGAAATGGCTGTGTGTCTGTGATTACCCCAGTATGTATCTCTCTGATTATGGGAATAACATTCAACATTGCATTACATTAACGATCAGTTTGATAATTGTCACTCACTATGACCTATATAACTTTCTTCAAAATGAATTCTAACTAACAAAACATACAAAGAACATCAGATTTTAAATCTAAAGATTTTCAGGTTATTTGCACAAGAGACAACAAGGCTATACCAGTGGTCATTACAGTATTTGCATATGTTGTCATATCTGGTAATGGAAAATGGCCGAATAAGTTTGTGTTTGAAAAGATCTAGTCACAATGGAATCACTCTGATAGCTCCTTACTCAAAGTGCAAAGTCAAGTGCGTCTCCAGTGGATGTTCTTTATGGTCCTCGATGAAATGAGGGTGTCTTGAATTGGCATGTCATGCCCTGTTTTCACATAGCTTTGCACATTTTAACATGTCAAATGGGCTACAAAAACCTGTATGATCCCCATCTCTTTGCAGTACTCCTGTCATTTTTTCCCCCTTTGTCAATTATTGTCTCAAGCTGTTTTAATAAAAATTGCTGTAGACTTTGGAAAGACTAAGTTTTTTTTATTTGCTAAAAAAAAAAAAACTTCAAGGCTATATCAGAGCCATTTCCTTCAGTTTAGCAGCTTATGTTGATAGTGAAGTTTTAGTGCAAGAAAAAAATCATATATAAGTTTTTCAACTTGCCCAAGGCCTTATGTGCTTGTGTTGAATGCTAAAGTTTTAATCTGCACCTCAATGGCCTCTTGCCATGCCCTTGGGTGCAGTCAAGTCAGGCAGTGAGTCCTATGTGATGATGCCCCTGCACCCTGATTATTCTGACAAATTTTGAATACAAAGTAGCCTAGATTTTGGGGGGAAAATTCTGATTTGTTTTCAACTGAGTTCAGAGTAAGCTATTTAAAAAAAAAAAAGGAAAACGGCAGCACTTAATGTGCTTATTGCAACACTGGCGGAAAAAATTGTTTGATCTAAGCAACTATCAGATCCCTGTTCGCTACACCAGTAAAACCGGCAAATCATAACAATGACCCCTATGATCCATCAACCACACTGGCACTTTTCCCAACAACATCAGTAGGGTGTGGTCACTCCATCCACCACAGACAACTCTCCACACAAAATTAGTTGATCTCGATGGATCAATCAAAAACATGCAGAAGGGATTTATTTAATAATGTAAATCGTATCTCATAAGTGAGCAGTTTTTCAGCAAATGAATGATAAGCTAACTAAATTATTGATTGATTATTGATAAATTGATTATGAAATCAATTAAAACAGGGGCTGGATCTGGACAAGTACCATTCAACACATCTGCAAAACCAACAACTCAGATGGATATAGGCAGTCCTTCTTCTATACTGCCAACATCAACATCAACACCAGCAGGCCCAGGTGGTACAACCAAAACACAGTCACCTCCAGCAACAACATTTGTAGGTCCTAGTAGCCAATCCATCATAAGTGCAGAACAAACAACTCAGATAGATACAGTCGGTCCTTCTACCACACTGGCAGCATCAACATCAACACCAGCAGGCCTAGGTGGTACAACTAAAACACAGTCACCTCCAGCAACAACATTTGTAGGTCCCATTAGTCAGTCCACCCCCACCCCCGCAGAACCAACAACTCCAGTAGATCCAGTCAGTCCGTCTTCCATACCCACAACACCAACCCCAGCAGGCCCAGATGGTACAACCAACACACAGGCACCTGCAACAACATCTGCAGGTATGAATCTATAAATGTGCAAATTTAGCTTCCCTTCAGGAAATTGTCAAAACCATTAAATTATGTGCTTGCATTTGTCTGTGTGTGTGTGTGTGTGTGTGTGTGTGTGTGTGTGTGTGTGTGTGTGTGTGTGTGTGTGTGTCTGTATGCATGTTTGTTCTCTTTGTTTGTTTTCTTTCATCATAAAGATCCTTGCAGCAAACTTCCATGTGTTCCTGGAAGCACCTGTCAGGCTCTTGACAGTCAGAATTTTGTGTGCTTGTGTTTGCCCGGTGATTATTACAATCAGGAGACTAAGATTTGTGAGAGAGGTAAGTAATTTGCCAAATAGTGAAGAGAGTTAATTTTATCATGAGATAATCTCTAAAGCACCATTTATTGATAAATCAGCTGACATGCACTATTTTTCCTATCATAATTTGTAGGGATCCAATTGGTCACAAATAACAAGGATTTCAGGCCCTTAATATTTATTTTCTTGAGAAAGATTAAAGAAAGCAAAGTTACAATGATGTTTTTTAGAAATATACTCCTTCTCTGTCTCAATATGAAATAGCCAAATAAATCAATCCCCTGCCTATTTTGTTCTTATTGAGTTAGCGTTTAAGTTGTGAAATTTGTACACTATTTGTGTGTCATATGAAAGACACTATGTTTCCTATGTTTTCTTATTTTAGTCAGAGTTTTTCCTGGACATCTTATAGTGCCTGAATTGATATACTTGGAAGATATGGAACACAATACATCGCAACTTTTTAAAGTTGCTTCACAAAAAATTGTTGTTGAGGTAAGGGTTACGATTATCTGGTAGGTTTAACAAATGACCATGTTTAACTAATGCACTTGTTGGCCATAGAGAAATTAGACAGTAATTATTCTGATCATTTAAGGGATATTAAATCCCTTCAGAAACAGTCTATGACAGTCAGAAAGATATAACTTTCCTCCCACAAAACAGCTGAATGACGTTTTCAACTCATCTGATGGATACACAAATAGTACAGTGCTAAAACTTGGGTGAGTTGCTCCCGTGCCTATCATTTATCCATCCAGAAAATATTGCATTTGTTATCAATTATTTTTTGGAATATGATACTTATTAGGTTTGAATTCTTTCCATAAAGTTCCACTAGAAATCACAAAGTCCTCCAGAAGCCAGGTGGGCCAGTTGTTGCATCAGTCGAGATCATATTTGCCATAAAGTCTGACATCAGCACAGAATCTTTACAAGAAAAGATGGCCAATGTCAGCAAATGTGATGACTGTCTTCTTGCAAAGTCAAATTTCACAGGTATGTGAATTACACCATTATCTTTATTCATATCTTAATGAAATAATCTAAATATATAATCCTCACTACATGAAGTCTGTTAAATAGCTGTATATCGATCTACTTATTTTCTATCCATCTGTCATCAATCTGTATGTCTATTTGTCAAGCTATCTGTCAAATTTGAGGTCCTCAGTGTTTCTACCCTATGAAATATGGATTCACATCTCTTTCCTTTGATTTTAAGGGGGAAATCTGTGTGACAAGGGGCCCTGTGATAGCAAAACAACAACATGCGTATCAGTTAATGGATTTCATTGCTGTACCTGTAAAACAAAATATATTGTGTCAAAGTACAGTGAAAGATTATGCATTGGTAAGTACATTGCACTATGTGTGTACATTGCACTAGTGCAAGAGAAGAGAAAAATGGTTTTATAATGTACATGCATTATAAGAATAAGAATAAGAATAAGAATAAGAATAAGAATAAGAATAAGAATAAGAATAAGAATAAGAATAAGAATAAGAATAAGAATAAGAATAAGAATAAGAATAAGAATAAGAATAAGAATAAGAAATCTAATATATTCCTTCTTTTGCAGCTTGTCCCAGTGGTACAAAGGCAGTGAAAAACCGCAAATGTGTCAAGTAAGTACCTAATTTTCCAAATACATCCATGAAATAAACACAAACAACAGAGAAATGAAAGAGTACTTTGAAGACTTGTCTTCTTGACTAAATGTCAACTCTGCTCTATCAGCTGTCCATTCGGACGTTCAGGTCTCAACTGTGAAGAATGTGAGTATTCCAGATTCAAAGTATTGTGATGTGTACAGTCGGGAAAAGTGTTTCCCTGAACAATGACATTCTTACTTTGCTGTCTGCAGTGTGTGCAGATGAGTATCTGAAGATATGAGTATCATATACATACTGTCGCACGTAGATGTAAATATGTTCTTGAAATACTCAAAAATAAATTTAATGTTACGAGATTTCAAGAATAAAAAAAGAAAAATGAACTACTATTTTGCTAAAACGACAAGGTTATTCAAGAAAAACATTCTCTGATTTACACCAATGCAGTAATCCTCTACATCTGTGTATGTGTGTGAAAATGGAGGTGCGTGTGTGTCTTTGCATGTCTGAAGTCTGGAAGGTGGTAGAGAAGACTAAAATGATTAATAAAATTAGCAATTATAGCTTCATTATTATCATAAAAAGCTACACATCACACATTAAGCTGAAGTGTTCTATTAGTTTTGACACATTTTTGTTTTGTAAAATTGTTTTTTTCATCTCATTATTATTTAAAGCTTCAGGGTTCCCTTCAGGGTTCACCACAGCGAATCAACCTTCTATTATGTATTTCTCCTCAGTGTTGTGTTTCTCCTTGGTATCCTCTTCACTCACATCAACTACCTTCATATCATCTCTTACTACGGCCATAAATCCTCTCTTTGGTCTTCCTCGAGACCCCTTGCCTGGCAGCTCCGATTCCAGCATCCGTCTACCAATATACTCATTATATCCCTCCTTTATACATGACCGAACCATCTCAGTATGGCTTCTCTGGCTTCTCTCAAAAACATTGAAAATGTGCTGTTCCTCTGATAGACTCATTCCTAATCCTATCCATCCTGGTCACTCCCAAAGAGAACCTCAAAAAAGAAAAGAGGTGAAGAAATGCATTCAAGCAGTTTGGAATGGGTGGAGAAAAGCATCAGAGGTAATATGTGATAAAAGATTATCAGCCACAATGGAAGGAATGGTGCAACAGGAATGGTACAACAGTGTTCCCAAACCTTTTTTGTACCAGGGGCCAGTTTAATGCATGAATTTTTTTCCGCAGTACGGTTATGGGTGCGGGGGTTCAAACAATAAAAACTTTTGTCGGTTCACAGTATTTAATCTGAATACAACAATTACACTTTATCTTTAGTGCGGCAATAAAGTGAAGGCGGAAACTGTTGTTTTTCAAAATAAGATATGGAAGGTCTAATGAAAAAAAGATCATTTGTACCAGGAAAGATGCTCTTTGTGGACCGGTATCAAATGAAACAGGGAGCGGTACCAGTTGGGGACCATTGGCTTACATTATGGTGGTGAGTCCAGCAATGAAATGAGTCCATCAGAGAGAGCACTTGTTAGATGTTTAGGAGAGAAGGTCAGAGGCAGTCTGAGATGGTTTGGTCATGTGCAGAGGATGGATAATGAATATTTTGGTGGGAGGATGCCAAGGTTAAAATTGCCAGGCAGGAGGTCTAAAGCAAGATTAAAGAGAAGATTTATGGATGTGGTGACTGAGGGAATGAAATAGCTTGGTGTGACAAAAGAGGATACACACAATAGGGCTTGATGGTGGAGGTTGATTCGCTGTGGCGACCGCCGATGGAAGTAACTGATAGTTTCACAAGGGATTTCCACCCTCTTTATTTCAGAGATCTGTGTTAAAGTTTCATAAGTTCGAAAGTTTATGTAATTATTCCTTAATGCGCTTTAAAGGAAATTATCAATCATTTGGGTTTCTGGTTGAGTAATAATCATGTCAAAACTATTGGTGAATTACTGCAGAAAAGTAAAAAAGTATTATTCTTTTAAGTCTTGCAGGTTTTACATTTTTTGCATATAGAGAAGCACTTCTTAGCAATAGTGTTGTCAATAAATTGTTCAAGGCCCTCAAGTTGGACAGAAAAAGGTTGTTACATAGGTGACGTTTTGATTCAGTTAGTTGTTACCGCAGTTACTTTTCCCTGTGGTGGTCACCGCTGAGTTAGATATCACTTTGGGTCACACATCAAGAACAACATTGGTACCATGTCCCACCTGTGATATAATGGTCTACCTCCTTTTTTTTCTAAATACAGCTTGGTATCAAGTTAACAATAGAGTTCTATTACCTTTGACTGTAACTCAACCACTCCTTTTTCATTTGACTTTCCTACAATTATGCCCCTTATATGTTTTAAGCTTAAGTCTGTGAGGCTTCTCAGTAATGCAGATCATAGCAGTCATTGATATATCTTTACATAACAACTGGACTTGCCTATTTTGTATTCTTAAGACATTTTGCTCCTTACAAGAATGAAATCTAGCAGACCTGTTTCATCACAATACCCCTTTATATGTATGCATATGGATATAATGCATGATATCGTGCATGATTTTTGGCTGATGTTAGGTGTAACTAAATGGTATCCCCACCAAAATACAGACAGAATTTTTTCCGACAATTTTCCATGTCATTAAATTTATTTAATGTGTGAACTTGCTCTTCTTGAGAATTCTGTCACTTGTTAATCTGAACACTTTGATTAGATCTGTTAGCAAGCAGGTCAATTCATAGTTATTAATCTTGTTTCTTTTAGCATGGCACCTCATCTTGACAATCATAGGCTCCTTGCTTGGGGGACTGCTGCTCATTGCACTCATCCTTTTACCAATAGTATCACACAGGTGAATATTTCATTCCAGATATTATTCATTCCATCATGTAAATAACCAATACATAACACAGAATACAATGCAACAATGTATTCAGACTATTGGGACAGGAATAAATAAATAAAAAATATATGTATATCTTTTTAATTTTTACTTTGTCAGATCATCAAAAGCAAGCTCAAAGAGGAGCAAATATACAGATGAGAAGTTATATGTGAGTCCCCCTCCAATCAAGACACCAGTGAGAAAAAGCAGCCTCCACAACAACCAGGGACCCCCAGTTACTTGTAATCCAACCAAAAATGTTGTGCCTTTCGCCAATGATGAGGTACTTCGACTCCCACGGGCAATCAGCCCAAGTGTCTGGGACAGCAGGACCAACCTAGAGATGATTCCAAGCAACAGTCAGCAAAACCTGGCCACTATGGAGAGGAATATGGTGAGAATGCCTGTTTTCTTTTTTAATGATGGGGAGAAAAGCTGAGGGATTTGTGTATGGATTAAAGGTTAATGACATTCTAACTTCCCACCCCCCAGTCTGTGGTATCTATGAGACAAGCCAGGTTCAAACCTGACACTTTTAATTTTCCTTCTTTCATTTCCTTCAAATACCCCAAATTAAGACCAGGATTGTTCTGCACTGCTCGATTTTTATTTAAACAATCTCAGCTTCAGCAATGCAACCAATCAAGGACAGAAAGAATGATGCAAAGGCATGAAATAAAGGGGATAGCTTTAAGTTTAACTGTACCTAATTCCAGTCACTCTTTGCCCACACCTGGATCAGTTTCGATATATCTTATCATGGCAACTAAAAGTTTTTCTTTCTTTGCAGCGGTTCCTCAGGAATTTAGATGAAATGAATGGCAATCCATACACTCAAATTCGACAGCTGAGCGATCCTCCTACTCAGACACGGCCACAGACCAATGCATATCCTTGGAATAAGATGCAGATCAACCCATATGCTAAAGGGCAGACGAACCCTAACTACGTTCATGATGACAGACAACAGTTTGATTATTGAAAAAAATATAAACATTTAGGAGATTGTGACATTTACCCTAATCAGAAACAACCTTCTAATATGCTGATATTTATGTGGGCAGAAGCATACCTATATTTTGTGTAATGGCTGAAGAAATTGTAAAAAAAAAGTACAGGTAATTAGTATTGTGCTGGATGTGTGAGAGGATACAGAGAATAGGATTTAGTTTGAGGAGGTTGATTCACTGTCGGGACCCTTGAAGCAAAAAGGTGAATGGAAAAGGAGAAGAGTATTGTGATGTATTTCTGTAAATTTAGGCACTTATGTCACTCCACCAAACAATGTGAAACCAGCCTTACTAAATCCTTTTGGTCTTTCTTTATTAGTAATTTGAACATTTCCTCTGTCTGTCTTAGTATCACTGAACATTTCTTTTTTCAAAGATCCCAGAAATTCACATTTACTTACTTACTTGTAAAACTTCAGCTTTTCATTTTATGAGCTGTTACAGCACACATTTCATGTTATGATTAAACCCATGCTATAACTCCAATATCAGAACATGCTCTGTTCATATTCTTTTTATTTCCATATTTTTTGTTAAATGTCCCTTGCACTGGAATCCTTAAATGGTTTATTTTATTGAATACAATATTATGTGCCTGTCATCTTGTGCTGCAGGGTCTTCGTAGTTCTGTTAAATGTAGTTCTGTAGGATGAAAATGTAGCTGATAATCTGGTCCACTTGGACACATACCATTTACTGTGGACATATTATGAAGCATTTTACAACATTGAAAGCAAATATAAAATTAGCCTTCAATTATTACTTTTTTTATAAGAAAGTTCATGGTACAAGCTAAAAATTACCAGATATTTTTAAACAGTCCAGTGACTAGTTTGTGACAATATTTAATAAGTCCAACAATAAATTTGCAAATGCTTTCCCACAATCAAAAAGATGCATCATGATCAGACTTCTGGATTTCTTAATAAGTCCATATCAGTCCTTCAACCCACATGTGGGAGGGGGGGAGCGTACAGTCTATGTCCAACATTTTCAGCTTCACCGTAAAAACTCGAAAAGCCCATTTATGTTTTTGTACATTGTTTTCACCAAGCCACAGGGATTATTTGAATAATGCATTCCATATAATTCCATTCCTTCAGCCAAAGACAAAAAAAGTTGTGAAAATAACAAACATAAACCAAATGTCTATTCAGTTCCTTCTGTTAAAGGACACTTATCACATCAGTAGAAGTTAATTTCTACTCTTTTATTTTACAGTATTTCATAAAACCAAAAAAAACTTTAAATAGCTGTGCTATGATACATGAATGATTGCTCTATCTACTTGCATTCACATTTGTTTTGAGAGCCATCAGTTTGTGAGTGACAAATGAGGTGAATTGAGCTGTTTAAGCTAAGCATCAAAAATAGACTGGATAAGAGGGATACTATAAATAGTGGGTGACAAAACCATACAGGTATTTTTTTTATTTGATTCGTAAATTTGGGTAGGCTGTAAATAAAGAGTACATCACATTTTAGTAAAAAATGTTTTAAGAGTTCCAAAAATCAGTCCACCCATTATTGAGTGCTTATCCTGCATTCAAGGATGCTGAAATTTATGTCACAAGATAGCTGACAAGTTTATCACAGTACCACAGATAGGGACAGCCACTCACTTTCTCATGGTTCCAATTAGCCTTGTGTGTTTTTGGACTGCGAGAGGAAACTGGAGAACCCATAGGAAACCCATGCATACACAGGGAGACATGCCGACTCGACTAGGGTATCAAACCAAGGTCCTTCGTGCTGTGAGGCAGAAGCACTGAGTGGTAGCTGGAATCAGTTAAAGATTAAACCAGTCTTTTTTGTAACAAAATTTTATTGGATTCTCTAATCCACTCATCTCAACAACAGGTACAGCCTGGGAAATCATCACAAGGAAGTCTAGAACAAATAAGACAAAGGAATGGGGAGGCCTCTGCTACAAAATTTGGTATTGAGGTGGGTCAGGAAAAAAAAAGCCATACAAAAATGTCTTCATCATGCATACTGAAGAAAAAAGTTCACACATTTTTAGTGTTTTTTTTTACATTTTTGTAAACAATATCCTTCTAGAGATCATATCAAAAACACATTATGGCAAATTAACAAATATAAGGGGTATAAAATGAAAAAAATGAATGTTCTATGAGGCATCTAGAATTCAACACTGCTTGGCTTGGATGTATTTTTTTTTTTAAGAAAGAAATTGTACATTTGCATTTTGAGGAGTCACTTGCTCTATTACTGTAAACAGGCAGTGTTAAATGATTATACAGTTGAAGCTATACTACAAATATTTTCACTACATATATGAAACACGTGTCCCTGCTTTTTAACATTTTTGTGATATGAGGTATATTTAGGTCAATCTTATCGTCTTTTTTCCTCTCCATCTCTCAACCACTCCTTTTGTCTCCTATCAAAGCATAGTGTGTTTGGAGCAAAGTCGCTGGTCATTCTTTGTTCCTGTGATCTGAGCAGCTTCAAAATCTTTTTGCTGTGAAGCTCAAAGACATTAGAAAAAAGGAGGGGGGGTGTCACGACTCACAGGATATCAACTAAATTAAATATCTACTCTGGTTGGTTGCCGAGAAAAATTGGCTTTAACCATGGAAGACAAAGAAGGCCATTTATTCTTGTGAGTGCATGGCTGCATTATTAGGAGGGGAGGTTTTTATATATTAACTTTTTGTTTCATTGATCATCTAGTTATTGTTTGCTTACTAATGTTATTGGTTTTGATGTGATAAATGAAGAATAAATTAAACAGTTTGGGTATGTATTCCACATACTCACTGGATAACAGATACAAGGGTTCCAGCATGCCAGTCCATCTTTCGATCACTTAAATACAAAGAGCTACTCTCAAAATATAGTATAACAAAATTATGGCAAATCATCTTTTTACAACATTACCCGAAAAACCGTAATAGAAAAAAAGCTCCCAATCTAACCTCGATAAAAAGCATCAATACATTTAAATGCCTACCATGCCGAGTCAAACCACATGAAAATGTAATTCAGCCCACCCACCCGCCCCCCAGTTCACAGTTTTCTCCTCTAAAAATAATATTATTGATCATTAGAATTATAGTCACTTATCACATATGCAAATTGAATGGGTTGTTGTAATTTCCAATGATGATATGTTTAAAAAAAGTGCTTGTTTGATCCCATTGACAAAAAAAGGAAAAGCAAGGAGGGACGCAGAAGTGATAACTTATTATAAAAGAAATCACATCAGCATCAAAAAAAAAATCTTTGATTGGTGTCCATTGCATTCTGAGTCAGAGCCATATGACTACAGTATGCAACTGCAGCATGCAGTTGCAGTTGCATTTTGCAGCTGGATACGGTTTTGTTTAAGCTATCTCTTCTACTAGCTGCTGGCACAAGCAGGAATATGTGGTGTGACAGGCTTCTTTGATCTTAAATGCTTCCTGCACTACAGTCAGGCATTTTAAATCATCCTCCCTACTTCAGAGCATGATACACGTGCGCCATGGGTTCAACTCTACTACAATTCATTCTATCTTGTGAACAAATGTAACTTAAGAGTTGATTTCTTCACAATAACAGTACCATAATTAACAAAACTACACGGAGTAGAGACCAAACAAGATCACGTGTTATAATACTTTCTGACAAAAAAAAAGAACAAAAAAATCTAAGATTTGTAGTCTCAAAGTACAACTGTAAAAACTGTGCTAATTGCATCTTATAATACAAAGTCTCATTACAATTTTGTCTATTTCCTGAGTTAATAAGTTTCTTGTAACAGACAATATATACCTTTTTGCCATTTGAATTCTGGGTCTTTCCCTGCCACAGGCATTATTGAAATGATCAACATTATTGTTACAATGGTATGATTGCGAGAACACACGGGTTCAGATATAAAAAAAATCAAACATTTATCACTACCTTTTAAATGTTTTAAATCACATTTAATTCTACGTTTTATATTCTTATCAAAATCACTACTTTTGAACAAAATTTAAGTGACTAAATACATGTTAAAAATGAGGTTTGTAATTTTCAAATTGCATTTGAGGCCCTGGAAGACCCTCCCTGGTCATGCTTGCATTATCATTTAATGGCAGTGTTTTAAAACAAACAACTAAAAACAATAAAACAAAGAAAAAAAAAAAAAAAACACTTTGCTACAAGAATCAAATTGGGTGTGGATATAGGGATATTGGGACTATGTGGACAGTAACAGATCAGTCCCCAATTGAGTTCACCTCTACTGACCTTTATCTGAAACTTTGGCTTGTTGGGGTTTTTGATCCTGTACTCACTGGCTCACTGACATCGGCTAACATACTGGTATACCCTGAGAATTCTGACACTGGAGTCCTTATTCTGTGGTCAACATCTGCCCCGGCATCACCACTATAACTCAGAGGGGTCCGGCGTCCTGACTTAAATTGGGAGCCAAAAGCTTGGGCAAAGTTCTCAATCTGGTATGTTGATTCTTTCGGGGGGTTCAATGGGGACAGGTCTGGGTAGGTGGAACCATTGGTGGGCGCAGTGCTCCCTCCAGCTTTGGGCTGTTGCACTTTTGGGCCTTCTGCCGTACCTGTCAGATCCTGGGAAGGTAGGCTGAAGGTTCCTGGGGAGTGCTGCTTCTCCAACTGCTCAGTCAGCTCCTGAGATGGGGTGAGCTGCTGGTGGCTGGTAGATTCCAGGCTGAGGTGGTAACCTGCCTGGGAGGGGGAGCCTACAAGCATGCTGTAGTGTGACTTGGAGGACGTTGATGTAGAAGATGATGAAGGGGCAGCAATAGGCATAGGAGAGGACACTGTGGGCGGGAAGCCACATTCCAATGGTGATGTACTGTATACATTTTTATCAGAGAACAAAGGCCCAGTAGGACTAGAACTGCTGGACAGGAGAGGAAAAGGACCTGTTGGACCAAGGCTTGGGAAGGGTCCACTGTGGCTGGTGCGCTCCAGGGCTTGAAGCAGGAACTTTGAATACTCACTCATTACTGTTGTCTTATCGCCACCATTGGGTGGATCATCCTCAAGCTCAGGTGTAACAGGGGCTGCTGGTTGGAGATCCACATGGTGAGGGTGGTCTGACAGATCAAAAGTCACATCATGGTGGTGTGTTGTCTCTGGCTTATGGCTATAATGGTCTAGTAGACTTTGTAGTACCTCATCTGGTATGCCTGACTTGTCATGTTTGAGTTCCATGGGTGTAGAGTCCAGCATGGCTAGTGTGGGTTCAGGTCCCAGGGCACCCTGTATTACACCACTTCCTTGGGGGGCCATGTGAAGTGAGCTGGCTCCATAGTCATTATTAACTGCATGGATGAAGCGTCGCTTTTTCACAAACTGCATTGCATCGTCATAGTTGCTGGTGGTGTTGGGAGCCTGCTTGCTGCCACCAGCTCCTTGGAGTAGACCCATGTTATCAAGCCCAGAAGTTTCCACATGATCCATTGAGCTAGGTTTCTGGCCCAACAATTTTTGTCCATTAGTACTATCCTCTAAGGAGAGAAGCCCCTTGTCCAAGCCCTTACGGACAGCTTTTTTGAAGACCAGTTTTGGAGTGCGTCCCTGCATGGTTGAGCCAGAGCCTGATGGGTGCTCCATGCTGTAATCCTGCAAGCCCATATCTCGAGCCATATCTCCAGCAGATGAGGCTGCTGCTATACCTGCCAATGAGGCGTTCTTTTTCCTCTTGCGCTCACCGCCCTCACCATTTTTGGACTTGACCCTCTTGCGTACGGAGGTGATTGAGTTTCCCTGAGTGAGTGAATAGCTGCCCTGGCCTAGCTCTGTGTCACTGAGCTCCAGCATGTTTGGGTCTAGGCCTTTCTTTATGGCTTCTCCACAAGTGCGCTTGTGCTTCAGTAACCGATCTGTTCGCGAGAAAAACTGCAAATGGACACACAAAAAAGGATATATTGATTTAGATTGACTATACATTAATAAGAAGTTAAGTTACATTAGAAGTGAATTTGAAAAAAAAAAAAAAAAGATACATATATCGTAAAATGTTTTAAAAACAACTAAACGGTGAAGCTAAATAATTGTATTAGAACAAGAACAATTAAAGTTATGCAAATAATTTATGATAGATTGAAAAAAAAAAAACTAATGAGAATAATGAAGAAAGATTGCCTACTTGTTGGCATGTATCACAACGATATGGCTTCTCGCCACTATGTGTCCGTTTGTGTCTCTCCATATGGTACTTCTGGATAAAACGCATATTACATTGGTCACAGCTAAAGGGCTTCTCCCCTGCAAAAAGCAGCAGTTAAAGTTTAAGGGTTACTGGCATTTAAACAAAGTTGCTTGAAATTGCTATTTAGGATATGTAAATGAAAAGAATGAGTAATATTAATTTAAGGCTAGCATGAACATATACCAAATCCTTTAAGGAAGATCACAATCATTCATGAAATGGTTATTCAAATGTTAAGTTTAAAAAAAAAAAAAAAACATGGATACAAAAAGCTAATTAAGGTTTTATTTACAGTTTATAGTATACAGTTTACATACTTTTAGCATGAAATACCCATATGTTGCCTTTTCAGTAAAATTATGCTCCCAGCATTCTAAGCACATTAACTCACCACTGTGGATCTTCTCATGTCGCTGAAGCAGATACTTCTGGATGAAACTCATATTACACTGACTGCACCGGAAAGGCCTCTCACCTGTGCGATCAAGAGTATGACCATCCGACCACATATTAATTATTGCTCAGTCTGTTACATGCTTACATGGCAACACTAACAATGAACAATTAGTTCATTAGTACAATTTGCTCGATTATCACATCAAAGATTTTTCAAATCACCTCAGAATTTATAAAGCATCCATGTTTTATATTGTGATTTCAAAACACTAGAGGTCCTGAAGGTGCAGAGACCTTTTTAGTCAGTTAAAACATAGATACTTCAACATAAATAATGGACAGACTTTATAATGATTGGGCTTTCCTTCACAAACTGAGAAACTGCCAGCAGTGAATATGACTAAAATCTCTTAAAATAGTAATTAGTAATCATCCATGACTCTGTTGACTGTCTGGTTTTCAGCACGTGGGTATAAAGAGGGGTAGAAACAAGTATAATGCTCATCAAGTTTTTCCCCCCACAATCTAAGTGTCTTTTTTCCATACTTACATTTAAAAAAAAAGTGCTTAAATTTTCAAAGAGGGAAAAGCAGTGAAAGTCTCTCACCTGTATGTATGAGCACATGTCTGCGCAAATGGTATGAGCTTCGGAAGGCAGCATTACAATGCTCACAGATATGTGGTTTTGAGTTGGGGGAAAGACAGGAGCCATCAGCATCCAACGTCATGGCCTACAATAACAAAATACTGAGAACTAGTATTTTGGCGGCCCTTGGACTGGTATGACAAAATGCTAACATCCTGCTGATTATGCCCCTTTGATAGCCCACTTCAAATTATTTTGGACGAATGAATTAAAAGGTATGCGCTAATAGCCCTCCACACCCAAACCCCAAAGAGATTACCTAGTAGTCTTATAAATGGGGAAAGTAGTAACCGACCTTTCCCAGATCACCGCGTTTTCGTCGGGCTTTGCCTCCCTGTCCATCTCCATTGTTCCTCCTACCTCTTCTACCAGAAGACTCCTTTGGCTCTTTATTCGCTCGTCCTGACATCTTAAAGGCAAACAAAAAAACATGAAATACATTGCAAGATATCAGAGGAAATATACAATACCCCCCCCCCCCCCCGCCAAAAAAAAGTGCAAAGCAAACAAATTCATGTTCAAAAGTAACACATCTTATCACCAAATTCAAAAACAATTTTCAACTCACCGGTTCACCAACGGAACGAACATTACTGTGGCTGAGATCATGAAGTAGCATATTTTGGTGATTTTGGTAGTGGCTGCCAAAAGACATGTCCGGCATGTCAACACCACTCTTCCCCAAGCCCACTCCAGGACAGTTAACCGCAACTCCTCCACCTCCACCATAGAGTGACATTCGATAATCCAGCTCACTCAAACGCTCCTGTTTAATGCCCATGCTTTGCAGGAAGCCACCGGAGTTTGCAGCAGCGGTGCCCTGGTGGTCTGGAGGTGAGTCCCGTTCTTTCTTAAGGATCATCTCCTGGGGAAGCTCACCCATAACTGACTGGGAGGCCAGTCGGGTAAAGCTAGTGACTGGTGGTAGGTGGCTGAACATAAGCATACCTGGTGCAAAGTTGGGATCCATGCCACCATTGCGCAGAAACTCATTGCTCAATTTGTCTTGAATAATACTCATGGTAGTTGTTTTTCTGTAAGCAGGGAAGAATGAGGGTGGTAGATTTAAAGAGGAATGTAGGAGGAGAGTATCCTAGGAGAAAGAAAGAGATAAAAAAACTGTCATATATATATAAAAGGACTTAAGGAAAACAAGATGGAATGTAGGATTTTCTTTACATCTTATCACTGTCCAGTCTGTAAAAGGTACACAGATGGGGCTGGCTGCTCTTTCTTTGGCATAATATACATTTTTTTTTTCCTGGCTGCCCACTAGAACATGAATTTAATTTATCCAGCTTTGTAAGTCAAAGGTTGGTATGTTCAGGTACTGAGAGCTATAAAATAAATCAATTTATAACAACCAAATGCTGAAAACATTACTGCACAAACGTGAGAGGTGTGATGGTGTGGCAGGTGTGTTCTCTGAGCCTGGCAGCTAGTGTAGTGATGAAACAAAAGTATCATACTGGTATGATCTAGAAAAATAACTTAAGAGACTACTACTTCAATACACTGACTTTGATATTACCTGTAGTTTTTGAGAAAATAAATACACTACATCAGCCACACAGAAAAATTGAATTTAAAAATGGGACAGAGCAGGAGTGGTTGTTCACTGAAAATTAATGTCAAATGCATTGGACACTGGGATGAAACTGAAACTGTAGAGCAAAGAGTGTAATTTAAGCTCGTATCTCTTTCACACACAGTTAAGACCCTACAAAATAATGACATGATGGGAAGACTATGTATAAATAGCAGCAAATATGATAATTGTGGATTACTTTTTGTCAAACTCCTGATATTTTTAACAAATCAATTACATCAAAAGGTAGACTGAAATCCTGGCATGCTTTTTCACACTAACAAGGAAACAATGTGCAGCATGAGCACATAAACATTCAATAAAATAAAGATAAAGTAGTCATGCATCATCCCTTCTTAAATTACATTTTTCCTTCTCGTTTCTATTGATTTTATTTTTCCTTTCCTACAAGGGAATGATGCTCTGTGCTCAACTCTCCATTTGCTCACGTATGAACAGGAATATGCAGACTTCTTGTTAGAGCTTTATCATGTGCTTTTCTGATAATTAACAACTATGCCATGTGTTTTACTGATTACCGTTTACACACAGTCAAACTATCAGACCTACTCAGACTTTGGAGACTGACTCAGAGTGGAGCATAGTGTTATATTCTGTTTTTTGCATGACTGCACAGGGGATGACCTAACCAGAAACTGATGTTTCACTGCCAGTTAACACAATTAGTTAAAGCATTGGAGTTACAGGTTTAACAAGACAAACAATATAAAAAGAACAAACTTAATTTTGATATTTGATATTGATTTCTAAACAATACAGGAACAATAGAATGATTTACATACTACACAAAGGGACAAATATGGTTACTGAACAGGGAATTTCACATTTTCAATTTGACTGATTTTCAAATAATCCTGCTAACGAATAATTGCAAGTGAGTTTCTTTTTTTTCTATGATGTGCAGCAATATAAAATGTACTATTACACAGTAGTTATCAAAAACATAAAATTATTAAAGTAACAGAAAATGCGCTTTGATATGAATCAATCCCGTGCATTGTTCTACTGCTGCGCTATATAACGCAATGTGCCTTGAACAGTCGCCAAATCAAAATGTGTGGATTTTCTGTGATTTGGGGCAGATTTCTCCATTGTTTTCAAACTCTGTTGCAAGGCGACCTGCACTGATTGCTGTATAAAGAAGATTACTCAACAGGAATGAAAAGCTGGACGCGTTAGTACTACCAAATTAGTTGGCTGTTCACAAACGATCTTTAGGTCAAATGAGAGTCGATATTTCAGTGATTTGGGG
The DNA here is from genome assembly GCF_037954325.1 of Fistularia commersonii. NCBI lineage: Eukaryota > Metazoa > Chordata > Actinopteri > Syngnathiformes > Fistulariidae > Fistularia > Fistularia commersonii. The sequence goes on from NC_141315.1 coordinate 1,545,337, forward strand.
TAAGCATAGTCGCGAGATTATGTGGGATAGTAATGTTTAGAATCATGGGAAAAGGCGACAGGTGTGAAAATGTATCGTTTAGTTGACCAGTCGACCATTTGGCAACAGAAACCGACTGGGCTTTTGTGATACATAATAGTTAGCTAGCTACTTAGCATAGTTAGCTAGCTAGCCACAATGAGACATATCAATGCATCATTGATTATCAATTCAAATGATTAACTAATTTCATTCTGTGAACCACAATCGACCATTCAACTATAATCCCTAACAGAAATTTTGCTTGGTCTGAGATATGCAGGTTGACATTATTTCATTTGAGGTCGGTCCACTATAATATACGTAACGTATCGTCTAGTACCTACGTTGCTATCATGCTATCATTGTAGCTAATACTCAATCAGTCAGGTTGTCATTAACACATATCAGCTCTATTGCAACGGTTACACAGGTCAGTGGAAGAACTTTAAAAACAAAGCGAAAATACAATGAAACGACATGTTTACGGGGGGGGGGGGGGGGCGCTACAAACATAAAAGATAAGTTCGGTGTGTAGTCAGCTAAGCGACACGAATTGTTCATTCTCCGATACCCCGGCTATGATGACGCTCATGGAATCAAATCTGTCTGGCTGCCAGCAACTGTCGCACTCTAGATATTGAAAGCTACCTTTGCATGACAAATAGATAATGCTTACCCTTATCGTTTACTATGAAATCATTAGTCGACGATTTGGTTACAGGTTGATTTAAATGCAGTACTGGGACTGTACAAAATGCGAGCGTCGAGGTTTTTGTGTTTACAACAATCAAGCTGCCACGAGCTAGCCAGTTAGCTGCTAATCGAGTGCCCCGAACTGAAAACCCGCATTACGGCCCATGCAACAGAAACAATGATGCTGGCTTTCGGTGCATCTCGTTTTGGTTTGCGCCAAGATTGGAAAAATGGCTTTTCGATAAGGCTTAAAATTAGCGTAGAAAGAGTAAATTTTGGTTTGTACTAACCTACACATGATCGCCGTTGGTTCAAAATGTGCCAATATATTCTCCGTATCCGCCGCTTAGGGGTTTTATTGCCAAAACATTGTTCTCCGGCGGTTACTATTTTCTTCCATCTTGTCCTGGCGCGGAGAATTATGGGTGTCGCGGACGGGTCGTGAGAGGAGACAGGCGAAGGCTGCTGAGGTGTGAGAGCCTGGTGGACTTGGAACTGGCTTTTAAATACAGAATAAGGATGAACACATTCACAACACATGTCCGTTTATCCAACTCAGTGCAATATAGAAGTCTCATCATTTTTTTTTGTCACTCAACCTCTTTGTGGGGAATGAAAAAGGATTTGTAAATGTATTCATATTCCATTTTGTTGACAATATTTAACGGCATGTTTACAATCCACAACCGACTACCCTGGGTAAGCACAATTCTGCCAGCCAAAAGTTTATATTTCTGTTTGTCTTTTCAGTGCTACGTATCTCACAGAGGGTTTGATCAATCAGACTATGTGACACAATAGATTGATAAATGAAAACATTTCCTACATGATTTAAGTTTTGCATTAATAATGTAATACTTGAATGTAGGGAAACCATTATTAAATGTATTAGCCCGTATTAATATTTTAGTATTTATTGACAAAATATGGATGCCACAGTGGTTTGTCATGGCAGATACATAATTATTATTTTATTTATTTATTTTTATTTTCAAAACACATATTGTGCTGTAAAATTTCAATGTAGCCTCAGGGCAGGGTCGGTGTCTCCCTGAACCAGCCTCAGGGGAGCACGGGTCAGTGTCTCCCTGGATAAATACAGGGGGTTGCGTCAGGAAGGGCACCTGGTGTAAAACTTTTGCCAAAACCATAAATGCGAATCATGCCAAATAACCAGATCATACCGGATCGGTTGAGGCCCGAGCGAACAACAACCGCCATTGGTACTGATGATATACAGGGAACCAATGGAAACTCGGCCACTGTATGTCAAAGAAGGAGAGGAGGAAGGCGTGTTCGGAAGCAGAGAGAGAAGAGGAATGGACTTTGAATATTGGGACTATTACAGGAAAAGGGAGAAAGTTGGTCCACATGCAGAGAAAGTTGGATATAATGTGTGTCCAGGAGACCAAGTGGAAAGGTAGTAAGGCTTAAACCTTAAGAGCAGGCGTTAAGTTGTACTATCATAGTACTGACAGGAAGAGAAATGGTGTAGGAGTTTGTGAGGAATGATCTGGAGGTGACAAGAATATCAGATAGACTTGTGAGTCTGTTGGAGAGTAACTCTAATTCATGCTGGTCTAGGTTGAAGCCTTTAGAGAGGAGACTGAGGTTATCATAAGAAATAATACAGACAAGCAATTATTATTTTGAGCTCTGCAGAGGGGGAGACTTAGCACGCTCTTTGGAGGCAAGATCCAGAGAATCCCACTGAGTTCCTCTGCTTTTTAATTTGTGAGTGTGTTTATTTACATAATAACTTTCATTGGATAATACAGTTCATGCATAGTCATACAGGAGTGAGGTCAGCTTATGCTGCACCTGTGCATAGTTTTTTAAACAGTTCCTTGGTGCTTTGTGATGTGTTGTCCAAGGATGATATGCTCAGGAAGGATAGGTTCCTAGTTCAAGGACAACTGTATTGTGCTTCAGAAACAAAATTATGCTCAGGGAGGATACCTTCCTGTTCACGGACGGCTGTGCTCAAATAAAGAAAACATGTCTGGTTGTCATCATGTGAGTAATTGAAATAACATAGTTATGAATATAGTGAGAAAACTCTAAGAGAGTCTGAAACTGGAAATTGAAGGTGTGATGCTCAGTGTCATTAGTTGCCATGCTCCGCAGGTGGAATGTGAGTTTGAGGAGAAGGAGAAGTTCTGGAACGAGTTAGATGAAGTGATGCAGAATATCCCCAGAGATGAGAGAGTGGTAATTGATGCAAACTTCAATGGGCATGTTGGTGCAGGCATAGCGGGGATGAAGAGGTGATGGGCAGATTTGATATACAGGATAGGAACACAGATGGTGGTAGATTTTGCAAAAGGATGGAAACGGCTGAAGTTACCTGTTTTTTTTTTTTCGTTTTTTTTTTGTCAAAAAAGACAGGAACATAGGGTAACTTATAAGAGCGTAGGTAGGAGCACCCAGGTAGACTACATCTGTTTAGACGAGGTAACCTGAAAGAGATCAGTGACTGCAAAGTAGTTGTAGATGAGAGTGTAGCCAGACAGCACAGGATGGTTGGTTTGTAGGATGACTCTAGTGACTCGGAAGATCAAGAGGACAAAGGCAGAGCAGAGGACAAAGTGGTGGAAGCTGAAAAGGGAAGAGTGTTGTATGGTTTTCAGGGAGGAGTTGAGAAAGGCTCTGGGTGGTCAGGGAGAGCTTCAACATGATTGGCCTACTACAGCTAGTGTTATCAGGGAGACAGGTAGGAGATTACTTGGTGTGTCACGTGGAAGGAAAGTAGATAAGGAGAATTGGTGGTGGATGAGGAAGTGCAGGAGTACAGGGAGATACAACTTAAGGTAACGATAGAGATAGTTGAGGCAAAAAAAGAGCGTACGATGACTTGTAGGCTCGGTTGGACAGTAAAGAGGGAAAGAATGATTTATTCTGTAGTTTCTTACTAGAATATTCAACAGGATCTCAAGAGAGTGAGGCGCTGCCAGGCAACAAAGTCTCGAGGAAGCCCAAAGAAAAGATTTATAGATGTAGTAAAAGAGGATATGAAGGTAGTTGGTGAAGATTTTGTGCGAAAAATTTCATAAAAAAATGTATGAAATGGTTGGCTGAACTCAGTCAAGAAATTTTACTGCGTATTGTACCTTTTCCACCTAAAAAAACAAGGAACACTGGTCAGATACACACACACACACACACACACACACACACACACACACACACATACAATGTAAAAGCAAATATCAATATGTTGTATTTACATGCATTTACAACATATAAATATTATAGCTACCAGGTAACGGTAAGTTCAAGAACTTATATTGCTGGTGTAGTTCTAATTCCACTCCAGTAACACTAGGGGGAACTAAGTAACCACTCCTTCAAAAAATGTAGTTTGATCTACTGTTGGAGCCTGTGGAAAACCTGAAGAATTTTTGTAGCCAGCATTAGTTTAAGATCACCCTCACATGTTTGCAGTGTTGTTACGTTTTCAAACTCCATATAATTATCAGAAATCTTACATTTTCCCCTTAATTACCTCCATATTATAAATACAATATCCACCACCTGTGCCATAGATCCTCTACCAGCTTGAAATCAAACTTCACTGACTGCCTGACCCAAGGCAGAATTGTTCTCTCCGGCCAACATTTGCATTAACAATCATTTCACTTGATGAAACCTACTCCTCTGTGTAAATGGACCCGTGTATGCATGCATTGTGCAGAATTTCTACTCACTAGCAGTTCATTTGCTAGATAGAGGCGCATCTCCAGAATGTCAGCAGACTGCGCACGGGTGCAAAACTTACATAAGAACTTGACACAGTACAAGCCTTGACTATTAATCACAAAGTGATTAAGACAATGTAAGCTATACAAGCGGAAAGTTGTGCAGAGAGAGGTTGATGTTCAGCCAGGATGCGGTCATTTACCAACAGGATGGGAAGTTATGTCTCATGTTCTGAGTGGGTAATCTGCAGAACAGCCATATGTTTCTGCACAAATTAGGTGCAAGCTTATTAAGGTAGGCTACGTATTATATTGTCGTGAAGCACCAACAACTCAAAAGGCAATCTTGCTTTGCGGAAGCAAAGATTCACTGAAGTCACACTGAACCACTTGGAATTAAATTTTGCAGGGCTCAGACAAAATGACAGCTATTTAATCTACTTTGAAATGACTCATTATATTTTATGAGTAATTTCTAGACATGTATTTTATTTCTATTTATCACTATAATCGATAATGTATCCTTTATTATAAACTCATGAGGAAATTTGCTCTCTGGAATTAACCCATCATGGATGAACCATGAGCGGGAGGCTGCCATCCACCACTGCCAGGTTCAGTGTCTTGCTCAACAACATTTCAACACACTAGGAGGAGCTGGGAATTGAACCTTGAATGTTTGGTTCTAAAGACAATTGCTGTTCCTCCTGTGCCACATCACCTCCAACAGTATAATGCCCCATGAGAACCACAGCAATTTAATAATTGTAACATAATGTTTAGACCATTAATATTTTCCTTCTCTCCATTCTAGCTGGTATCAAGATGCTGATTATTTTTCCTGTGGCAGTCATATGAAACTGCCCTTCTTCAGTCTGCAGAATACCTTTCAGTGGCCTGTAGACCTATGTTTAGCTTCTGCTTCAAGTATCCATGAATTTAATTGATTGGCCTCTCTGGGACAAAAGGTGTGGCACTATACACTTATGGACTAAAACATTTTTGAGTCACCCTCATACTTAAAGAGCCACAAAGAGGCAAGGATACATATAGGATACTCATATCCAAAGGCAGAAATACCAATATGTACCCCCTGTCCATTTCAGAGAGGGCATGAAGAAGACAAGTAACATAAGCCATTCCGCCTTTATGAATTTAATCAAGAAGAACCGCAAAACAAGTGTCAATCATGTTCAATTCGACAACCAGTTAGCCGCCTTCTTGATGTCTTTTCAAATACTCCATCAGAAAGTTTTTGTTTTAACAATCAGTATGAGCAATCTTTATCAGATATGGACTTCTTGCCTTTGGTTTAAAGGAAATCAATCCTGAATCCTCTGTATCCATGTTGTTTTAGTTTCTTTTTGCTTTTTGTTGTTTGGAAGCCTAAGGTACAGTCCTTTTTCATGTTTGATATCATCACAAAGGTCCCCATACCTGTACATAATTTCCCAAGATACTGTAGCTATTCTTCCTCTCTTTTTGGTTTTTCTCTTCAGGGGTCGCCACATCGAATCAACCTTCTCCATCTAACCCTGTTCTTTGTATCTTCTTCTCTCACACCAACTACTTTCATATCCTCTCTCACTACATCCATAATTCTTCTCCTTGGTCTTCCTCGGGACCTCCTGCCTGGCAGCTCCAATTCCAGCATCTGTCTACCAATATATTCACTATCCCTCCTCTGCACATGACCGAACCATCTCAGTCTGGCTTCTATGACCTTCTCTCCAAAACATCTAACATGTGCAGTTCCTCTGATAGACTCATTCCTCATCCTATCCATTCTGGTCACTTCCAAAGACAACTTTATCATCTTCATCTCTGAGACCTATAGCTCTTCCTCCTGTCTTTTCGTTATTGTAACTGTTTCTAGGCCGTAATGCAGCCACAGGGCGGCACTGGCTGCTGTCTCCCCGAGCCAGCCTCAGGGGGGCACAGGACAGTGTCTCCCTGAGCCGGTCCCAAGCCTGGATAAATGCAGAGGGTTGCGTCAAGAAGGGCATCCGGCATAAAACTTTTGCCGAAACCAAACATGCGAATCAACCATAATAACCAGATCATACCGGATCGGTTGAGGCCCGAGTTAACAACGACCGCCATTGGTACCGATGACGTACAGGAAACCAATTGGACTACTGTAGGTCAAAAAAAGAGAGGAGGAAGGCGTGGAGAGAGAGAAGAGGAAAGGCAAGAGTCTTGGAATGAGAGTAGGGACTTAGGGAATATTGGGACTATAACAGGAAATGGTAGAGAGTTGGTCGAGATGATGGTGAGAAGGAAAGGGAATATACCGTGTCCAAGAGACCAGGTTGAAAGGTATTAAGGCTAGAAGCTTAGGAGCAGGCTTTAAGTTGTACTATCATGGTACTGACAAGAAGAGAAATGGAGTAGGAGTTATCTTGAAGGTGGAGTTTGATAGGAACATTCTGGAGGTGAAAAAAATGTCAGATAGACTTATGAGTCTGAAACTGAAACTGAATTGATGCAGAATATCCCCAGAGATGAGAGAGTGGTAATTGGTGCAGACTTCAATGGACATGTTAGTGATGGGCAGTTCTGGTATACAGGAATGCAGAGGGACAGATGGTGGTAGATTTTGCAAAAAGGATGGAAATGGCTGTAGTGAACACTTTCTTCAAGAAATAACAGGTACGTAGGGTCACTTATAAGACCGGAGGTAGGAGCACCCAGGTAGACCACATCTTGTAAAGACAAGGTGACCTGAAAGAGATCAGTGACTGCAAGTAGT